>NW_006921717.1:7100025-7125849 GCF_000298275.1 Orycteropus afer afer | reverse complement strand
CGTCTCACCTACTTTGGTCATGTTGTCAGAAGGGACCATTCCCTGGAGAAGGATGTCATGCTTGGTAAGGTGGAGGGTCGATGAAAGAGGGGAAGACCTTCAATGAGATGGATTGACGTGGTGGCTATGACGATGGGCTCAGGTATAGCAGGGATCATGGAGCTGGTGCGGGATCCGGCGGTGTTTCGTTCTGTTGTGCATGGGGTCAATATGAGTCGGAAATGACTCGACAGCACCTAACAACAACAACAACAAGTGGGCTGCAGAGCCCTGTCTCTGAGGCACAGTGGCAGCTCCGAGTTTCCTTCCTTTGCCGTCTCGGAATGAAAAGTCTCCACTTGGATGGGGATGCTTGAAGCTGTGGGTCAGGCCAGGCTCAGTGCTGAAAGCAATTGGTCCTCAACAGGCCGGGCTAAGACGTAGAGCAAGCTGAGAGTTACGAAGAGGGAGGAACAGCGCTCGTCCTGTAACCCAGGGAGTGAACCAGGCTGCCTGTTGACTTAGTGCCTGGATCTGTGTTATCCTTAATACCTCACTGGGGCAGCAGTGCCCAGCCACGGTGAGGGATGGTTCTGATGGAGCCCCTGAGGATGAGGTGGTGGTAATTCTGCTGATGTCTATGTCAGGGATGACACAAAACCGTAACATCAGGAGGGATGAGCACGGAAGAAGAAAGGGTGAGAGGAGGAGAACAAAACCCCACAACTCTCTCAAGTCCACAGACCAACACAGTAAAACCCGGAAAACATGCAATGCTAAGACGGCCAACAGAATAATCTGACAAAGATTCGAAAATACGTGTGTCTGGTTTGCTCGAGGAGATGAAATAAACAGGTCAAAAGGAAACTAAGGCAGACAGAGAAAGAAGCTGTTGCAAATTTTAGAAATGAAAAATAGAATCATTAAAATGAAAAATACAATGTTGTCGTTGTTAGGTGCCATCGAGTCGGCCTTGACTCATAGTGACCCTCTGTACAACAGAACGAAATACTGCCCAGTCCTGTGCCAGCCTCACAATCGTTGATGTACCTGAGCCCATGGTTGCAACCACTGTGTCAATGCATCTTGTTGAGGGCCTTCCCCTTTTTCGCTGACCCTCCACTTTACCAAGCATGACATCCTTCTCCAGGGAATGGTCCCTTCTGACAGCGTAACCAAAGCAGGTGAGATGAAGTCTGGTCATTCTCGCTTCCAGGGAGCATTCTAGCTGCACTTCCTCCAGGACATACCTGTTACTTCTTTTGGCAGTCCGTGGTACTTTGAATAATCTTCGCCAACACCACCACTCAAAAGCATCAACTCTTCTTCACTCTTACTCATTGTCCAGCAATAGACTGGATTTATTAAACAACAAATTAGAAAATTGGAAATTTGTTATGAAACACTCTCCCAAAATGCAGCATGAGGGAAGAAAGATTAGACAGAGAGAGAGAGAGAGCATTTTAGAAAGATAGAGGTTTAACAACGCAAACAGAAACTCCAGAAGGAAAGAATGAAGTAAATATGAAAACTCCAAGTTTAAAGAAACAAGAGAAGACACAACTATTATTGGTCTCTCCTCGTCCAGAGCAAAGAAGAGTGAAGAAAATAAAAGACGTATAGAAACAGCCCAAAGGAGTAACGGACCGTGGGAACCTCATCACGTAAAACCATGGGAGCAGAAGAACTAGATGGTGCCTGGCTACCAATGCCAACCACTCAGAAAGGGATCAAAATTGGAGATCCTGGATAGAAGAAGAAAAGTGCCTAACAAAACTCAAAATCAGAAAAAAAGACCAGGCAAACTGTTCTGACGGAGACTGGTGAAAGCCTTGAGTCTATGGCCCTAAGTAACCCTTCGGGCCTGGAACTGAACTCACACCACTCGTGGCTTAACTCTCAGCCAAACAATAGACAGGCCTATGAGCTGAACACCTAGGTCAGGAGTGCACTCCTTCAAACAATCAACCATGGGAGATCAGAAGGGCCGCATTTGTGCAGGGAGGGAGAAAGCTGGAGAGGCAGGAATGCCTGGGCAAGAAGGACACAGGGAAATGGTAACCACAGGGAGGAAGTGGGAGGAGAGCTGTTACACTGGGGGGAATGTAACCAGTGTCACAAAACAAAATGTGTAAGAACTGTGGAATGTAAAACGAATTTGCTTTGTAAAATTTCACCCAAATAAAAACCTAACAATGAAATAAAATAAAGAAATAAGAGGTGGGAATTTTCCTGAATTTAAGAAAGACGTAAACCCTCATGTTTAAAAAGAAAGTAAACAGAACAGATGAAATAAATAAATAAATAAACCCATCCTAGGCTCGACGGCACATAACAACAACAACAACAGGCATATTATAGAAAATGTACTCAAGATTGTAAAAGTCTCTGCTATTCTATGAGGCTCTGGTAGGTTAGTACAGTTTTCCCTGAAGATCAGTATAGATGATTGACAGTCTTCTTCAGAATACTGCCCAATAGGATAGGCTTTGAAGCTCTTAGGAATGTTCTAGAATCCTTCAAGAGATACTTTATGGATACTTTTATGTTCCTCCAATTTAGGCTTCAGCACATTAAGAGTGGTATTTGCTCATTAAATTGTTACATAATTTAAAATAGTTTTAAAATGTTAAAGTAATATGCAGTGGTCTCATGGAAACTTTTGGAAGGACCAACTTAGAAAGTGATTGTCATAATCTCAGTTTGCAACCAACCCTTGTAGACATTCAAACATTATTGCAAATTTCACCACACTATGAAATCCAAAGTTCATGAGCCACCCTTTTAATTCTTCTACTCTGGAAATCTCATTCTGAGGAGGAAAGTTGTGAACCATCAGCTTGGCAGTCTATCTACCCAACACAGTCTCATGTTTAGTTACAACCACTAGAGGGCAGCAGAGACCACTGGCCTGACGATCACCACCACCAACTCCAACTTAAGGCCTAAAGGACTTTCAGAGGTCACTCTCATTTTATAGCTGAGAAAGTTGACTTTGAGGTTACCAGTCCTGGCCCTGCCACTAACTATGAGACCTTGAGCTAGTCACTCACTGCTTGTGGTCTCAGCTTCCACGAAGAGCTCCTTCCAGGTCTGACGTTGACTGAACAAGTCAACCATCTCTTCGGTTAGGGTATTAGAAAAAGCAGACGGTATGTCATGGGTGAGGGTCAAGCCTGTGGAGACCCAGGCTGATGCAGACACTTATTGTTTCTAATATTGCCCTAAATGGCCGAGATGTACACGGTTTTGTTCTGGAGAAGCTTGGTATTGAGGATATTGAGGAGAAAAAGAGATCTTTTAAGTTCCTCGCCCCCCCCCCCACCGCCCGCCCCATAAAGTGATATCTAGTAAGGTGTCAAGGAGCCCTTGTGGTGCAGTGATTGGGTGCTTGACTGCTAACCAGAAGGTCAGTGGTAGGAACCCACCAGCAGCTCTAGGGAGAAAGATATGCCAGTCTGCTTCCATAAACATGACTGCCCCGGAAACCCTGAGGGCAGTTCTACCCTGCTCTGTAGGCCGCTGTGAGTTGGAATTTACTCCAAAGGGTTAATGAGTGCCAAGCCTTTAAAAGGTGGTGGATCCCAAAAGAGGCAGTTACTGCCTCTAGTGGACACACAGGGACACATCTCTAAATTCAGAAATTAAAACGCAATTCCTGGTGAGCTGCAGGAATCTTCCAAAGCCAAGCGTTTCAACAATTTCACTCTGCAGTTGGAGAAGCCTATGCTCAACACAGCTGGGCCCCAAACCCAGGTCTTTTTGGTCCAAGTCCAGAGCCCACCCCATGACCCTGTCCTCTGGCCTCCCAGGCTGCAAATACTCCAACTCTACCACCTGTCGGTCAGTGTGCCGTCCTGTGGCGGCTTGCACCTGTGGTGCTGAGGCTGGAAGCCATGCCACGGGTACTTCAAAGACCTGCGGAGTCACCCATGGTGGACAGGTTTCACCAGAGCTTCCGGACCATAACCAACCAGGAAAGAAAGGCCTGAGGACTCACTTCCAATGAAAGCCACATGAATCAGAGCAGAATGTTACCGACACAGGGCTGGAAGATGGGCCTCTTAGGTTGGAAGGCTGCAGCAATGGGCTAGGGCGTAGCAGTGACCGTGAAGAGGTGCGGGGCCTGGCAACCATTTGTAGTTCTATACAAGGGGTCACCTCGAGTTGCAGCCGACTCAGCAGCAGCCAACCACATCACACCCACCTGTTTCTATCGACTTCCTTGGCTTCCTGGGAACTCCCGTTGCCAGGCCTCAGGTGGCACAGCATGGGCGAATCTGAACAGCCTAACGCTGACCCAAAGGAGGCAGATCGGAGAAAGTATGTCTGTCACGATTCCATGGACATGGCTTGTGGGAGGGGCTAAAAGGACCCGGGGGGCGGGCCTCCTCTAACCCAAACGGGGAGGCACAATCACCATCAACAGCCCAAGGCTGATTCCTATGAGGCCAGACATGCTGCCACCCTCCAGCCTTTTACCAATTCTGACACCAACCGATCCTTTCACGGCTCTCGCTACTTCTCTGCTGGGTTTGATAATTCCTTGCAGTGGCCACACAGAGCTTGCAGACGATACTCACGATTACGGGGGTTTATTAGGAAAGTAACAGGCTACAATTCAGGTTCAAGAGTGCACTCAGGATACAATTATTCCATCAGGCCGTCTCCCCTCTCCTATGCCCTCAGGCACGCCTCTCTCTGGGCCTCAATCTGGCCTCTGCCCTGCTCAGGCAAGTGTTACAAAGCTCTTCCAGCTCTGCCGGTGGGTACACCTATGTGCACCCCACTGCGCCAGCAAGCCTCCTGCCCAAGGGCACCCAGCTTTCTCGCTCCATGGGCCAGCAAGGCCGCTACCCTGCCTCACGCTTCTTGGTTCCACAGCCACATCTCTGTGCCGGGCGTCCCTGCCAAGGAGGTCCAGCGCAGGATCTCAGACGCGCTCCACCCCACAGCCACATCTCTGTGCCGGGCGTCCCTGCCAAGGAGGTCCAGCGCAGGATCTCAGACGCGCTCCACCCCACAGCCACATCTCTCTGGATGGCAGTGGAATCCCCTCCTCTGCTTCTAGGAGGCTCATTTTAAGCCTGGCAGGTGGACGAAACTAACCAAACCCAACATTAGAGATCCCTGCACCTTATCTGCATGGTCCCCCCCACCAATCTGGCGGGAGTTACAGAGACTATGGCTAGAACAGCCCTACCAAGTAATTCACTGCCCCGCAGGAGGTCTGACTGCAAAGGGACATGAGGGAAGTTTCTGAGGTGATGCCAACATTCTGTACCTTCATTAGGGTGGTGGTTACGTGGGAGCATATATTTGCCCAAATTCAGTGACCTGAACACTTAAAACATAATCATATCTGATTATATATTCAACAAAGTTGATTAAAAAGGAGCCCTAGTGGTGCAATGGTTTCCTTTCTCAGTGCTGCTATAACAGAAATAACCACAAATGGTATCTTGAACAAACAGAACTTTATTTTCTCACAGTTTCCAAACTCAAAAACCAAACTCACTGTCATTGAGTTGATTCTGACTCATAGTGACCCCCACTGGGTTTCCAAGGCTGTAAATCTTTACCAAAGCAGACTGCCTCATCCTTCTTCCAAGGAGAGGCTGTGGGGTTTGAACCATTGACCTTCTGGTTAGTAGCCAAATGCCTTAAGCACTGTACCATCAGAGCTCCTCTGTTTCGCAGCTTAGGAGGCTAGGAGGCCACATTCAGGTGCCAGCTCTGGAAGGCTCTCTCCCTCTGTCTGCTCTGGAGGAAGGTCGCTGTCTGTCTCAGCTTCTGCTCCGGGGCCACCTTCACGGGGCTTGGCAGCTCTCTTCCCCCATCTCTGCTTCCTCACTCCACTCTTTACTCTCTTTCATATCTCAAAAGAGATTGGTTTAAGACACAACCTACACTAATACAGCCCCATTAACATAACAAAGAAACCTCATTCTCAAATGGATTTAATGGATTATAATCACAGGTGCACAGGGTAGAATTTACAACATACATTTCTGGGGGACACAGTTCAATCCATGTTGTTGTTGTTGTTATGTGCTGTCGAGTCGGACCCGACTCATAGCGACCCCTCCTTGGGTTTCTGAGAGGCAGTATCACTACGGAAGTAGATCACCCCATCTTCCTTCCGAGGAGTGGCTGGTGGGCTTGAACCGCCAGCCTTCTGGTTAGCAGTCAAGTGCCTTAGCCACTATGCCACCAGAGCTCCCAATTCAATCCACAGCATCTGTTAACTGAAAAACCACCCTCTCTGTCAGAAACAAAGCATTGCCAGTCTCGCTCTCAGCTGCAAAATGAAAGGCTGGTCTATGAACCCACCCAGAGACTCTGTAGAAAGCCCCTGCAATCTGCTTCCATAAAGATTGTAGCCAAGAAAGCTCTAAGGGGCTGTTCTACTGCATGAGGTTGTTATGAGTAAGTTGAGATAGCAAACAACCACCAACCACCAAAGTTTATCTCTCTCTCTCTTCCTCCCTCTCCCTCTCTCTCTCTCTCTCTCTCTCACACACACACACACACACACACACACACACACAGAGGGCCAGATCCTGCCTTATGGTGGCTTCTCGGAGACCCTGCTAGCTCTGGCATTCCCTTCTCTATTGATTGCTACACAGAAACATGCTTGTTTGTTTCATTGTGAGTTGAGTGAAAGTTTACAGAGAAAATTGGTTTTCCAGTCAACACAATTCATACACATTTTGTTTTGGGAGGTGGTTTGCAGTCCCAAGGATGTAAGAGCACTCTTCTTCTTCCTCCCCCTGTTTCCCATCCCCCTCCTCCTCCTCTCCCATCCCTTCCTGCCTCCTGGGCTTCATTCCTGGCTGAATGCTGCCCTTTGATCTTGAACTCCACAGAAAGGAGTTGAAACCCTCCAGAAGGCAGAACATGGGCTCAGGGGTCAGTGTCTGTTGCCAGAATCTAGCTCCCCTACACGTCAGCTTCACAATCTTGAGCAAATTAACTTTTCAGAGTTGGTTTCCACCTACGAAAAAAAAGCCATGATCCTTTCATCCAAGAGCTATGGAGAGGGTAAAAAAAGAAAATAGAAATAACTCTAATCTCAAATGTTCATCAAGAATAGAAGGAATAAATGATAGAATATTCACATGATGGACTATTACACAGCAGTGAGGAGAATGAAGGAATGTTAACCACATGCATGAATGAATCTTACGGCCAAAAGCAGAGCAAAAGCTAGACACAGAGCAGACTACAGAATCCATTTTTATTTAAAAAAAAAAAAAAAAAGACTAAAGAGTAATGTTTAGGGACTCAGGCTTGGGTAGTAAAACTATAAAAGCGATAAAATGATTATTATAAAAGATATGTATTTTATTTATTTATTTTTAGGGAGCTCTGGTGGCATAGTGCCTAAGGCATTTGACTGCTAACCAGAAGGCTGGCGGTTCAAACCCACCAGCCACTCCTCAGAAGGAACACTGGGCAATACTTCCATAGTGATGCCTTCTCGGAAACCCAAGGAGGGGTCGATGTGAGTCACGTCCAACTCGATGGCACATAACAACAACAACGGGGAGCTGTTGGGAGCTCTGGTCGCCTAGTGCTTAAGGCATTTGACTCCTAACCAGGCGGCTGGAGGTTCAAACCCACCAGCCACTCCTTGGAAGGAAAGTTAGGCAATCTACTTCCATATTGATACCGCCTCTGGTAGCATAGTGGCTAAAGCACTTGACTGCTAACCAGAAGGCTGGCGGTTCAAACCCACCAGCCACTCCTCGGAAGGAAGGTTGGGCAATCCTACTTCTGTAGTGATACTGCCTCGGAAACCCAAGGAGGGGCCACTATGAGTTGGGGCCGACTCGATGGCACACAACAACAATAACAGAAACCCAAGGAGAGTTCACTATGAGTCCAACCCCACTGGATGGCAGTGAGTTTGGTTTTTTGGTTTACATTGTTGTTAGTTGCCTGGGCGTTGGCCTGGCTTCATTGCGACTCCGTTAATCATGGAAAGAAATACTGCCCAGAATCGCTGCCCTGCCTTGCCCCTTCTGGCATGATCCACTGGGGACAGCACTGTTGGAATTCAGAGTTTTCATTGGCTGATATTTGGAAGCAGGTTGCCAGGCCCTTATTCCTCGTCTGTCTTAGTGTGTAAACTCCACTGAAACCTGTTCAGCATCATAGCAACATGGAAGCCTTCACCGACAGACAGGAGGTGGCTGCATCGGAGGCGCATTGGCTGGAAATGAAACCCAGGTGTCCTGCATGGAAGGGGAGAATTCTATCACAGAACCACCAATGCCCCTGAACCACCAATTCCCCCTTACCTAACGAGAGAGAAAACAAATTCCACAGATTTTTTTATTGATACAATTCAAAATAATAACTGCATATACACACACACTTTTTTTTTTTTTTTTAAAGTACAGGCCTGCCAAAATAAATTCTTTTTTTGGAGGGTCAGGATAGAGGATAACATTTCTCTTCTTTGTGTTTCAAAGTTAGTGTTCCCTCCCATTAAAACTGACTGCAGACGTTCATCGGTTAATACCGACCTGCAATGAGAGTTTTACCCACTTCATCTTTGAAATAACTTCTCACTCATACAAACACGGACACATGTGGATATCGGCACGAGCATGTGGTTTTAACTGTCAATATTCACTGCTCGGAAGGCACTTAGGGAATTCTATGAGATTCTTCTCTTGACACTCGCCTTTCAATGGGTCACTGCCTTGCAGATTAATCGCTTACGATGGACAGTTAGGTGGAAACTGCTCAATTGCACCGTTAAATTGATTTTGAAACACAGGAATTTTCTTTACAGCCAGCTCTGAAAAACGTGGCTGAACTGTGACATGAGCTTGGAAAGCACATCTGCTGCAAATTAGCGTGGAAATGGAGCTCTTGCTGCTTGTTTTAATTTTTATTTATTTATTTATGTCTTTTAGAGCCGTTTTAGTTTACAGAAAAACTGTGAAGGTATGACTTCCCATACACTCCCTGTCCCCGCTGAGCAGTTTCTTATTTTAATTTCTGAGAGCAAGGGAAGTGTTTAAGGCAGCTTAACTTGTGATTCAAACTTATGATTCAAACAATGTTAGTTGTCATCAAAATGACTTTACTGCATTATAAATTCTGCCTATAAGTGCTGTTTTGTCATGTAATTTTCAGCTGAATTCATTAAGAAACATCAATCTGTGTTGTTGGGTGCCCTAGGATCGATTCTGACTCACAGCGCCCCTAGAGGACAGAGAAGAACTGCCCCATAGCGTTTATTTGACTGCTTACCAGAAGGCTGATGGTTCAAACCCACCAGCCGCTCCTCAGAAGGAAGGTTGGGCAATCTACTTCCATAGCGATACTGCCGTGGAAACTCAAGGAGGGGTCGCCATGAGTCGGCTACAACTCGATAGCAGTGGGTTGTTTTTTTTTTTAGTCTTTACAGAAAGGAGCTCTGGTGGTGAACTGCCTAAGGCATTTGATTGCTAACCAGAAGGTTGTAGGTTCCAACTCACCATGCGTTCCACGGAAGGAAGATGGGGCAATCCATTTCTGTAAAGATTTACGGCTTCAGAAACTCAGTGGGGTCGCTATGAGTGGGAATTGATTTGATGGCAGTGGGTTTCATTTGGTGATCTTCACAGAAGCAAAGTCCAAACCAAACCCACTGCTGCTGAGTCGATTCCGATTCACAGTGTCCCGAGAGGACAGAATGGAACTGCCCCATAGGGTTTCCAAGCTGTGATCCATAGGGAAGCTGAGTGCCAGGTCTTTGCTCTTTGAGCCACTGGTGAGTTCAAATTGCCTATCTTTTGGGTAGCACCCAAGCCCCTAACCATTGCACCACTAATTTCCAAAGCCTTTCTGTGTCCTATAATAAGTATTGAGGGCAGTCCTTGTGTGGAAAAATTTAAGCTTTGGCCCTGAGGTCAAAAAACATGCAGACTTTACCACTGTTGCTTCATTGAACTGCTGTGCAAGTCAAGATGTTCAGCTCCTGTTTCTGACACAGATTCATGGCACCCAAGACGGCTAAGTTCATGAGCAAATGAAGTTCACGGTCGACACTACTGCTCAATAACACAGGAGAGATTCAAGTGTTTGCTGGAAAAATACCTGCTAATAAACGACACACTGACTCATCATAGCTTTGAACACCATACATTTTTCACAAGCTTTGTAAACTTGCCAACTAAGCCTTTTTTTTTCCCCACACGTTTTTGACAGCAATCAGTTGTAACACATCTAGCAGATTCTTTTTCAGGTTGTTGTAAATGAGTGTTTTCTCAAGTTGAAATTATTCTCATCTACAATTGTTCTGGAATTCCTGGGTAGTGCAAATGGTTTAACACTTGCCTGCTAACTGGAAGGTTGGCAGTTCAATCTCCCCCCAGGCACTTTGGAAGAGTCCTGGTGACCTGCTTCTGAAAGGCCACAGGCCTGTCACCCTTTGGTGGAGTGGCCCTTTTGGCCATGCATTGTGATTCCCACCAGATGGCGAGGTGGGACTGTACAAATGTGAGGGCCCAGAGGTGGGACTGTACAAATGTGAGGGCCCACCTAGGCGACTGGTTAGCTCATTAATAATGTAAATAAGGTACGAGGCGCCCTTGTGGGGGTGGGACTGTGCAAACGAGGCGTATGAAACCCTAGCCTGGGGCTTGGTTAGTTTTGCTCATCTTCTGAGGCTTAAAATGAGCCACCTCAGATGCTTGGGAAGGGGGATCTCACCACCGTTAAGAAAGAAGAACCAGAAGCACTGATCTACGGGTGGACAGACGTGTGGACAGGCTGAATGATCCGATATGTCTAGGCAAGGGGGAGTGTGCCCATGGCCTGCACAGGGTTAGCCGACAACGTTTCTATGTGTGTATTTGTATGAGCTATCATTCAGCCTTCACTGTACCTTAAAAGCATAATATTCAAAGTCCATTTTTCTTGTTTGGCATGATAGGTACACACTGGAATTTTTTAACACTGATGGGATGCGCGGTGTCCATAGGCTGTAACACAGACTCTCTAACTTAAAAAGTGGGTGGCTGCATAGCCCACATTACCGAGTTTCAGGTTACACATCACCTGTTGTTCCTCCTGGCCCCGGAAGCTTGCAGTCCCCCTCCCCCCCGCCAGACGCCGTTTAAACAAGCCCGCATAGAGGTGAGCACGATTCCAACTTGGCCATCTTGCTTGGACTTGCTTGCTTGCACAGGGGTGGCTCTTGGCTTGGCGGCAGGAGGCCAGCTTTGATTGCTGGCACTCCTTCAGAGCTTAAGGTGGGTCTTTGACTCTGGCTTCTGGTGCTGCGAATGGTTAACTTGCTTGGCTGCCGTCAGAAAGGGTGGAAGTTGGAGTTCTCCCAGAGATGCCCTTGAAGAAAGCCCTGGTGATCTACTTCCAAAAAATAAGTCAAGAAAGCCCAGTGGAGAACAGCCTCACTGACCTTGACACCAGAAGAAGGAGGTGCCCAGCTACCACTATTGATCGCTCTGATCAGGGCCACAAGAGATGGATGCTAACAGAACGGAAGAAAAACATGGAACAGAACCTCAACATCTCAAAACAAACCAGACTTACTGGATTGGTTGCAACTGGAGAACTCCCCAAAACTATTGTTCTGAGATACTCTTTAAATTTTGAAACAAAATTAGCCCCTGAGGGTAGTCACCTTTTAGCAAAATAACAGATTGACTCACAAAGGAGAGGATGTCACCCATGACTACTGCACTCTTTAATAAACTACCTATATGAAACCAAATGGCCAAGAATTACTTTAAAACAAAGATGAGAAGGTAAGGGGTAGGGAAACTAGATTAATGGAAAGGGAACAACCAGAGTAGAAATCATGAGGATATTCATGCATTATGAAGAAGGTAACCAACGTCTTTGAACAATTTGTGCAGAAATTGTTGAATGGGAACCTAAACTGCTGTGCAAACCTTCACAAAAAACACAATAAAATATTATTTTCAAAATAAAACAAAATACAGACAATATTCTACAAGTGTATTGGTATGTTCTGTAAGAATTCCCAGGTATATAGTAGAGCTGACAAGGGGCAAGGTTGTAGTCACTCCTTGGTCACAGCAGCTACCCAGAAGGAGCAAGTAGTTGGACTTGTGGCCTCGGGACCATAGTTGCAGGGGACATCAAGCTCAATTAGCACAACATACTACACAAAATATTGTTCCACCTCCTACTTTGGCAAATAGCGACTGGGATCCTGAAAGCTTGCAAGCGGCCATCTAGATGCAATGATGGGTCTCTCCTCATCCAGAGCAAATAAGAATGAAGAAAACCAAAGATGCATGGAAATAATTAGTGCAAGTGACTGGTACATCATGCAATCTGCAGCCTATATGACTATGAGACCAGAAGAACTAGATGGTGCCTGGCTACCACTGTCAACCACTCAGAGGGGGATCGATGTAGGAGATGCTCAATAGAGTGGGAGAACAATGTGGAACAAACCTCAAAATCATTAAAAAAAATAAAAGGACGAGGTTTGCTGTCTAATAGAACCTGGTGGAACCACTGAGACTATGGCCACTAGCTGCCCTTCAGGTCTGGAATTGAACCCACTCCTGTGGCTTCCAGCCAAACAAAAGACAGGCATATACACTAGGTAGATACACTCCTTGGAGAGATCAATCATGGGAGAACAGAAGGGCTGTGTACGCACAGGGAGACAGCTCAGGGGGCAGGAGTGCATGGAGGGAAGGACACAGGGAAGAGGTAACTGTGGGGATGGAATGGGAGAGGAGCTGTTGCACTGTGGTAAATTGTAGTCAGTGTCATGAGAAAAAATGTGTGTGAACTGCTGTATGGAAAATGAATTTCCTCTGTAAACTTTCACTCAAATCACAATTAAAAGAAAAAGTAATAATCCTGTGGAGCACAGTTCTACTATGACATATGTAAGGTCACCATGGAGTTGGAATCACTTAGACAGCAACTGGTCAACCTCAGAGGCCCTCAAATGTAGAGACACTGACTGTTCCAGGTAGCCCAGTGGTTTCCAAATAGAGAAATATTTCTTCCACTGAAGGTAAAAATACTATAAAGGGGAAACAGGAATTTTAAAGAACTCAATTTCATATCATCTTGGCTATGTCCCACATGCACTTTTTCTTAAATTTGACCTGCTCGAGAACAGGTTTAAGTGAGAATCAACTCGCAGTTGGCTGGTTCTCCTTCCTCACTTCCTCTTTTACAGTTGTCCGTCTTCTTGATCCATCAGGAGCAGACATGGTGGTTTCCTGGTAGAATTCTCGTCTGCCAAGTGGGAGCCCCAGGTTCGATTCCAGGCCAATGCAGCTGCCGTGTCTCCACCGCTCGTCTGTCCCTGGAGGCCTGCACGTTGTTATCATGCTGAGCCAACAAAAGGTGGGAATTACCGAGCAATGTCATTAATGTCACGCAAGTAGAATTTTGCTGAAAATAATTAAAAACTGGTTGCAGTAGGATATAGACGGGGAACTGCCAGAAATTCTAGCTGGATTCAGAAGAGGACATGGAATGAGAGCTATCACTGTTGATGTCAGATGGATCTTGGATGAAAGCAGAGAATACCAGAAAGATGTTTACCTGTGCTCTATAGACTACGCAAAGGCATTTGACTGCATGGATCATAACAAATTATGGGTAACACGAGAAGAATGGGAATTCCAGAACACTTCATTGTGCTCATGAGGAACCTGTACGTAGACCAAGAGGCAGTTATTCAAACACAACAAGGGGATACTGTGTGGTTTAAAATCAGTGTGCATTGGGGTTGTATCCTTTCACCATACTTGTTCAATCTGTATGCTGAGCAAATAAGTCAGGAAACTGGACTATATGAAGAATATGGATTGGGATTGGAGGAAGGCTCATTGTGGTACAGTGAGTTACTTAATGTGGCACTTCCAGCCATGGTCTTCATGACTCCCACCATATGACTGGGTGAGACTATGTAAATATGAGGTGCTTGTGGCCAACGGGATTGAACAGCTTGTCAGCAACATAAATAAGATACATGGCACCTTCTGGGGGTAGGACCTCGATAATAGGGTGTATGGGAGCCTAACAGGGGGACTGATCAGGTTTCCCATCTCACTAGGCTTAAAATGAGCCCTCCCAGAGGTGGAAAGGGGGACTCTCACTGCCATCAAGAAAGAGCAGCCAGGAGTGGAGAACATCCTTGTGCCTGAGATGCCTGTACTAGCCCTCCTCGACCCAAGAGACAGTGGAAGAGAGCTCTAACACTTTGTTGAGACAACAGAACCAACAGAACTGGCATGAGACAGGAGGTAGGCTTGCCGGCCCACAGAGTGAGAAAGCTGAGTGCCTTTGGGCAAGAGGCTTGCTGGTGGAGTGGGGTGTATGTGGGTGCACCTCTCGGCAGAGCTAAAAAAGCTCTGTAACACTTGTCCAAACAGGGCAGAGGGCAGGCAGAGAGGTCAAGGGCCAAAGAGAGGTATACTTGTAGGCATGGCCATGGGGAGGCTGTCCTGATGGAAGGATCGTACACTGAGCACGTTCCTGAACCTGAATTACAACCTGCTACTTCCCTGAGAAAGCCCATAATGGCGAGTATGGCCTGTGAGTTCTGTGAGGCCATCGCAACAAATTGTCGAACCCAGCACAGAGTGCGGTGGGAAGGACGGTTGGTGTCAGAATTGGTAAAAGGTTGGAGGGTGGTGACGTGTCTGACTTCTGCCTCATAGGAACAGCCTTGGCTGTTGATGTTGTTGTGGATCCTCTTTCCCGCTTGTGAAGCTAGAGGGGGTCAGTGGTAGGTATGAAATGATCCCCCACGATGCGATCTGATGTGATAAGCCAATCAGTTGTAAGAAAATCCGGGTGGGATGCAGCTCCCTTACCCTCTCTCTTCACGGCCCTGATCCTAGGTAAGGGCAGTTTCCCTGCCACGTGGCCTTTTCATCTTACAAGAGATAAAGAGAAAAGCAAGCAAAAAAGGGGGACCCGCTACCACCGGGGAGAGAAGTGCCGGGAGCGGAGCTCGTCTTTTGGACCCATGGTCCCTGCGCTAGGATTCTCCTAGAACCAGGAGACACACAGAGGGTGCTGTCGCTCCCTGGAGCCCGTGCTCTCAATTCGGACTCCTAGCCTCCTGAGCTAAGAGAGAATAAACTTCCGTTTGTTAAAGCCATCCACTTGTGGTATTTCTGTTATGGCAGCACTAGAGAACTAAGACAGGGGCTTTTACAAACAGTAATTTATTTTCTCACCATTTGTTGTTGTTATGTGCCATGGAGTCAGACCTGACTCATAGCGACTCCTCCTTGGGTTTCCGCGGTGATAGCACTACGGAAGTAGATCGCCCAACCTTCCTTCCCAGGAGTGGCTGGGGGGTTTGAACTGCCAGCCTTCTGGTTAGCTGTCAATGACTTAGGCACTACACTACCAGAGCTCCTTTTAGGAGGCTAGAAGTCCGAGTTCAGGGTGCCGGCTCTAGGGGAAAGTTTTCTTTCTCTGTCGGCTCTGGGGTAAGGTCCTTGTCTCTTCAGCTTCTGTTTCCTGGCTCCTTGGAGAGTTCTATGTGGCTCGCCATGTGCTTGCTTGTACAATAATCTTCTTTTTATCTCAAAAACCACTGACTCGACACACCCTACACTCTTCCCGCCCCAGCAGCATAACAAAGACAACCTAGTCCGAAGACCACAGGTTCCCTCTCGCTCGCCGTCCCACTGCCCCCCCATCACGTCCCGGGTCTTTCACAGTGCACGCTGGGTTTTGTAGTTCCGGGAGTGCGAAGCCCTGCGCACACCTCCCCCACCACGGCGACTTCCTCACTCACCAGTCCGCTGTCGCTCCCGGAAGCTGAGGGACTTAAAGTTTCAACGCTTCCTCTGCACGCCTCTTAGTCCCGCAGATTGTCAATGCAAGCAGCCAATAGGTGGCCTGACTGGAGCTTCCTATTAGATGATTGGCTTAGAGTTTTGCAGTCGCCCAGACTAACTTGTCGGGGATTGGCCGAGCCTTCGGTTTTGAAAATCGTAGGTTCCGCCCGCGCTACCCGGCCCTGTTGCTTCTCCCGAACTGCGAGCCTGGAGCCCCGGCGCCGAGCGGGTCTGGGTGGATAGGGGGCTGGCTAGGGAGTCCGTCGGAGTTGGATCGCAGCAGCACATAGGAGTCGCAGGAAAGTCAAGTGAGTGCGTGCGGACAGCCGGCGGGGTGGAGATGCTTGGCGGTGTGTGACCCCTCCCCGCCGACTCCGGACCGTGGGCGTGCCCCCCTTCCCCCAGCCGCTTGAGGCTCCAGGAACATAGGGTTTTCTCTTCCAAGTGGCGAGGTGACCTGCCTTGGTCCCGGGGCCTGAGAAGACCTACCCCTTCCACCGAGATCCTAGGTTCCAAGAGAATACCTGCACCCCGTCCCCTTTCTTCCTCTCCACCTCCTCCCCGCCTGACACCTATTGTGCCTAGAAGGTCATCGGTACACTAGGCGCTGGTACTCTGGGTCTGTGCACGGGCTTGGACGCGCAGGAACCTTGAAACCGACTGGGTGGTTTGGCGGATCTGGCCATCTGCAGTTTTTGCACAGTTCCCGCTCCCTCACCTCTACAGCTGA
Organism: Orycteropus afer afer; assembly: GCF_000298275.1. Classification (NCBI taxonomy): domain Eukaryota; kingdom Metazoa; phylum Chordata; class Mammalia; order Tubulidentata; family Orycteropodidae; genus Orycteropus; species Orycteropus afer. The sequence goes on along the minus strand of NW_006921717.1, from coordinate 7,109,313 downwards.
GTAGCGTTTTAAACTGACGGTTTCCGGGGCCGATGCTCCCTCTTTCATGTCAATCGGCCAGCGCGCTAGCTGTCAGCAGTTCAGTTCCAGTCAGCCACCCTGGGCTTCGGATAGGGGGTGCGCAGAGACCAGACGAGGCGCCTGCCTTTCAGACCCTGAAGTCTAGGAGGCGGTATAGTTACTGGTTCACAATTTAAATCCAGGCTGCACCCTTGACTTGCTGGTGACGTTGGTTTAACCTCCTTTTGCCTCGGTTTCCTGATCTGTACGTGGGTTTCCGCGAGGTTGTAACGAGAATCGATGCCGGGCTCGGGCATGGAGTGGTTAGGTGCTGTCGGGTTGTTCTGTGTACTACGAAACCAAACACTGCCTGGTTCTGGTCCATCCTCGTGGGAGCAGCTTATGCAGCGGTGTGCACTGAAGTGTGGGAGGGGGTTAGATACCCAGCTTCCTGCATCCTGTGACCTGGCGAGGCAGAGGAGGGCGGTGGGAGCCTGATCGGTGTGTGGTGTGACCAGGGATCACAGACTAGCTTCCTGCCTCCCTTGGTGGGGTGTTTGGGTGCTGGCTGTTGGGCGCTGGTACTCGGTCTAAGCACGGGCTCTTAGAGGGGCTAGAGATGCTTTTTTTTTTTTTTTTTCCTGCTCTTGCAAGGAGCACAATTTTTGGTACACTGGGTCTTCTTTTCTCAGAGTCAACTCTGTTTTAACTTAAGGCGACCCTTTTTAAATGGCCAAGCTGAGGTCTGCTAAAAACAGCCTTTCCCATCCAAGAAGCCCAAACGCTCATTGGACTTTGTGAAGAAAGCTCCCTTCCACATTGCTATTTCCAACACATAACGTTAAAAAAAAAAAAATCCTAGTAAGTTATTTTCCATAGCTCCTCTGTGAACCTTTGTTTTAACTTCAGTTTCCTTAAACAGTGTTCTCTTTCCTGACCTTGAACTGGGGTCGTGCATTTTGTGGGGACTGTGCTCTGAGGGCAGAGGGACTGGAGGAGGAGGAGGGTGGCAGTGGAGAGGGCCATGCCCATCACTGGTTGGCTGCAGAGCAGAGACCTCTGCCCAAAGCCTCTGGGATTCTGCCCATGTGACCCTGCCCTGACTCACACTGCTCTTGCCCTGGTGCTGGGTCTTTAGAGGTGGATGGCGTGTCCTGACCTGTTCAGAATGGGCACGGTTAGTGTCCCTGTGTGTGTGTGTGTGTGTGTGTGTGCTTACCTGTAGGATGTTTATTTCTAGGTTCAGAGTCTCCAGGTGAATTCATTCATGAAGTATTTCTTACATGTGAGGCACGGCGCCTGGCTTTTGGTGATGAACAAAACAGACAAGGGCTTTGCCCTCGGGGAGCACATATTTTGTGGGCAGAGACAGGCAGTAAGCAAACAGATCAACAGTAACCCAGATGTCACGTGGAGCATTGGAATAAAGAGATGGGATCATGGCGGGGGACTCTGAGGAGCTGAAGACCAGGTGAAGAGGAGTGAGCTGTACAAAGCAGGGCAGGCTCCGGGCTGAGGGCAGAGTTTGTTGGAGGAACGATGGCTAGGTGCCTAGAGCAGAGGCAGCGGGGAGATAGTCCAGAGGAAGTCCCATGAGGCTGCACCCCGACCTGGCGTCAGGCTCTAGGAAGGACCACGGTGTCAGCGGCTTAGCCCTTTCCAGGACCTTCTCTCTTAGGTGGGGAGGCTGAGTGGTTCATGGTCCTTCTCAGTTTCGAAGGTATGGTCCCTGCCATGACATGAGACACACTCTCCACTATTATGGCTAACGACTGACCGACCACTCACCCGTTCATTTATCTTTCGTTTTGCAAAGAGGGCACGGGAGGTGGCTTCTGAGCTCCCCTAACTTCAAGACGGAGAGAGAGGATCCACACCAACAGCCCAGGGCTCATTCCTATGAGGTCAGACATGCTGCCTCCAACCTTTTGGCCAATTCTGACACCAACCCTCCCTCCCAACTCTCTACTTCTCTCCTGTTGTTGTTGTTGTTAGGTGCTGTCGAGTCGGACCCAACTCATAGCAACCCCTCCTTGGGTTTCTGAGGTGGTATCACTACGGAAGTAGATTGCCCAACCTTCCTTCCAAAGAATGGCTGGTACATTTGAACCGCCAGCCTTCTGGTTAGCAGTCAAGAGCCTTAGGCACTACGCTACCAGAGCTCCTACTTCTCTCCTAGGTTTGAGAATTCATTACAGTGGCCACACAGAAGTCACAGACAGTCACTCATGATTATGGGATTTGTTTGGGAATTAACAGGTTCAGGTTAAGGAACACTCAGGATGCAGTTCTTCCATCCGGACAGCCTCCCCCCAGCCATGCCCAAAGGCACACCTCTCATTGGCCTTCAGCCCCTCGGCCTGGCCTCAGCAATGCTCCGGCAAGTGTAACAAAGCTCTTTTAGCTCTGCCGATAGGCGCCCAGAGAAGCACCTCGCTTCATAGCAAGCCTTCCGCCCAAAGGCGCTAAGCTTTCTGTCTGTGGGCTGAGAAGCCTGCCGCTCTGTCTCATGCCGGTCTCTTGGTTCTGCCGTCTCTGCCGCCACCATCTCTCTGCAGCCTCTCTGCCGTCTCAGCAGTGTTGCGGCTCTCTCTTTCTCTCCTGGGTCAAGGAGGTTCAGCTCAGGATATTGGATCCAAGGATGCGCTCACTCGTGGTTCTTCTTTCTTGATGGTAGTGAGATTTCCCCCTTTTCTGCCTCTGAGATGGCTCATTTTAAGCCTAGCAAGGTGGCAAAAACTGACCATCCCAACAAGGGTGTCATGTACCTTATTTACATTATTAGCAAGCTGCCCAATCCCCTTGGTGGGCATAAGCACCTCACATCTGCAAAGTCCCACCCATTCATCTGGTGGGAGTCACAGAGACCATGGCTAAAAGAGCCATATTAAGTGATTCACTGCACCACACATTCATTCACACACTTGGGATAGCTGTTGTGCTTCAGCTTAGTTTGATGGATGCCCTCTCCTTACCTGGGCTACTGTGTGATGCTTTTAGAATGAAGTCTTAAGGGGAATACCCAAACTTTTTAAGAAATAAATAGAAAATTGGTTTTATGCTTTCCCCTGTCTAATATTTGTAGACAAATTTGCTCATAAATAAGATATTGCTTATCCCCTCCCCCCTGTTCTTCCTCTGTTTCCAGGGCATTTCAGCCCAAGGGAGAGGTTGCTAGAGGGTCCTCGGAGAGGAGCAAGTCTCTGGACCCCCATTTCCTACCTGATTCCTTTGAAATGCAGACCTTCATCTGTTCACTGGCCTCTTAAGGGCAGTTGGATTTGATGTTCTTTGGCCTGATGTCTGGGGTCAGGTTGTGTGTAGCTACAGGGTAGCAGGGTCTCAGCCCTTACTCACCTGGTCCAGCGAGACTACAGGATTGTAAGAGGAGGCCTGTGCTTGGGCGGGTGGAGAGGCCTCTTGTGGTCACTGGTTCCTCTGTCGCAGAAAGGCCGTTGGCACAGCCCTGTCCCCTTAGCTTTTTTCCTTCGCTCCTCTGCAAACCTTTGTTTTGGTTGTGTCTTCCCTAAACAGTGTCCTCTTTGGGTGAGGCCTCTGCTAGGCTGGGCAGCCACCTGCAGTCATGGGCATGGCCCTCTCCACTGCCGTTGGTATAATGGGAAGAAAAGGCCATTTGTGTAAGGGGAACCATTGACAACAAAGTGGATGGGGAAGTGTGGGCTTATGGGGACAGCTGAGCTGTGGGTGTGTATGTGGTGCAGGGGGAGTATCTGAGAAGAGTGTGTGTGCGGGGAAGCTCCTCTTTTGCAAAGCTGAGGACAGCAGATCGGTTGGTTTTCTGAGTCTGCGGGGAGTGGATATTTTGTGGTGGTGGCAGGTGGGTGCCGCAGGGGCCTGGCAGACTCTTCCCTTGGAGAAGGCCTGAGCCCTGAGCCCTTGTGACTCTCGTCCTTGCCTTCACCAGTCCAAGCTGCCATGGGGACCGGCCCAGGACCCATTCACCTGCTGGAGCTGTGTGAGCAGAAGCTCATGGAGTTTGTGTGCAACGTGGACAACAAGGACATGGTATGGCTGGAGGAGATCGAGGAGGAGGCGGAACGCATGTTTACCAGGTGAGGGCAGGGGCCCCGCTCTCCCACCTGATGGGCAGGGCCGAAGGCCCATCCCTCCTGGGTGCCTAGTGTGCTGGGGCCCTGCCCCGGTTTAGTGGGAAGAGGGAGGAGCAGGGGAGCCAGCTGCCTGGCAGCCAGCCGATTGTCCCTCCAGGGTCAGGACACCAGCACCTGTTGCTGGAGGGCAAACGGCCGGCTGACGGGAGACCCTGGTGGCCGTAGGAGGAAGTGCAGGCGCTCTGCTCTCTCCTTGCTCCTGGCGCCGCCCCCCTTTCCCTTTGCCCACCCTTTTCCTGCAGAGCCCGCTGGTGCTGCCTCCTTCCTCCCTCTTGGGCACCTGGTCTCACCCAGGGGCAGTCTAGGGTGGACCTGGGCTGGGGAGGGAGGGGGGTGGGGGTCGTCTAGCCTCTACCTCGACTTCCTTTCTGCTCCTGCCAGCAGTGCCCAGGGCACCCCTGCTCTTCCGGCCTCTCATTGGACCCCCTTCCCTTCTTGCTGGCGGCCTTCAGATCCTCTGCCTTGTTCTTCTAGGTCTGGGGGCGACGGGTGTGTCTGACTTTCCTGATTCTGTGCCCGTGGCTCTGGGGGCTGAGCTGGGACTCAGGCGGGGGGGGGGGGCTGGCTGAAGCTTGCCTGGAAGTGTGTCTGCAGGAGGCACCCCGAGTGCAGGGCAGGTGACTTGCACGTGGCAGCCGAGAGCTCGTCTGGTGGCAGTCGCCCCAGCTGGGCTGTCTCAGTCAGGAAGTGGTGGGGGCCAGGCCAAGTGGGAGAGGGGCTAGCGGTTGCCAGTCGACTGCCAACATCACCCTTCTTGTACCAAGCAGAGAATTCAGCAAAGAGCCCGAGCTGATGCCCAAAACGCCTTCTCAGAAGAACCGAAGGAAGAAGAGACGGGTGTCTTCTATTCAGGATGAGAACAGAGACCCAATTCGGAAAAGGTAGGAGGAACCGGAGGCTACCCTCACTGAGGGGCCAGCTGGGCAGGTGGGGGTCCCCCGAGGTTTGGTGCCCACTGAGTGGATTTGGTTCTGCAGGAGGTAACTGGGAGCCTGCCGACAGGAGTAGCCCCCCGTGAGAGTGGGGTGGCTGTGGTGTCATGGCGTCACGCTGAGGGGCAAGGTGCTGGTGGGGGATTTGAAAGCATGACCCGGGACCATGGGGTCAAAGTGTGACTGTAGCGTATTGTATGCGTGTGCATGTGTGTTGGGGATGGGGCGTGTTTGATCTGAGCTTCGGAAGATGGAAAGGATTTCCAGAGGGGAGAGGGGACAGGGTGAGAGTGAGCAGCGATGGACCAGGTGGTCTGTTCCCAGACCCTCTCTGGCCCCTGATAGGAACGGCCCTGGGCTGGCTGCAGAGCATGGAGGCAAAGAGGCTGGATCCTGGGTCCAGGCAGCCCTGGTATAAATGCCAGCTCTGCCCTCAGCAGCTGTGTGCCCTGTCCTTATTCTCCCCGTGTCTGAGCCTCAGTTTCCTCTGGAGTAGGATAACGATACCTGCCTCTCAGGGCCGTCTTGTGAATTGGGAGAGCCACGTGTGGAGCCCCACTGGGCTGCTTGGCACAGTGTGACCTCAGTAACTGGGAACCGTCTCGGGACAGTCCTTTCACTTGTATAAATTCAGTCTCCCCAGCAGGACTGGTGTTATCCCCAGTTCACGGGCAGGAAGACTAGGGCTCAGATAGGAAGGGCTCAGGGTCACATGGCTGGAGGTGGCAGAGCCTGGACTAAACCCAGATCCTCAGCCTTCAGGCATTCCTGGCTTAGTGGGTGGTTTGTGGGAAGACTGGGGTAGCCCACCTCCATTGTGGGGCGTCCCAGCCCTGCTGGAAGCCCTGGTGGCACAGCGAAAGGTCGGTGGTTTGAACCCACCAGTGCCTCCAAGGGAGAAAAGAGCTGGCGATGTGCTCTTGTAAAGATTACAGCCTAGGCAGACAATGTTTCTAAAGTGTATTTGAATGTTCTGTAAGAATGTCCAGGTGTATAGTAGAGCTGGCAAGGGACAAGGTTGTGGTGACTTCTTGGCCCAGAGGGAGTAAGTAGTTGGACCTGTGGGCTCTGGACCATGGTCACAGGGGACATCAAGCTCAGTTGACATAACATACTACAAAAAACATGGTTTCACATCCTACTTTGGTGAGTAGCCACTGGGATCTTAAAAGCTTGCAAGTAACCACCTAGATGCAACAGTGGGTCTTCTAGAGCAAAGAAGAATAAAAAAAAAAAACAAAGATGCATGGAAACAATTAGTCAAAGGGACTGGTAACACCATGTGATCCTCAGCCTACATGACTATGAGACCAGAAGAACTAGATGGTGCCCAGCTACCACTGTCAACCACTCGGATGCAGATCTGTGTAGGAGTTCCTGGATAGAGTAGGAGAACAATGTGGGACAAAACTCAAAATTAAAAAAAAAAAAGACCAGGTTTGCTGGTCTGATGGAGCCTGGTGAGACCCCTGAGTCTGCGACCCTCAGCTGCCCTTCAGGTCTAGAACTGAAATCACTCCTGTGGCTTCCAGCCAAACTATAGACAGGCCCATGGGGTGAGCGCTTACAACAGGTAGATACACTCCTTGGAAGGATCAATCATGGGAGATAGAAAGGCTGTGTGTGCACAGGGGGACAGCTCGGGGCAGGAGCACATGGGATGGAAGGACACAGGGAAGAGGTAACTATGGGGAGGAAATGGGAAGAGAGGTGGGGAATTACAGTCAATGTCATGAGACAAAATGTAAGAAAAAAAAAAGATTGCAGCCTGGGAGACCCTCTGGGGCGGGTCTCCTGTGACGTGGGAATCGGTGTGTCAGCATCCGGCCCCACTGCCTGTCCCACTGGCTGCCGCCTCACCTCTGCTCCGCTGCCTCCGACAGGTTGTCCCGCAGGAGGACGCGGAGCAGCCAGCTGGGCTCCCGGCACCTCCGCAGCAGGGACAAGCTGGAGAAGCTGGCCACGGTGGTCGGAGAAAATGGCTCCGTCCTGCGGCGGGTGACCCGTGCTACCGCTGCTGCCATGGCGACCGCACCCTCGGCGGCTCCCTCACCTGCTCCCGAGTCCCCCGCGGCACCGACCAAGAAGCCTGCGAGCAGCCCTGCCCAGAGCGAGCTGGTGCCTTTGGTGGCGATCGGCGTCGGGGAGCGCCAGAGTGCCGAGCAGCACCTCACCCAGCTCCAGTCTGCCCAGGCTCCGTCGCAGGCTCCTGCCTCTCAGGGTACCCCGGCCTCGCACGGGGACTCGACGCCCAAGAAGTCAGAGGCCGAGAGACTGGAGTCTGTTACTGTGAGCTCCCTGATGGCGACCCCCCAGGGCCCCAAGGGCCAAGGGGCCGGGGCAGGACGATCCGCGTCCAAGCTCAGGATCGCACAGGCCTCCGCCATCCCGCCCGACTCGCCTGGCTCTCCGGACTCTCCGTGGCAGAAGCGGGTGCTGGCTCCCATCCTGCCAGATAACTTCTCCACGCCAGCGGGCTCCCGCCCGAACCTGCGGTCCGTGCGCTGCAGCCTGATCGCCCCAGGTCCCCAGGCCTTGCTGGCCCATAAGGACCCCCTGGAGGCTAAGCCAGAGGACGCCGTCCGCAGGTCTAGCAGAAGGATTGCCAACAAGGCTGCCAGGGAACCCGCTGCCTCCTCCCGTATCATCTGTGAGTCCGGGGGCTCAGCAGTGGGTGGGGGGTGCTGAGGGGGGGCTTTGCTGCCTTGCTCGGCCAGGAGGTTCTGGGGGTCCTGTAGCAAGGAGCTCTCCAACAGAACACCCTGTGGTGACGGCAGTGGTGTGCGTCAGTGCCGTCCTGCGCAGTAGCCACGTGTGGCTGCTGAGCCCGCGAAACGTGACTGATTTGACTGAGCAGCTGGTTTTTAACTTTACTAACTTTTACATTTGAATATGTAGCTAGTGGTATCGGATTGGACAGTGCCCATCTAGTCTAGAACTTTTGGTTTACAGATGAGCAGACAGTTCCCAGGGAGATTGGCCACGCCCCAGCGGCCGTGCGGTTAATGGTGGTGTAGAGGCTCGAACCTGGGTCTTTGGACTCAAGACCACCATGCTCTTCTGCTCACTTACCTTTCCCTGTTGTGGGCTACCTCCTGTCAGCAAGTCAGTTTGATCTGGAGACACAGAGGGAAGAGAGCCGAGTTCTTATCGCAGAGGGCGCTCGGGGGATGCAGGGGGCTGGGGATCTGATGAGAGGCAGGGGGACCCCAGAGTTGGCAGCCTGGGTGCAACCCCAGCTCGGCCGTTGGCTTGCTCTGTGATCTCCGGCAGGCTGTGGAAACTTCATGAGCCTCAATTCCTCACCTGTTGACTGGGGATAATAATAGCCTCGCAGCAGGGACCCTGGGGAGGTGTCTTTGGTTGAGTCATGTGGGGAGCTTCAACAGGGCCTGGCACGTAGGAGGCACTCGGTGACGCCAACTGGCTGTATCATTGTCAGGCCCCAGCTCAGGAGCCCATTGCCACAGTGGGAACAGTGTGTCGGGAGCCAGGGGGCGGGGTGATGACTCTGGAGTCAGGGCCGATGGTGTGGAGGGCTGGGGTCTGAGGTGTGGGAGGTTTGCAAGGATGCCCGGGCTTTTGCCAGGTGAAAAAATGTAGGGAAGGTATCTTTGTGGAGGGAACGGCTTGTGCAGAGACCCAGAGGCACAAGTAATGGGGTGCTGGGGCCCCCTGGGGAGCTTGGACTCCATCCCACTAAAGCTGAGGTTGTGGTCTAGTGACAAGTGTCAGAAGGGCCCTGGCAACGTGTGGTAAATGGCCGAAGGGAGGGGAGGGGAGGGGAGGCGGCAGGGGGACCAGGGAGAAGCTGCTGTCGGTGTCCTGGCCAGAGGGCGGTGCAGGCAGCGGGCGATGTGGATGGAACAGAATCCACACCCGCCTGCGCTCTGCGACTTCTGAACTGCGGGGATCTGACTGGGTCCTGGCAGTGAAGCTGCGCATTGGTTAGGACGTTCCCACTTCACGCAGGAGGAGACAGAGGAGGGGCTGCCGCGTGCCAGCTGGGGAGCTGGGGCTTGAACCTGCGTGGTTCACCCTGTCCCGGGAGGCAGGCTGCTTGTTGGGGAGCCTCAGGGAAAGCCCGGGGGGTGGGGCCTGTTGGGCAGGTGAGGGCACTCGCCTTGGCAGGTTTCTCCCTGCCCTCTGCCGAGTCACACCGCCTGGGAAGGCTTGTGGCCTGTGCTGGGGCCCGGGAAGTCGCAGCCTGGGGCGTGTGCAGGGGT
>NW_006921717.1:7097637-7099906 GCF_000298275.1 Orycteropus afer afer | reverse complement strand
CAGGACAGGGCAGGGCCGGGAGGGAAGCCCGAGACCCTTTCCTGCTTTGGAGTCCGGCCTCCTAGATCCGCAGCCCCAAGCCTTTGGGCTGCTCCCCCCCACCCCACCCCCGCTATTCCTTTGTGCACACTGACCCTGTCTGTCAGACTCCCAGGCCGGGGCTTGTCCCCCTTCCTGAGATGGAAGAAGAGGGAACGGAGGAAGGAGGCTAAGTCCTGGGTCACACAGATCCCAGCTGGGTGACCTAGGCCACCCCTTCCCTGACCCTCGCTTTCCTGGTCTGTAAAGCAGCCCTCACACATCCCGTGAGTGCAGATGCGGGTAAACGGCCCGACCCCATGCTCCGGTGTAGAACCTGCTCATTGAGTCTCAGTGAGAACGAAACAGGCGGTGAAACCCAGGAGGCTGAGTCCCAGCAGCTCGGTGGAGGTGTGGCCAGGCTGCCCCGGGAGGCGCTGTAGGGGTGTGGAGACGGGGGAGAGGGCCTTCCTGGGGGGCTCTCCCGATGCCCGGGCTCCAGGGCTTGGCTGGGTGGGTAGCTCTGGGGGGGGGTCTTTGTTCGAGTTTCCCCAGGAGCACCCCTGGAACAGGGATCCCGTGTAAATGTCATTTTGGAGGGAGAGGAAAGACCCACAGCTGGGGAGTGGGGAAGTGAGACCCCGAAGAGAAGGGCCGGCCACTGCCCCTGATGCCTTGGGCAGAACTGAGAGCCGGTGTGGAGTTGTGCCTTGGGGGGAGAGAGCTGCAGGTGGGGCAGCATCCTCTCTGTACTTGTGGCCAGCTGCCCGGAGGACGCAGGCCAAGAGGGGTGGGGGTGGGGCAGCTGGCGCTGCGGTAGCTGGGTGGGCTCTGAAGCAGTTAGGCACGGGGAGAGAGTTTCCAGGGGCCTGCGTGGAGGCCAGGTTTCTCCTTGGGGTCCCCCAGCCTCCCCTCCCTGCTCTCCAGGCTGGCACTGACATCCGGTGGCTACTGGGAAGCTAGCAGCCTTCCAGAGATGGCCTGTGCCGGCGGAAGCATATGGTCACGTGGGCATCTCCTCACCTGAGCGTTGGGTTCTGTCCTGCACCCCCGCCAGTGTCCACTTCAGCGCAGGCCCGTGAGGCATGGGGAGGTGGAGGCAACCATCGCTTCGGAACACAGGCCTCTGCCGCCCAGGCCCCTGCAGCTGCTGCCCACACCTGGCAGGTCCCGGCTGCACTGCTCTGTGGCTTTTCCCGTTTGCTGCTCCAGCTTTTTGCCCATGATCCCGCTTTTCCTTAGACCCATGGGTGCCATCCGGCCTCAACCTGACGGCCTCCCCAGCCTCACCTCTGGCCCACTTCCCCCTTCCCCCAGGCTCAGGGTGCTCTAGCCCAGCCTGCCTCCTTTAAATTCCCAGAAAAAGCCACCCTCACAGCCTGTGTGGTTCCTTCCACCTAGACCAGAGGGTCTCAGCCTTTCGGTCTCAGCACCTGCTCAGATTGAAAATTCCTGAGGGCCCCAGAGAGCAGAGATTATAGGGGTTAGCTCTGTCGGTGTTGACGGTACTAGAAATTAAAATTGAGGAGCTGAAAGAGTGTTTACTAATTTACTTAAAAACAGCAGGTCAAAAACAAGCCCATTGTGTGTTAACATTTTTTTTTTAATAGAAAAATAACTTTTCCAAAACAAAAGTTTAGTGAGGACACTGGCATTCCTCTACATTTTTACAAATCTCTTTAATGTGTGGGTGAAAGAGGACGGTTGATTTCTGCCTTCATCCTGTCACACTACCTTGTTTGGGTTGAAGTGGATGAAGAAAATGTGGCCTCATACAGATACGCAGTCGGAAAAGGGAAGACTATTTTACTAGCCTTGTCCCATAATTGTGCGTATTCTTTGATACTATATCCAATGCAACCAGCGATGGCTTCTTAGAGGTTCGTTGCTGTGGGCTGTGAAACCGGAGCATTGATTCCGTGTTGGTTTGGTGTAGATCTTTTAGCCGTGTGTGATTTTGTAATCTCGCATGTTGCGCATTTGGGAAAAAGGAATGCAGATCTTCCAGACGTCAACACATTTTATTATGTAGTATTCAGAACTCTCACATTCATTTTCTGAGCTCATCAGAAAGTCTTTTGGTATTGGGAAGCTGAAGTTCCTGGTGGTTGGTTCGTGTTTTTCAAAATTCTGTTTTTGGCTTAAAACTCAATTTTTTTAAATGCATTTTATTGAAATAATAATTTATGTACAGTGAAATATACAAAGTTACAGTGATATGGGTCGATGCAATTTTTTTTTTTTGTTTTTT
>NW_006921717.1:7092621-7093732 GCF_000298275.1 Orycteropus afer afer | reverse complement strand
AAATGGCTAGTTCAGCTGGTAACTCAGACATAGGAGTTCTTGCAGAGACTCTGGTATGTGGCAGAGCTGCATTTTGCGTACTTCCCACCTTATCACAAAGAATATTAGGAGATGTGCACTCACATTTAGATTGAGTAAAAGTAATACTTTTTACTCCTTCATCAGAAGGAGCCCTGGTACTGGTGAGACCCCTGAGAGTATGGCCCTTAGTTACCCTTCAGGTCTGGAATTGAAGTCCCTCCTGTGGCTTCCAGCCAAACAGTAGACAAGCATATGGGATGAACATTTACATCAGGTAGATACACTCCTTGGAGTGATCAATCATGAGAGAACAGAAGGGCAGTGTTTGCATAGGGAGACAGTTTTGGGGGGCATGAGTCATAGGGGGAAAGGACACAGGGAAGTGGTAAGTACAGGGAGGAAGTGGGAAGAGAGCTGTTATGTTGTGAGAACTGCAGTCAATGTCATGAAACAAAATGTGTATGAACTGTTGTTGTAAGGAAAATGAATTTGCTCTGTAAACTTTGACCCAAATCACAATAAAAATTTTAAAAAAGGAGCCCTGGTAGAGCAGTGGTTAAGCACTTGGCTGCATTGAACCCACCAGCCATTTCGTGGGAGAAAGATGTGGCCATCTGCATCCATGAAGATTTACGACAGTTCTACTCTGTCCTCTTGGGCCATTACGAGTTGGAATTGACTTGATGGCAGTGATTTTTTTTTTCTTTTTACATTCCACAAAACACATTTTTTTGTTTGTTTCTTTCCCTCTGGCGTTCAGCTCATAGGCCTATCATCTGTCCCTGCGTGGACAAATGGGAGTGAGTTCCATTCCAGGCACAAAAGGTGACTCGGGGCCGTAAAGTCTTGGGGGTTTCACCAGTCTCTTCCCGACCAGTAAACCTGTTCTCTTTTATGTTTTTAAATTTTGTTCCTTACTTTTTCTCCTAGTCTATCCAGGATCTCCAATTTTGATCCCTTTCTAAGTGGTTGGCATTGGTCGCCAGACATGTCTAGTTCTTCTGGTCTCAGGGTCAAAAAGGCTGAGGTTCTCATGGTCCTTTGGACTGTTTCCATGCATTTTTGATTTTCTTCACTCTTTGGTTCCAGT
>NW_006921717.1:7079089-7091301 GCF_000298275.1 Orycteropus afer afer | reverse complement strand
GACCCCCCAGAGGCTGATCCCCTGGAACCTGAGCCCCTAGACCTCTCGGACCAGCACCTGGGGTGCTCTGGTTGTTCCTCACAGTTCTTTCGTTTCTCTGTTTTTTCCCTCAGGTCACAGTTACCTGGAGAGGCTCCTGAATGTCGAGGTGCCCCAGAAAGTCATGTGAGTTCAGTTCTGGGGCTTGATGACCTGCCCAGGGGTCAGCACCAGGGGTCCATCCTCAGCCCTGGCTGCTATAGGTTTCTCCCCTGGCTTTGGAGCAGAGGGCAGTGCTTGGGACAGGGAGCAGGATGACTTAGGCAGACCTGTTGGCTTAACTGGCCCAATGGAAAGTAGAGGAGCGGTTCACCTGGGCCTGAGAGGTGGCGGTGGAGCCAGGCTAGGGTGTGAGATGAGGCCAGACTCAGCAGCTCACCTCCTGGGTTTCCCAGACACCTAATGGCACCAGGGAGCCATTGGCTTTGGGCCTCGTGTTTCCTTCCTGCTTGGGGTCTGTGGGTTTAGGCTGAGGCCAGGTACCCGATATAGCCTCTCCTGGGTCCCTGCCCAGGGACTGGTGGAGGGGCTCCCTGAGAGGTCCCCACAATGCCTCCTGCTCTCTTTCAGCCCTGAGCAGAGGGAGCCCAGCAAGGAGAAGCCTCTGGCGGCTGCGGAGCTGGAGGTAAGGGAGGCAGGTCAGGGAGAGGACTCGGGGGAGGCTCCGGGGCCCGGCACCATGCCTGTCCTGGGCCTCGAGGCCCAGGGGAGACCCCTAGAGCCTTGGTTTTGCCCTCAGGTCCCCAAGAACAAAGAGAAGACCTCCTGGCCCCGTGATGCCACCAAGATCGCCGTTAGCACATCTGGCTCACAGCCTGCAGCCAGCGGCCAGGAGTCATCCTCGGAAAGGCAACATGGTGAGCCTTCCTGACCTGCCGCGTGCGGGTACCCGCAGTGGGCCTCGCAGCCTCAGCCAGAACTCCTTCCTGGGGCCGGGGAAGCCCTGTTTTCTGGGCCTGCAGATATGAAAGCCGTACGTCCATCTCCTTTGAGTCTCTTGGTTTCATCTCCTCCTCCCTTTCGTGGGAGCTGCTGCTGCGTGTCATGTGAGCGGCCCCAGCGGGTAGAGGCAGTAGCTGGAATTGGGGCATTGACTGTAAATGGGCCAGGTTAGAGCCTTGGGCCGCATGCTGAGGGGCAGCAGGCGGAACCACGGCCTGGGGCTCAGACATCAGGCCTCCGTGTCTGTGTTTGCCTCAGTGCCCTTTGACTCTTGGAGGGCCTCCCCTCTAAAGACAGCAAGGAGAGTGTGCCCCTGTGCTGGGCAGGAGCACTGTGGGCTCTAGGGGCTGGTCTCGGGCCAGCTGCACAGCCCCTGGCGTTGCTGCAAGGGCCCTTTGTAGTGAAGAGTGAAGAAGGGCCGAGGGAAGCGATTTTTCCAGGGGGTGCTCCGTCCTAGCATGAAACAGAACAGACTCCTCTCACCCCTCCCCTCCTGTGACGTCAGCACCAGCCGAGAGGGCCTGTGGTGCAGTTCAGAGGCACCCTGTTAGCACTTGCAGCTTCGGGACTACTTCTGCCCCTGAAATAGGCCACACACAGCTCTCAGTGTTTGGGGGACGGGGCAGAGCCAGGCCTGGGGGTGAAGTGAGGGGTGGAGTGCTGGGCCTGGACACCCACAGATCTCTCGAGGCCAGTTGGTGCCGAGGCTCACGCTTTTGCCACTGGCCACCTGGGATCTGCTGGGAGGAGAGCCTCACCCCATTACAGCTGCTGCTGGTGGGTCCCTTCCACGGCCTCTGCACCCACCCTGGACCCACTGCCGCCTTCCCTGCAGCCTCCCTGGAATTGCTTTCTTTACAGAGCCCAAGACTGACCGGACTGACGGGCCCAAGGAGCCACCCCAGAGTGTCAGGTTTGCACGGGGAGAGGGGAGTGCAGGCGACTGTGTTTCCACGGCTCACATGGCTGTGAACCTCAGGGAGGACAGCTGTTTGGCCAGGGCCCTCCAGGACCTCAGCTGGGGCAGGCCTGGGGCTCTGACGTCACAAAGCAGGCGGCCAGTACTGCAGAGTGCTGGCTGGGAGTGGGGTGACCGGCTCGTGGGCCCTGCCCTTCTGTGTTCTGCCTATGTGACCCTGGGCTAGCCACTTCCCTTCTGATGGGACAGAGGACCAGTCAGGGACACCTCGCCCCTGGAGTCCTAGGGCTGGGCCCAGTTCTGTTCGTGGGTGACCTTGTTGGCAAGTGGCTGGGGCTCCTGGAAAGGCTGCCTGTGACGCTGCCGCCACCCATGCCCTGGCAGGAGGAAACGCAGCTACAAGCAGGCAGTGAGTGAGCTGGACGAGGAGCGGCCCCTGGAGGATGAGGAGCTGCAGCCCCCCAGGAGCAAGACGCCCTCCCCACCCTGTCCAGCCAGCAAGGTGGGCCGCTGCCCACTTCCCTTAGAGCCCGGGCCTGGCCCATCAAGCCCTGACCTCTCCCTGCCAAGTCCTGACCCTGGCCCGCCAAACCCTGACCCTGGCCTGCCGAACCCTGACCCTGGCCCACTAAGGCCTAACCCCAGCTCACTGAGCCCTGACCCTGACCTGCCGAGCCCTGACTCTGGCCTGCTGAACCCTAACCCTGGCCGACCAAGGCCTAACCCCAGCTCACTGAGCCCTGACCCTCACTTGCTGAGCCCTGACCCAATCCCACCGAGCTCTAATGCCATCTCACCAAGCACTGACCCTGGCTCACCAAGGCCTAATGCCAGCTTGCTGAGCCCTGACCCTAGCTTGCTGAGCCCTGACCCTGACTCGCGGAGCCCTGACCCTGGGCTGCCTAGCCCTGATGCTAGCCCACCAAGGCCTGACCCTGACCTGCTGAGCCCTGACCCTGGCCCACCAAGGCCTAACACCAACTCACTGAGCCCTGACCCTAGCCCGCTGAGCCCTGACCCCGGCCTGCTGAGCTCTGACCCTGGCTCACTGAGCCCTGACCCTGGCCTACCGAGCCCTGACCCTGGCCCACCAAGGCCTAACCCCAGCTCACTGAGCCCTGACCCTGACTTGCCGAGCCCTGACCCCATCCCACCGAGCTCTAACACCATCTCACCAAGCCCTGACCCTGGCTCACCAAGGCCTAATGCCAGCTCGCTGAGCCCTGACCCCAGCTCGCTGAGCCCTGACCCCGACTCGCGGAGCCCTGACCCTGGGCTGCCTAGCCCTGATGCTAGCCCACCAAGGCCTGACCCCGACCCACTGAGCCCTGACCCTGGCCCCGTGTGCAGGTGGTACGGCCTCTGCGGACCTTCCTACACACTGTGCAGAAGAACCAGATGCTCATGACCCCGACCTCCACATCCCGCAGCAGCGTCATGAAGTCCTTCATCAAACGGAACACTCCCCTGCGCGTCGATCCCAAGGTAAGGGAGCCTGGGCCGCAGACCGGGCCTTGTTCAAGCTGGTGCGGCGTGGTTGAAGTCTCCAGCCAGGCCTCCGGGTCTGGGCCTGTGCACAGTGGGCGTGGCCTGGCACTGCTCAAGAGCCCGCTTGAGCCTCTGTGGCCGTGGGCTGTGTGACGTTTAGGGATGTTGTCCTGACCTGTGGGCCCTGGACTGCAACCTGCAGGCATGGCCGGCTCAGTGTTACTCTGGGTCTTGAGCCCTGGTGTGAAAGTTGCAGAATTGATCTGGCGGGCTGTTGGCATAGCCCACCTCACCCACACCCTGGCGGTTTGTGTGGTTAAAGGGGCACACGTGAGCATGCCCGCTCTGGGAGCTGAGGGTTGGGTGAGATGAGGCAGCGAGGTGCCTCCTGGGGTGCCCTGCAGGCCCCGAGCAGACTCGCTGGTGCAGCCAGACCAAGGCTGCTTCCCAGGGCACGCCCCAGCCCAGTACTAACTGTTGGCTTTTTCCTTGTCTTTCTCTACAGTGCAGCTTTGTCGTAAGTAAAGCCCTCTCCTGTCCTTGTAACATAGCTTCACCTAGCACTTAACCACTGTGGCTTTCCCTTCATAACTGGTGCCACCTGTAGAGACGCTAACACTGTGGGCGGTGGTGCTTAGAGGAGCCACGGGAGATGGGAGGTCCTAGAGGCACTGGGGCTGGCTGAGGTACCCAGGTCGTCTGGAGCTGGCATCCTCTGCAGAGCCTGCTCTCTCTGACCCTGACCCTGCTCCCAGGCGGATGGGTCCTGAAGCCTCTCTGAGGTGGGAGGAAGCAGATGGGGCTGTGACCTGCAGGTGCTCACCAGGGCCACCGCTTCAAGTGTTCTTCTGCACAGCCACCAGCACCTGGCTTCCTCTCGGGGTCTGTGGGACTGTGAAGAGAACAGAGTTGCTTCTGGTCCCCGGAGCCACAAACCCGAGTCACAAACCCGAGCCTGCCCTGAAGGGGCAGAGTGACAGGGTCACGGGAGGTCTGGGTCTGAGGTTGGAAGTGGGGTCTTGCCGGTGACAGTGTAACTGTCAGCTGTGGCCTCCGGGAACCAGGCCACTGTCCTCTTCTCAGATGCTTCAGAGCTGAGTTGTGCCAGCTGCCGGCCACGAGCAAGGAGCCTCAGGGAGCTGGGGCCTGCGTGGCTTGCACTCCTGGCTCCCGGGGGTCTCCCAGGCTAGTTGCCAAGGCTGCAGCCCGTCCATCCCTTCAGCTCCCACAGACTCTTTGAAGGGACTCCCACCTGGATGCACAGGGATGCCCTGTGTAGACAGGAGGGCTTCTGCCTCCAGCCAGGGCCGAGCAGCACTGTCTTGGGGCTGGGTGGGCAGGCTGGGCTCCCATCAGCTGGTCAGATAGTACCTGACCTTGCCGGGGGCTTCTGTCCTTTGGGCAGCTGAGGTGGTGGTGGTATGCCCTGTAATGTACCAGCAAATGGGCCACGTGGTCCTATGGCACCTTCTTTTGTACCGTGTCCCTGCTCAGCCCTCCAGGGCCATGGCACTGAGCAAAACTCATGCTCACTCTTCCTGGGAGAAGAAGTCCAACCGTGGCCCCACTCAGCCAACCAGAGCCCTGCAGCCTCATGGTGATGAGCGAGAGATCCAGGAAGCTGCACTGTCCCCTCTGGGGAGCCAGGCTCCCCAGAGGGGACGTCTTGTAGTGTGGAGCAGGCCTCAGATAGGACACTAGGAGCCTTGGAAGGATACAGGGGTTAACACCCTAGTCCAAATCCCAGTCCCTGCCTTGGAGCTGTGGCCAATTTCTCAACCTTTGGGCCTAAGTTTCCTCGGCTTCAACACGAGGAACAAATGGCTACTTTGTGGAGGTTTTAGGAGCCAGAGAGTAGTGTGTGCCCAGCACCTCGGGCAGAGCCCGGTGTGAGGTGACCATTCCACAGGGGGGTGAGAGGAACTGCTGCAGTGAGGCCTCTGAAGGCAGAAGGGGCTGCACCGTTTGGGTCTTGAGGGGGGTCCGTGGGGAGCAGGGACTGCCCAGCGGCTATCGAGGGCTGACAGGAGAAGCAGGCCTCCAGAGAACCAGTGGCTCTCACACGCCAGGTTCTTCTCCACCGTTCAGAAGGCAGCGCGCTTCGTTCTCTGACCTGTGTTGAGATACCGTGACGCTCAAGCTTTGGCACGGAGGCCAGTACTGCTGAGCGTGGTCAGGAGTGGGAGTTCTAGTCGGCTCTCGGGGTACAGAAGCGGGGGGAGCACTGGGCCTTCGCTTTCAAGGCTTTATCCTCGTAGGAGAGCGGGTGGGCGCAGCGTGGCGGGGAGAGCAGGGTGGAGGCTCCCATCTCACTGCTGTTCCTCCCTGGGTCTTGGTGTCTTGGCCACTCTGGGCAGTTGGGGAGCAAGGTGCTGCTGAAGCCGCCTGCTCCTGCTCACGTGGGTCCCCTCCCCAAGGCCAGTGTCCTCCAGGCCTTCCTGCACCCCACTCGGCTTCTCTGGCACATGCGTGTCTCTGTTCCTTTCCATCCTCCCCATCTTTCAGAATTTCTGTTAAAAACAGGTATCATACATCAAATCGACTTTTTTGGTTGCAGCTCTGTGGAGTTGAGTGCACGCGTAGGTTTTCATAACCACCGTCGCTATTAGGATACAGGACACAACTCCCTTCCTGCCTTGATCATCATAGCCTTTCTCAGCCACTAACCCCTAACCCCTAGCAACCACTGATCTTTGTTCATCATGAGAGTTTTGTCTCTTACAGAATGACTTGTGGATGGAGTCACACAATAGCCAAGCTCTTGAGGTTAGCGTCTTTCACTCAGCATGTTGGTAGAGGCCGTAGCGTAGAGGTTCCAGCTCATAGCAACCTTATGGGCAGCAGAACGAAACGCTGCCCAGTCGTGCGCCACAATCAGTGCTATTCTTGAGCCCATCGTTGTAGCCCGTGTCAGTCCGCCTCGTTGAGGGTCTTCTTCCTTTTGCTGACCTTCTGCTTCGTAAGCATGATGACCTTCTCCAGGGATTGGTCACCTTCTGAGGCTGGAGGTGGGGTCTTGCCAGTGACTGTGTAGCTGTCAGTGGTGGCTTCTGGGAACGGGCCACTGTTCTCAGATACCTGAGAGCTGAGCTGTGGCAGCCGCCAGCCACGAGCAAGGTGCTGCAGGGAGCTGGGCCTGCATAGCCTGCACTCCTGGCTCCCTGGGGTCTCCTGGGCTAGTTGCTGAGGCTGCAGCCCGTCCGTCCCTTCAGCTCCCATGCATGCTTTAGAGGGACTCCTGCATTGACTGAAGTGTGAGAGATGCAGTCTGGCCATTCTCGCTTCTAAGGAGCATTCTGGATGAACTTCCTGTAAGACAATTTGTTTGTTCCTCTAGCAGTCCACGGTGTATTCAGTATTCTGTGCCAGCACTACAGTTCACACGTGCCAGCTCTTCTGTGGTCTTCCTTATTCTCTGTCCACCTCTCACATGGGTATGAGGCAGTTGAAAATACCATGGCTTGGGTCAGGTGCACTTTACTCTTCAAAGTGACATCTTTGCTTTCAGACGCTTACTTAAAGACATCTTTTGCAGCACATTTGCTTAAAGCAGTATGTCATTTCATTTCTTGACTGCTACTTCCATGGGGGTTGACTGTGGATCCCAGTATAATGGCTTCGAATCCACCCAGATCATATTGGAAGTCAGTTTCTGGTAGGCAGTGTATAGTTGGGTTAGGTTTTCTTGTTTTTTCATTCTAGCAATGGTTTTAATTTGTGTTTTTACATATCATGTTAAGTTTGGATTCAGATCTCCCAATTTATTATTTGTTGTCTCCAGTTAGCCCCCGGGTTATGAACAAGATCCATTCCTACCTGTGTCTGTAAGTCTTTAAGTGGAATTTGTAGGTGAGTCGGGACAGGTGTGTACACAGTAGGTTAGCTTATGTTAGTGCAAGAAGAGCCCTGGTGGTGGAGTCTTTAAACACTCGGCTGCTGACCCACAGGCCACGCTGCAGGAGAAAGATGTGGCCGCCTGCTTCCATGAAGGTGACAGTCTTGGAACCCTGTGGGGGTCCTGTCCTATAGCATTGCTATGAGTCAGAATTGACTTGGTGGCAGTGGGTTTGGTTTGTTTGTTTTTTTTGGGGGGGGTTATTGCCAGAAAAGGCTTCATCCCTTTTCTGTGATTTCAAACCCGCACTTGAAGCAGATGAAGGTGTTTAGGATGAAGAATTTGTTGCAATTATAGGTTGGTTCAGTCGTTTCAAAGTGGCAGGTTTATGTAACATTAAAGAGCAAGCAGGAGTTCGTCCCTAAGTCTGACGTTCATAACCTGGGGACTGTAGATGTTTTCTTTGTTTTTTCTTCTGTTTCCCCTCCCTTGCCTTTTTTGGGGTTATTGGAGCACATGTTGGTCATTTACTGTGATCTGATTCTTCTGTCTAGCTGAGTTTGTTGTGGTGCTCAGGGCATTACGTGCTGTCAGAGCCCATGTCGAGTCAGGATCTTATCTGTTGGGTTGGAACCTAGAACCCTTGCCCCACTTAGGGCCCTTGTCTCTCCCACTCTGCACCCCACGCCCCACACCCCATATGCTATAGTGGTCTCATAGAGTGGATCTGTGTACACTGACTGTCCCATCAGACAATGTTATAACTTTTGTTTTCAACTATCAAACACTTTGAAGAAGTGAAGGGGGAATTAGTATTTCCCAGGTAGCTACCACTTCTGTCACTCTTACTTCACTCCTGAGTCCCACATTTCCTCCTGGTGCTAGTACCCTGCCATCTGGAGTACACCCTTCAGCATTTCTTTCAGAACAGGTTTGCTGGCAACAGATTCTCTAGTTTTCCTCCATCTGAGAATGTCTATTTCACCTTCTCTGAAGGGTATTTTCACTGGCTATTGAGTTCCGTGTCGACAATCCTTTTCTATCAGAACCTTAAAAACGTGTGCCACTCCTTCAGATAAGGTCCAGGCCACATATTCAACTTGCCTCCTGTGGAGTGTGGCTCCAGTGTTAGTTCTGATTCCCGTGTTTTTGCAGGGATGTTTGGCTCTGTCCTGGATGTGCCCCCAGCAGGGCTTAGGTTGACACCTGGAAGTGTCCTGTTTGGTCCTCACAGTCTTTGGTGTGATAATTAGGGTTCGATCTGTGCATCTGCAGTTTGGGGGTGTCAGTTCTGTAGTGCTGCTGTAACAGAAATACCATAAATGGGCGGCTCCGACAAACACATTTATTCTCTGACAGTGGAGGAGGCTGGAAGCCCGCACTGAGGGCGTTGGCTCCGGGGAAGGCCCTGTCTCTTCTGAGCTTCTGCTCCTGGGCTGCCTTTCTGTGTTGGCATCTTCTTCCCCTATCTCTGCTTCTCTTTCTGCCTAATCTACTCTTTTGATGTTGCAAAACAGATTGACTCAAGACTCACCCTACTTATACCGTCTCATTAATACCAGAACAACCCTATTCCCAAATGGAATTACAGCCACAGGGGTAGAAGGATTTACAGCCTGTTTTTTTGGGGGGTGTCACAATTCAGCCCATAATGGGTCAGCCCAGGAGTTTGTAAACAGTCTCAGGCTGGGGTCTCCCTGATCTCTCGTGCTCTCCCCGATCTCTCCAGCACTTCCAGTTCTCTGGGCTCCCCGTTTCTGTCCTGCAGCTTGGGCCCCAGGACTCCAGTTACCCCTGTGCTGATGCTTCCACGTCTGTCTTCAGGGACGAGCAGTGGGGAGACAGAAAGGAAAAAGCAATGGGGTCTGGCCCCGACTTCCTAGGTTGGATAGGAAGGTTCTCCCCTGCCATAGAGCTCTGAGGCTTGCGAGTCCCTCCACCTTCTGCTGCCGCCATCGCCACAAGGCTGCCTGGGTTGGGGTGGGAGAGAAAGGAGAAGGGAGGAAAAACAACAGAGATGGCATTTCACGCTCTGTCAGAAGCATCCATTTTCCTCCTCGAGCCGGAGCGTGAGAGCGTTTCCTGAGTCCCGCCTGCCCCTCTCCGGGTTTCGGGCTGCGTCCAGTCTGGTCTTCTTCCCAACTCTGCCTGCTGCACTTCGCTTGTCCAAGGCCCCCAGACGGTGGCTGCGTGTGTTCTGTCCAGGCTGTGTAACCTCTTTCTGTGGGCGAGAGAGTGTGGACTGCTCACCCCCTTAACTGATATCAGAACTCCTTCTCTCCATCTCCCGGGGGATGCGATTGCCCCCTAAAAATCTAGGGGAGGTACACAGCTACCATTGTGGGCAGGGCAGGGCCTGGGGGATCCGAGCAGAGCCAGATGGGGCAGGGGAGGGCTCCAACCTGGGCCCTAGCTTCCTGGCCCTTCGGGTGTAAAACACCAATCTTGTCCTGGGCCAGAATGGCCTGGAGCCCGCACCTGTCCCTGCAGGTTGCCCGGCGCTGTGGCCGTGCCACTGGACCTGTCTGGGCCTGGTCCCAGCATCGGTCTGCTGGACAGCCCACTAGGACTTCAAGTTCTTTTTCAATTTGCTAAAGTAGCACAACCATCCGACAGGCAGTTTGGAAAACAAAAGGGAAAAGTCCCACCCCAGTCTCTCACTGCTCTGTAGCAACCTCTCTGAGCAGTTGGCTGTGTTTTCTCTTACTCTCCTTTTCTTTCAACTACTATGATTGACAGACAAAAGAAACCATGTCCGTGTGTGTACAGACACACGCGCTAGGCAGCGTAATAGCAAGAAGTTATTCCTGGGTGTCCACCACCCCTTAAGCAGAACCGTCATCATACTTGAAAAGCAGCCTTTCTCCACCTCACTCCTGGAGTTTTGGCATCGTTGTCTGCGGAGCTCTGGCCTGTGTGCTGCCCCGGGGCTTGGCACCCTTCAGCCCAGGGCACTTGTGACTCAGGCCCTTGGGAGGCCTTTGGGGCCCCTGGGCAGGAAAGGCTGAGGCCCCAGGGCTTGGTCTGGGTGCGGGTGGAGGCCATGTTTAGGAGGCAGTGCTGCTTCCTCTAAGCGGGACAGCGTGGGGACGGAAGACCCTGCCGCCACCCATCTGGCTGGGGGACGCTGGGCAGCCCCGCGGGTCGGGAGGGTGTCCTGGTCCAGCTCTGGCTGCGCGCTCACGCCCCGCCCTCCCCAGGAGAAGGAGCGGCAGCGCCTGGAGAACCTGCGGCGGAAGGAGGAGGCAGAGCAGCTCCGCAGACAGAAGGTGGAGGAGGACAAGCGGCGGCGGCTGGAGGAGGTGAAGCTGTAAGTGCCCGGCCCCGCCCACGCGCTGCCCGGCCCGTGCCGGCGCCCTGTGACGCCCTGTGCCCGCCCCCTGCCCGCAGAAAGCGCGAGGAGCGCCTCCGCAAGGTGCTGCAGGCCCGGGAGCGGGTGGAGCAGCTGAAGGAGGAGAAGAAGAAGCAGATTGAGCAGAAGTTTGCTCAGATCGACGAGAAGACTGAGAAGGTACGTGGCTTGGGCCGACGGGCGGTGATGTCAGGCTGGGCTGCGCCCCGCAGGGGAAGCCGGGCAGCTCAGACCTGGCGGCCTGAGAACTGCCCAGACTCGTGGGGAGGTTAGGGGTCGGACGTCTTGTGCTACCGCGTGGAGCGGGATGTTGGCGGTCTTGGCGCCTATTCTCCCAGCAGCCCTTGTGAGCGAGTGCTCCAGCCCTCGGGGTGGGATGGGCTTCCGGAGCCCTCTCCACTGGACTGTGGGGGTGGGGCAGCCTGCCACGCAGAGCTTTGGTGCCCAGTCTGCAGGGCTGAGTGAGCAGGGCTGCTCAATGGGCACATGGGCTGGGGGGCCCTGTAGGCCAAGGAGGAGCGGCTGGCGGAGGAGAAGGCCAAGAAAAAGGCCGCGGCCAAGAAGATGGAGGAGGTCGAGGCTCGCAGGAAGCAGGAGGAGGAGGCTCGGAGGCTCAAATGGCTGCAGCAGGTGCGAGCGCAGGCGGGCAGGGGGCTGGGGCATCAGGGAAGAGGTGGGGCAGGGTGGGCTGTGAGCACTGTGGGCCCACCCCTCTGTTGGGTTGAACCCAGAACCAAAACAACAACAACAAAAGCCTCAGAAACCCAAAGAGGGTCGCCGTGTGTCGGAATCCCAGAAGGAGGTTCAACAAATGCTTCTGAGATGAGGACGGTGACAGTGACCCACCTCCCATTTTCTGTAGAGGTGGCAGTTTGAGGATCTGAAGCCTGGCTTTCCTGGGTTCTGATCTTAGCTCTGCCATTTATTAGCTGTGTGACCTTGGGCAGGTTCCTTGACCTCTCTGTGACTCCATTACTTCAAGTAACAGTGTTGTCAGAGTTGCCTAGTGCTGCTATAACAGAAATACCCTAAGTGGTGGCTCTGGGAGGCAGAAATGTGTTCTCTCACAGTTAAGAGGGTAGACTTTGAGTTCAG
Source organism: Orycteropus afer afer (assembly GCF_000298275.1). NCBI lineage: Eukaryota > Metazoa > Chordata > Mammalia > Tubulidentata > Orycteropodidae > Orycteropus > Orycteropus afer. The sequence continues at coordinate 7,079,631 of NW_006921717.1, read as the reverse complement.
GGAAGCTGCTCTGGGGGGGGGGGTGGCTTTCTCTCTCAGCTCTGGAGGAAGGTCCTTGTCTGTCCAGCTTCTATTCCTTGGCTCCTTGGTGACCTTGTGGCATTGCACGTGTCATCCCTCATCCTTGCTTGTTTAATGTCTTTTATATCTCAGAAGATACTGGCTTAAGACACACCCCCACAGTGTTCCTGTCTCATTAACATAACAAGGAAAGCCCATTCCACTGTAGCCACAGGTCTGGGGTGGGATTTACAAGCCCTTGGCATCTACTCTGTAGGGTTGTTGGGAGGATTAAATGTGTGAATGTCTGTAACGTGCTTAGGGCGTTGCCTGGACGCGGTGCGTCCTGGGTCCACGTTCATTGTCATTGTCCATCAGTCCCTGTGTGCTCTGCATGATCCTCCGGGGGACTGTCAGCCTCACAACTGTTGGGAACACCGCTCTGTCATTGGCGGCTTATGTTAATTAATGGCTGAAAGGTGCGGAGCTTACTGTGTCAGGCACTGTTCTCAGTGTGTTACGGGTAGGAAGTCAGCACCTCT
>NW_006921717.1:7067691-7078205 GCF_000298275.1 Orycteropus afer afer | reverse complement strand
GGCGGAGAGGTGAGGGCCCGCTGCCCTGCCGCCACCCCCGCCCCGCCCTGCGCTCCTGGGGCTGGGGCTGGGGCTGGGGCTGAGGCTCAGAGGTGAGGGGCCCGCTGCCGCCACCCCCGCCCCGCCCTGCGCTCCTGGGGCTGTGGGTGAGAGTGGGGAAGCAGTCACCCAGACACATCATCCACCTTCACTTGGTGGTTTACAAAGCAGGGCAGGTTTCTCTTGGCTCCAAACCCAGCTGCCCACAGCAGGGCCTCACTCCAACAAGGTACACAGGGCAGCGGGTAGGGTCCCTGGGGGTTTTGTCTTGGTTCTGCCTCTGCCCGCCTGTGCCACCCCATTGGTTCATGGTTTCCCTCAGCTGACATAAGGAGGACAGCTTTTTTGGTTGCTCTAGTGCCACTCTAACAGAAACGTCACAGATGGTTTGAACATGCGGGTTTATTCTCTTACGGTTTTGGAGGCTAGGAGTCTAAGTTCAGAGTTGTCAGGCTCTAGGGGCCAGGTGAAAGCCCCTCACCTTTGGGCTTCAGCTCTGCCTCTTGCTTCCGGCCCACTGGAGCTGGAGAGGTCTCTTCACTCAGGCAGCTGCTGGCTGCTGAGGCTGACAAACCCAAGGTCCACAAACAAAATGGCACAGTCCCGATGTTACCAAACAACACGGCAGGCCACTAATTCACATCCAGGGGCAGTCCTAAGATCAGCAGGAAACACGGCAGGCTACTAAATGAAGAGTTGGCTACCTGCAGGGTCCAAGCATGCCAAAAAGCTAGAGACCATTCCCAAAGCTTCTCCATATATACTGGGAGCAGACCACATGCCTAAGGCAGCTACTCAGCTGCTCACGGCAGATTCCACCATGGAGTTCATTGCCAGTCTTATCGGGTAGAACAACTACAACCACCTGCCCAGCCACTCAAAACCAGACCCAGCCAAGCTGACACATAACCTTAAGTGTCACAGATGGTATGAGCCAGTATTTCTCAGCAGGGCACCACAGGTGGTACATTGCAGGACAGGTAGCATCCTTGGCCTCTGCCCACTTAATGTTCCTCCCTGGTGATGGTGACGACTCAGGTTGACCCTCTCCCCTGGCATTTCCAGACTGTTCGCCACGGAGAACGGTAGACCGATGGCCCCTGGGCTCTGGACTGGCAGATGCCGTGTTCTCGGTAGCAGACAGGAGTTCTGCCGTTAGCTGTGCAAGCGCAGCTTGGGCCTCCCCGTGCCTGCTTTACTGGGCCCTGGGACGCAGTTATTACTGGCCAGGAGGTGTGTGGAATCCTGTGCCCATTAGCAGGGACCCCTGGCAAGGCAGCGGTTAAGCACTCAGCTGCTGACCAAAAGGTCGACGGTTCGAATTCACCAGCTGCTCTCCAGTAAAAAGATGAGATGGTCAACTTCCATGAAAATTACAGCCTTGGAAACCCAATGAGGCAGTTCTGCCCTGTCCCACAGGTCAATGAGTTGACAGCAGTGGGTTTGGGTTTTCAGTGCCTGACGGTGAAGACGGACATGGCTGTGTGTAATCAGATTACGGTGTTCATACAAACACACAGACATGGTTGTGCAGACACACAGAACCAGACCAGGCCCAACAGCCACGCTCGCTCCTGCTTCCGCTTCTGAGAAGCATGCAGGCCAGAAGGCTGAGTGAGACTTCTTTCTGTATCCATCTTTGTGGGTGGCCAGGGGCCCATTGGAGAGGTGGGAGAGTCACAGCCAGCGGGTGCCACAGGGCTGAGCCATCTCTCGGGGCTTTGTGATGTTGACTGGCACGAAGGGCTGCTGTGGACCGGGTCAGAGAGAAGAGCACTGGGCTGACTTTCCTTGGCAGTCAGAGGGGGAGACAGGCTTGGGGGGCAGTGAGTGTGTTTTTAGAACTCGGTGGGTACTGTCAGTGCTGGGGTTTTGTGTGGTGCTGGTGTGGTGTGGCCACAGCCCTGTGCCAGACACTGGGCCCCGTGCTTGTACATGTTTCCTTGTTTAATCCTCGCCTGAGGCCACTATGGCATTGGAACCAGCCTCTCTAGTTGACAGAAGAGGAAACAGGCCCAGAGGTTACATGACTAGTACAAGCCGGGCCTTATTCCTACTCCCTCACCCTTGAGGTGCCTGCTCTTAGCCCTTTGGACGAAAGCAGCTTTTGACTCCAAGCCAGCGTGAGTGTTCTGCCATACCATCTCCTCCGGCGAGTCCTCCTGGTGGGCCTCCTGGCTTTCCTAGCAGGGCCAGGGCCCGGCCTCCACTTCCTGCTCTGACAGGCCCTTGCTTGCTTGCTCCCCAGGGATGCTCAGGAGAAGGCCCTGCGTCTGCAGAAGGAGCGCCTGCAGAGGGAGCTGGAGGAGAAGAAGCACAAGGTTGGGGGCTCCGTGGGGTTTCCTGAGCTTTGGGCTGGGGGCGTCGGGAGGCCCGATCCTGGTGCAGGGGTTGCCTCGCTGCCATGCCGTGTGGGGTCGCCCTGCAGGGGGGAGGGCAGGCACATACCTGGCTCCTAACGCTGCGGCCGGTGTCTGGACCCCAGGAAGAGCAGCAGCGCCTGGCCGAGCAGCGGCTGCAGGAGGAACAGGAGAAGAAAGCCAAGGAGGCCGCGGCGTCCAGCAAGGGCCCGAATGTGACTGCGGACGTGCAGGTGAGGCTGGGTCCAGACGGAGAGGGCCCTCTCTGATTACTCGCGCCCCAGTAGCCGGGCGGCCTGGGCTGGATTAGGGCCCCAGGACAAAGGAAGAGCACAAGTAGCCTCATTGGTTTGATTAGTTTTGAGATGTTTGTTCTTTCTTATTCTAAAAATAGAATTGGCTGTTAAAAAAAAAAACCCCCTAGGACTATAAAGTCAAAAAGAAAAGAAATTTACTCTCAGAAGATTTCTGTTGAACTGGTGTCTGTACTGCAGATGTTTACATATATAATCATATCTCATGCATGTGCACACATAGTTACATATATAATCCTGCACACACACACACGTGCACACACATACATGTATAATCCTGTCATACACATGCACATGTGTGCATACATATTTTTAAATGGCTATCATAGCAGCTAAAGCACTTGAATGCTAACCAGAAGGCTGGTGGTTCAAACCCACCAGCCACTCCTCGGAAGGAAGGTTGGGCAATCCTACTTCCGTAGTGATACTGCCTCGGAAACCCAAGAAGGGGTCGCTATGAGTCGGGGCTGACTCGACGGCACATAACAACAACAACAACATATTCGGCAGCTTCATTATTTTTTTCTCCCCTCTTTTTTTTTATTTTATTGTCAGCATCTGTATTTCAGCACATATGTTTCCTGTCTTTAACATTTATCTGTTGTTGTTGTTGTTGTTATGTGCCGTCGAGTCGGCCCCGACTCATAGCGACCCCTCCTTGGGTTTCCGAGGCAGTATCACTATGGAAGTAGGATTGCCCAACCTTCCTTCCGAGGAGTGGCTGGTGGGTTTGAACCGCCAGCCGTCTGGTTAGCAGGCAAGTGTCTTAGCCACTATGCTACCAAAGCTCCCCTTAAGCGTTCCTTAAAGGAACCCTGGTGCAGTGGGTAAGTGCTGGGGTACTAACCAGTAGGTCAGCAGTTCAAACCCACCCAGTGGCTCATGGAGAAAAGGCGTGGTGACCTGCTCCCATAGAGAGTACAGCCTTGGAGACCCTGTGGGGCAGTTCTGCTCTGTCTGGTAGAGTCAGTATGATTCAGAATCTACTTGATGGCAATGGGTTTGATTTGGGGTATTTTTTTTAGTAGTGTTCCTTAGTTTTATGCCCCAGAATTCCGCAAGCCAACCACGATCATTGAGCTCTGGTGGCGTAGAGCCTAAGACATTTGACTGCTAACCAGAAGGCTGGCAGTTCAAACCCACCAGCCACTCCTCGGAAGGAAGACTGGGCATTCTGCTTCCATAGAGAGACCACCTCGGAAACCCAAGGAGTGGTCGCTGTGAGTTGGGACCAACTTGACAGCAGTGAGGGTTTTTTTTTTTTTTTCTGCTTTAATGCTGTTACAAACACAATGTTGTATGAGGAAGGATTTCACTGCAGCATAGTTTAAAATGTTGAAAACTTGGAAACTAGGTACACGTTCATCCATAACGGGTGGTTAGGTTACAAATACAGGAGCCCAGTGAGACATTCAGAGCTGTTAGGAAGACAGGTGAGTCTGCATGCGCTGATGTGGAAGAATGTCTCCAACATACTTTAACGTGGAGCAGGGCACTAGCGAGTGCTGTGTGTGGTCTGATTTCTTAACTTCAAGGAATGGGGCCTGGATGTTTTCATTTCTGTGAAATGAGGGGTGGTGACAAGAGTCCTGATGCCTTGTGGGTCTGGCTCTGAGCCCCTGGGGCGCAGGGAACAGGAAGCAGGGGGAACGGGAGTTGATGGCCACGTTGATCTCTTCCAGTCTCCAGTTTGTACCTCTTACCAAATGACTCCACAAGGGCACAGGGGGCCCCCCAAGATCAACCCAGATAACTACGGGATGGATCTGAACAGCGATGACTCCACCGATGACGAGGCCAACCCCCGGAAGCCCATCCCTGCCTGGGCCAGCGGTAAGCAGCACCCAGAGCTCCGCGGGAGCCTTGGGTCCCCACCTGTACCTTCTCGGGCTCTAGACACTGCACATGTGGGTTACTGCGCCATGGAGACCTAAGGCCTAGGCATGACAGTGAGCCTCCATGAGACCTTGGGCATGTGCCCACGGAAGGGTGGGCCCCCTGGCTCCAGTGGCTCCCCTGAGGACCATGCCTGCAGCAGTGGGGCTTTTTTGTTCTCAACAAATACATACATCGAGGCCGCCCTGGGTTGGCGTTCTAGCTTGGGCTGTAGGCCCCACTGAGGATGATGAGACGTGGATACAAAGAAGTGGTTTGAGGTGGGAGTGGCGCTAAGAGTGGTATCAGGTTTGGGCTGAGCGCTGGAATTGGGAAGGCGGAAAAGCCCTGAGTCACGGGGGGAGCTCTTGAGCAGGGTTTGACCTTGGAGTTGACTGGCCCCAGTGTTGAAATCAGAGTGTGATGAGCATGACTGTGCCTCCTCGGGCCTGGGAGCAAGACCTGTTTGGGCGTGGAGCAGCCAGCCAGTGCAGCCATTGGTTGCTTTACCGAGTTTGCTGAGCTGAGGGCCAGGGTGGGATGCAGTCTCAGGCCACAGAGAGAAGGGCCAGGAATCCCACCAGGGGGTTGGTGTTCTGTAGAAAGTGACCTGCTTTTATGAATCTGTAGTCTGTCTCCTTCACTACTGGCGTCAGGTCATCAGGGAGGTGGGTGGCAGCAGGCAGGCATCAGTGCAATTCCAAAGCTGAATGTCACATTGACTATAGACAGCTTACCTTACCTGTGAAGTGCGGTGACAGTAACCCCCAATTGAGCAGGTGTACTGAGGATGAAATGAGTCAGTCCAGTAAAACCTGCGAAAACCAGAACCTGTGTAAGGCAGAAACCTGTCAGAGGAGAACTCCAATGGTTCCCACTTAGAGAAGCAATAGAGAGGTGGTGAGACTGTACCCTGTCAAAGGCGGAAAACTTGCGAGACCCGGATAAACAAGGCAGCTCTGGAAATAGCGCCTGGTACAGAACAAGTGCCAGGTGCATGTTGCCACCTGATGCCCAGGATCTCCTGGTTAGCAGGGCTGTACACCTCCCGTAACCTCCGCCTGGTTAGCAGGGCTGTACACCTCCTGTAACCTCCGCCTGGTTAGCAGGGCTGTACACCTCCCATAGCCTCCACCTGGTTAGCAGGGCTGTACACCTCCCATAGCCTCCACCTGGTTAGCAGGGCTGTACACCTCCCGTAACCTCCACCTGGTTAGCAGGGCTGTACACCTCCCATAGCCTCCGCCTGGTTGGGGAGAAAAGGTAGTCGTGGGTCCAGAGCCTGGCCCACGTAAGCCCTGGAGACCCTGTGTTCAGGTTAAGCTAGCCAGGAGAAACTGAACGAAGAGTGTTACCAGAGTTCGGTGGTAGAGAGGCAGGAGGAGGGCTCCGTGAACCTGCTGGGGCACAGAGGGTGACGGGCCCTGTGGACGGGGCTGGGAGACGAGGGGCTCACCGAGAGCCTCAGGGCAGTGACCCGCCCTCTATGCCCCACTGCAGGCACCCAGCTCAGCCAGGCCATCATCCACCAGTACTACCACCCTCCAAACCTCCTTGAGCTCTTTGGGACCATTCTTCCACTGGACTTGGAGGACATCTTCAAGAAGAGCAAGCCCCGCTACCACAAACGTACCAGTTCTGCCGTCTGGAACTCACCGCCCCTGCAGGGCTCCCGGGTCCCTGGCAGCCTGACCTACAACCTGAAGAAGTACTGAGACAGGCTCACGGGCAGTCCTGGCCCCTGTCTGTGTCTGTCTGTCCAGCTCTGTTGGTCTGGTGCCCTCTCAGCTGGTGTTCCACCGCTGAGAGCCTGGTCAGGTGTATAGAAATGTCCTCTGTGTGCCAGGTGTTCCTGCTGCAGGGGGAAAGTGACCCCAGGCCCCTCTGGAGGTTGGGCTTGGTGAGTGGTTGGCAAGAACCAGCCCCAACCCCACCACCCGGCCTGCACTTTGTAAATAGGTTGTTATAATTAGCCGATTTTTAGCCTCTAGTGTTTGAAAGCTAGATTAATAAAGTGTATTCCTTCAAGCCTGCTGTGGATATTTGAAGCCCAGGGGCCTCGCCATAATGCCCCGGGCCCTAGCTCTGCTGCCCTGTGTCTTAGGCCTCCTGATGGCCTGGAAGAACGAGGCGCCGCTCCTTCACCTGGGGTCTGGGTCAAATCACCTGCGTGCCCAGGTGACACTCGCTCAGTAGGCCTGACTGGCGGGCTGAATTCTTCCTGACATTCCCGATGACGCTGATGACAGTCCCTGGACAACCCTGGAGGAACGTTTGTCTCTTCGGTTCCTTTCACGATGGGACAGAAAAAGATACTTCCTGTGTTCATGGGTCAGTGGGGAAGCCCGGGGGTTGAGGTCCAGAGACTTGGGCTCTGGTTTTTATAATTTATTTTTGTACTTGTTGAGAATACACACAGCACACCAGTTCAGCCATTTCTCCGTGTACAATTCAGTGACGTTGTTTACAGTCTTTGAGGTGTGTGGCCATGCTCACTCTCCTTTTCTATGATTTCTTCCCGGGTTAACATAAACTCAGTGCCTCCTAAGGTTCCTGTCTCATCTTTCCAATTGCTAGTGTCATTTTGCTCCCATAGAGACAGTTCTTCTAAGAGCAAATCCTCAAGGCAGAACTTTTTTTTTTTTTTCTTTTCTTTTTTACTATTGTTGTCTCATAGCGACCCCTCCTTGGCTTTCTGATGCGGTATCACTACGGAAGTCGATTGCCCAACCTTCCTTCCGAGGAGTGGCTGGTGGGTTTGAACCGCCAGCCTTTTTTTTTTTACTAGTTAAGCTAAATTGCTGTTCGATTTAAAGAAGACTTCAGGAATACTTTTGGTTTAAAGATTATCTCAGGGCAATCATTTCAGGGGTTCGTAAACCCTCCATGGCTCTAGAAAGACTCGATCCATGAGAATTTGAAATTCTCTTCCGCATTTCCCCCCTTTTGATCAGATTTTTCTGTGGATTCTTCTATAGAATCTGATCAAAATGTTCAGTCGTGGTAGCTGGTTCTTCAGGTCTCATGGCAAAAGAGGCAGTTGTTCGTGGATTCAATAAGCCACCCGAGATCTGGGCTGTTGACACAGCTCTGCCTTAGGCCCTCAGCCTCCTGGGCTTCTGGCTACCCCCTCGCCGCACAGCTCGTGAAATGACTGAGAAACTGTGTGTGTGCTACTGAAGGTGAGATATGATCAGAGAAGACCTCTTGAAACTGCCTTGGGACCAGCTTACCAGCAGGGAGATGTTTCCCCAACATAACCACGCAGCTACTAACTAGTCCAGTGCTTGGTGCCAATGAAAGGCAGCTTGGTTCGGTCTTCTAGCTTCCTGCTGGGCTCTAAATGTTCATAGGCCCACCCTTGCTGACTACTGCTCCAGCCACTGTGACAGGACGGTAAAATACAGCCCCATCCAGCTATGTTGTTGTTGTTATGTGCCGTCGAGTCGGCCCCGACTCATAGCGACCCCTCCTTGGTTTCCGAGGCAGTATCACTACGGAAGTAGGATTGCCCAACCTTCCTTCCAAGGAGTGGCTGGTGGGTTTGAACCGCCAGCCGTCTGGTTAGCAGGCAAGTGTCTTAGCCTCTATGCTACCAGAGCTCCCATCCAGCTATAGTCAGCTGTAAATAAAGCTTGTTGGAGGCACCTCCACACCTGTTCACCTTTTGTCTGCTGTTGCTCCTCGGCTAGGAGAGCAGAGCTAAGTTGTTGGAACACAGAGCTAATGAACCACTGACTGTGGAAATGTTTGCTGAGCCCCTGCCTTAGGACAAAATGAAGGCTAAATACAGGAGTGATTCTACAATGAGGCAATAACATACACCACAAACTGAAGTCCCCAAGATTCTACCCATGCAAGGCAAAATGTTTCATGGTTCATTCAGACATGGTGTGCAATTCCAGTGTGTTCTAGATGATGCCCTCTGACTAGAACCTGTGTAGTAAACTGGTGTGTCTTTGTCCGAAGCCATAATGTCAAAATATTGGAGCATATTTAGCGTGTGAGAAAAAGTTGTTTGAAAGCAAAGGTAGTTATAGCTGCTCTTCAGTCTCACTAGTACGTTGCATTGTCAATATTTTTAATTTTTTTTTTTTTTTTAGCCATTCTAATAAATGTTCAATGGTATCTCATTGTGGGTCTGTAACGGACAATGATGGTGAACATCTTTTCACGTGCATACTTGCCATCCATGTATCTTCTTTGATGAAGTGTCTGGCCAATCTTTTGCTGACTTTTAAAGTAGATTTTTTGTTTACTTATTGTTGAGTTTTGAGAGTTTTTTGTCCATAACTAACCAAACCAAACTCATTGCCATTGAGTTGGACCCAACTCATAGCGACCCCTCCTTGGGTTTCCAAGGCGATATCACTATGGAAAGTAGATTGCCCAACCTTCCTTCCGAGGAGAGGCCAGTGGGTTTGAACCGCCAGCCTTCTGATTAGCAGTCAAGTGCCTTAGGCACTACATTTGTTGTTGTTGTTATGTGCCGTGGAGTCAGCCCTGACTCATAGCGACCCCTCCTTGGGTTTCCGAGGCAGTATCACTACGGAAGTAGGATTGCCCAACCTTCCTTCCGAGGAGTGGCTAGTAGGTTTGAACCACCAGCCTTCTGGTTAGCAGTCAAGTGCCTTAGCCACTACGCTACCAGAGCTCCCTAGGCACTACATAGTTGGTAGAAATCTTGTGTCAGATATTTGCTGTTTTTTCTCCCAGGCTTGTCTTTTCGTTCACTTAACAGTGTCTGTCATAGAGCAAAATTGTTAACATTCCAAGCCTAATTTATCAATTTTTTTTTCTTTTCTGGATTTTGCTTTTTTAGTGTTATATGTAAAAATACCATTGCCTACCCACAAGGTCTTGAAGTTTTTCTCCTGTTTTCTTCTCTGTTTTGTAATTTTACATACTACATTTAGATCTGTGATCTAGTTTGAAGTAACTTTTTAGCAGGTGTGTAATTTTAATTTTTCCATATGGATGGATGTCCACTTGTTCACCACAGTTTATTGAAGAGGCTATCCATTCTTCACGGAATTTTCTTTGATTTTTCATTAAAAATTAATTGGCCATATGTATGTGGGTCTGTTTCTGGACTCCCTGTTTTCTGTTCATCTGTTTGTCTATCCTTCTGCTAGTCCTGCATGGACAACATCACTGTAGCTTTGTTATAAATCTAAAACGTCTGATAGTGTGATTCCTCCAGCTTTTTCTTTTTCAAAATTATTTTGGTTATTCTGTCTATTTAGTATTCCAATATAAATTTGAGAATCAGCTGTTTGTATATATAAAAAAAAATCCTGCTGGAATGTTTTATGAAGCTATTGTAAATTTTTTTTTCCCTCTAATTTGGGTTCCTACTTGTTCATTGTTGGTATATGGAAATACAATTGTTTTCTTGTATTGAGCTTTTATCCTGTGGTGCAACTAAAGCAGTACTTAAGGGAAATTGATAGCACTAAGCCCTGTGTTAGAAAAAAAGGTATCACGTCAGTGACTTTAGCTTCTACTTTCAGACACTAGAAAATGAAGAGCAAATTAAATCCAGTGTAAACAGAAGGAAAGAAATAAAGGTAATAAAATAAAAGCAAATCAATGAAATAGAAAAGAGAAAAAAATGAATGAGACCAAAATCTGATTCTTTGAGATTTGAGAATATCAATAAAGTTGATAAACTTCTATCCAGACAGATTAGGAGATAAAGAGAAGGTGAATTATCGATATGAGGAATGAAGTTCCATGTCTACATCTTAAAACAATAAAAGACTTACTATGAACTGCTTATGGCAGTAGGTTTGAAAGCTTAGATGAGATGGACCAATCCTTGGAGGACACAAGTCATCTCAGTGCACTCAAGAGGAAATAGAAAACCCAGATAGCCCTGTGTCTATGGAAGGAATTGAATTTGTAGTGAAAATCTTTTTCCTAA
>NW_006921717.1:7064660-7067101 GCF_000298275.1 Orycteropus afer afer | reverse complement strand
TGCTACTCGCCAAAGTAGGAGGTGGAACAATGTTTTGTATAGTATGTTATGCCAATTGAGCTTGATGTCCCCTGCGACTATGGTCCCAAGCCCTCAGGTTCAACTACTCAGTCCCTCTGGGTAGCTGGTTATGACCAAACAGTGACCCCAACCTTGCCCCTTGTCAGCTCTACTATACACCTGGGAATTCTGATCATTCACATAAACTTATAGGACCATTGTCAATGCAGAAATTCTTAACAAAGTTTTAGCAAATCAAACCCAGCTGTATATGGAATGGGTGATAAATCCTAAGCAAATGTGATTTATACAGGAATGGAAGCTAGGTTTAACAGCTGAAAATCTGTTAATATAATTCACCATATTCATGGAATGCAAGAGAAAAAACTATGAAATTAAATCAATAGATGCAGAAAATGTGTTTGTTAATTCAACATCAATTCATGGTGAGAAAAACTAACCAAAGTAGGAATTTCCTCAATTTGATAAAGCATTTCTGCAAAAAGTCTCCAGCTAGGACCATACTTAATGGGTAATGTCAAAATGCTTTCTTTTTGCTGTTGGGACCAATGCAAAGAAATCCTCTCATCTTACAGTTCAGCATTTTGCTGGAGGCTCTAATGTACAATGAGGCAAGAAAAGTGAGTTTATCAACATTGTAGGATATGTGATTAGTATACAAAGATCAATTGTAGTCCTGTATTCTAGCTGTGCTCAATCAAAAATTGAGACTAAAGACAACAATTTACATAGTATAAGAATTGTCAAATGCTTTAGTAATAAATTTGACACAAGATATGAAAGACCTGTAGAGAGGAAACTATGAAACACTGCTGAAAGGAAATGAAGACCTACATAAGTGCAGATATATTCTGCGTTCATAGATTGGGAACTCAGTATTGTTAACATAGCAGTCTCTCCCCAGATTGATTCTGCACAGTCCTAGTCAAAGTCCAAAGAAGTTTTTTAAAAGAAAAATTTACAGTCTGATCCTAAAATTTATATTTAAACACAAAGGACTTATATTGTCAAAACCATTTGAGAAGTAAGAACAAATCTGGATGGTCTACACTGCATACTTTAAGACTTACTACAAAGCTACAGTGATTAGGATAGTATATTGTTGGCTTAAAAACAGACAAAAGGATCTGTGGGACTTTATAGAGCATCCAGAAAAAGTACGGTCAGTTGATTTTTGACAAAGGTGGAAAGACGATACAAAGTGGGTAAGAATGTTTTCAACAAATTGTCCAGGGCTAATTGGGAATGTAAGGAGATCTGGTGGCATAGTGATTAAGGCATTTGGCTAACCAAGAGCTTGGTGGTTTGAACCCACCAGCTCCATGGAAGAAAAATGAGGTAGTCTGCTTCCATAAAGATTTACAGCCTTGGAAACCAATGGAGGTCACTAAGAGTTGGAATCAACTTGCACTAAAATAAAAAAACTCACTACCATTGAGTTGATTCCGACTCATAATGACCCCATTTGGGTTTCCAAGGCAGTAAATCTTTACAGAAGCAGATTACCTGGTCTTCCCTCCATGGAGTGGCTGGTGAGTTTGAACTGCCAACCTTCTTCAAATGCCTTAGGCACTACGCCACCAGAGCTCCAACTCAGTGGCTGTGAATTTGGTTTTTGGTTTAATTGGAAATGTGAAAGAAAAAAATGAAAATGAGCCCTCACCCTTTCCTCACACCATTTATAAAATTTAACTCAAAATAGATCATAGACCTAAAAGTAAAAACAAAACATAAGACATCTGGAAGAAAATAGTTTTTCTCCTATATTTTCTCTGCCTCTGTCCTTTGTCCTCTGACCTTAGAAGGAAAGTCAGTCTTCATCATGGGTGAGGACCCTTCTCTTACTGAGCTATTGGAGTTCTTAGGACTATCTACAATCCCTAAACATGGGGAAGCATCTGGTCCTTAGTGCATTACAACTGGTACCAACCTGTCCTTTGTGCACGCTAAAAGGGTTCATTCAAGTGTGTGTGGGTGATAAGACTGAAGATAGTTAGAAAACTTAGATGAGTTCTTTTTTTGTTACTCTGTCAGTGGAAGTGGGGAAAGTGGAAAAGTAGATTATTTTTTTCCTAGGAGCTCTGGTGGCATAGTGCCAAGGCACTTGACTGCTAACCAGAAGGCTGGGGGTTCAAACCCAGCAGCCACTCCTCGGAGGGAAGATGGGGCAGTCTACTTCCATAGAGATACTGCCTCAGAAACCCAAGGAGGGGTGGCTTTGAGTTGGAATCGACTCGACAGCAATGAGTTTTTGTTTTGTTTTATTTTTAGTAAATAAATGGGTTGGTGGTTGAAGCCTACCAGCCACTCCACAGAAGCAAGACTGGGCAATCTACTTCTGTACAAATTTACTACCTTGGAAATCCATGGGGATCACTATGAGTCAGAATCGACTCGATGGCAGTGGGTTTGGTTTTTTG
>NW_006921717.1:7062258-7064050 GCF_000298275.1 Orycteropus afer afer | reverse complement strand
CCAACCTTCCTTCTGAGGAGTGGCTGGTGGGTTTGAACCACCAGCCTTCTGGTTAGCAGTCAAGTGCCTTAGGCACTACGCCACCAGAGCTCCTATTTATTGTCTTATACACAAGATGAGTCCTGTCTGAGTATCTGTATAAGGCAGTCCCCAGTTTATGAATGAGATCCCTTCCTTGGTGTCTTCAGGCCTAATTTGCAGGTAAGTCAGAACAAGCACGTAATGTTCTTAGTTAGCCTTCCTTTAGTGTGAGAAAAGCCTCAAAGTCTTCAATGCTTTAAAAGCTATGCACGCAGCAAGTGAAGGTGATTGTGATGAATCTGTTGAGTAGGGGTTGGTTCAGGCAGTCCTTTCAAAGTGAAAGCAAATTTACATAACATTAAAGGGTAAGTACGAATTGTTTGACCTTCCTTACCTGAGGACTTGGCTGTAAATACCGTTTTTCTGTTGACACCTAGTCTTCTCTTGCCATTTAAATGCATGGAGCATGTAAACCCTACCAAGTTGTCATCCCCCCTCACACCTCCGCGTCATCTGCCCCCTAAACCCTGTCCCTATATAAAATCAGGGCTCGTTCCCCGTCTTGGGTCATGTATCACCCACTTCCCCAGGCGTCCATGCTGCTGAATTCCCAGCATGCAATGCCATCAGCAGTTACCTCAGCCTCGATGCTTTCTTTCTCTCCACATCACAACCTCCTGGAAGCCTCCCCTGAATGATATAGGTGGTCATTTTCCATGCTCCCATAATGCCTTAAACTCAGCTCTGTCTAAGCCCTTACCCACTGTATTGAACTAATACACTTTTGTGTCTGCCTCTTCCACAAAATTGGAAGATCCTTGGGTGCGTGGATAGTGTCGACTCCTATTCATGGTAACCCCATGGGTGTCTGTGTAGAACTACTGCTCTATGGGGTTTCAATGGCTGATTTCTTTCATTGTTTTCCAAATTTTTTATTGTGATGCAGGTACAATATTACAAAACAGGTTTGTCTCACAACAGTTCATGCACATTTGGTTTTGTGGCCCCAATTACAAACCCCAACCATAAAAAGCTCTCCTCCCCATCTCCTGCCTGTCACTACCCCTGCCCTGTGCCCTTCTTATCTATGCATTGCTGTCTGTCCCACTGTCCCTCTATGTGAATACTGCCCTTCTGATGTCTCATGGCTGATTGATGTAAGGGGTGCCTCTCCCAATGGTAGGTGTTCCGCTTGTAGGTCTTTCTGTTGTTTGGCTGAGAGCTCATCCACGTAAGTGAGTCCAGTTCCAGGCCCGAAGGGTAACCCAGGCCATAGTCTTGGGGGTTCCGCCAGTCTCTATCTAACCAGTAATTCTGGTAATTTTTGTGATTTTGAATTGTATTCCACGTTTTTCCACCCATTCTAACCAGGATCTCCAATTTGATCCCTTTCCGAGTGGTTGGTGTTGGTAGCTGGGCACCATTTAGTTCTTCCCATCTTGGAGTTGTCAAGGCTGAGGTCCCCAGAGTCCATCGTATCCTTGAACTTATTGTTTCCAAATTATTTGGATTTTCTTCACTCTTTGCTCCAAACGGAGGAGATCAATAGCTGCATCTTAGATGGCCGCTCAAAAGCTTTTAAGACCCCAGTCGCTACTCACCAAAGCAGGATGCAGAACAAAATTTTTATGTACTATGTTGTGCCAAGGAGCTCTGGTGGTGTAGTGCCTAAGGCACTGCTAGCCAGAAGGCTGGCGGTTCAAACCCACCAGTCACTCCTCAGAAGGAAGATTGGGCAATCTACTTCCATAGAGATACTGTCTTGGAAACC
>NW_006921717.1:7056689-7059205 GCF_000298275.1 Orycteropus afer afer | reverse complement strand
ATACTCCTTGGAGAGAACAATCATGGGAGAAAGAAGGGCTGTTTATGCACAGGGAGACAGCTCAGGGGCAGGAGGGCATGGAGGGATGGACACAGGGAAGAGGTAACTATTGGGAGGGAGTCTGAGGGGAGCTGTTGCATTGTGGTAAATTGTAGTCAATGTCATGAGGCAAACAGGCATGGATAATGGGATTGACAAAACATCACAGAATGGAGGACAATGGCTAGAAGGGCCACATCAAGGAATTCACCGCAGAAACGTTGCCAGTCCCTGTGCCGTCCCCACAATCCTTGCTGTACTTGAGCCCGTCGCTGGAGCTACTGTGCCGATTCATCTCGTTGAAGGCCTTGAAGCCCTTTCACTGACACTCTGCTTTACCAAGCACCATGTCCTTCTCCAGAGATTGGGCCCTTCTGACCATGACCAAAGTATAAGAAACAAAGTCTGGACATTCTCACTTTAAAGGAGCATTCTGGCTGTATTTCTTCCAAGACAGATTTGTTTGTTTTGCAGTGCAGGGTGCGTTCAATATTCTTCACCAACAGCACAACTCAAATGCGTCAAGTCTTCTGCAATCTTCTTTATTCCTTGTCCAGTTCTCACATATGTATGAGCTTACTGAGAATACCATGGTTTGGATCAGGTGCACATTAGTCTTCAAATGCTTATATGCTGTAGGCATAGAGCCCTGTAAATACGTAGCTTGAAGGCCTTCAGTTCCTGCCATAGAGATATGAGTGAAAAGAGAAGTTCTGGACCTCAGGAAACACAGGCACTATTGCTGCAGTGGTTAAAGCATCTGGCTGCTGACCAGAAGGTTGGCAATTTGAAGCCACCAGCTGCTTCATGGGAGAAAGATGAGGCAGTCTGCTTTGGAAACCCTGTGGGGAAGTTCTACTCTGTCCTAAAAGGGTCACTATGAGTCAGAATCAACTCAATGGTGGTGGGTTGGGTTTGGTTTTTGGTATATGCCACACAAGGAGCCCTGGTTGCACAATGGTTAAGCGCTCAGCTGCTAACAGAAGAGGTGGTGGTTTAAACCCACCAGCCACTCCATGGAAGAAAGATGTGGCAGTCTGCGCTGGTGAAGATTACAGCCTTGGAAGCCCTATGGGCAGTTCTATTCTGTCCTACATGGTCTCTGTGAGTTAGAATTGACTGGGCAGTAATCTACATGGGTCTTGTTTTTCAATTAGCTGGAGGGCCGTTTGTCAGCTCTATGTTCTTTTTTTTTTCTTTTCATTTGTCTGACCTTTGGACCGAAGAAGAGTCGATGCTTTTTAGATGTGATGCTGGTGAAGAGTGTTGAAAGTACCACGGACGGCTAAAATACCTAACAAATCTGTCCTGGAAGAAGTGCAGGTGGAATGCTCCTTGGAAGCAAGAATGGCCAGACTTCGTCTCACTTAGTATGGTCATGTTGTCAAAAGGGACCATTCTCTGGAGAAGGATGTCATGCTTGGTAAAGTGGAGGGTCAACGAAAGAGGGGAAGGCCCTCAAGGAGATGGATTGACACAGTGGCTGCAGCGATGGGCTCAAATATAGCAGGGATTGTGAGGCTGGCACAGGACCGGGCAATGTTTTGTTCTGTTGTACATAAGGTTCAAACCACCAGCCACTCCTCGGAAGGAAGACCAGGCAATCTACTTCTGTGGAGATACTGCCTTGGAAACCCAAGGAGGGGTTGCTATGAGTTGAAATCGACTCCACGGCAGTGTGTTTGGTTTGTTTGGTTTGAATGTCAAGTCAGGAGCTCTGGTGGTAGTAGTGCCTAAGGCATTTGACTGCTAACTAGAAGGCTGGTGGTTCAAATGCACCAGCCACTCCTCGGAAGGAAGACTGGGCAATCAGAGGCAGTCAAGTCAGAGGGAAGTAGAGAAAGTCCATCAGTCTTGTTTGAAGACCAAGTTCTAGAGAATCCCAGAGGCTCCAACCTCAGCCAGAAAGGATACGTGCGACTAGAACATCCTGCTGAGGACGTGAGTCCAGGGCCACTGTGTGCCTCGAGGAGCAAATCTATTTATCCCCACCCAGAGCCAGATTCTGAAGCACCTTTTATTGGCATTTATGATAAACATTCCTTGTTGGCAGAGTTAGTTAAGACCAGTTTTGCTTTGAGAACGAGGTGATTAGTTTGTTTGGTTTAATACTTACAGACTCTGTTACATAATGGTAGTAGCTGGCATTTACTGACTCCTTACTGTGCGGCAGGTACTGTGCTAAGCATTTCCCCTGTATTCCACTATTCCTCACATAAGTCCTAGGATTTATGTTATTACCCACTTTCATTTCAGCTGAGGAAACTGAGGCTGATTAACTTGCTGAAGACCCACAGGTAGGAAGGGTTGAAGCTGAGCTTGAACTCAGTCTGGCACCAAAGGTGGGCCCTTACCCAGTAAATGAGTACATTCTCATTTGGAAAGACCCAGGAAACACTTATGCATCCAGAACAAAGCATAAAACTGAAGTACTCTTTTAGAATTCTCATGAAGAACTTGAACCATAGACTCAGAAC
>NW_006921717.1:7054881-7056129 GCF_000298275.1 Orycteropus afer afer | reverse complement strand
GTAGAATGTCATGGATTTCCTTGATAGTTAATCACCTATTTATAAATAGTGACTAGATCATATATTTTTTAATGTGGATTATTCTTATTTCCTCATTTTATTTCTCTTCTTATTGCTCATTTCTTTGTCTTACATATTGTCGAAGTACACTGTCTCCTGTGAATATAAATTAAATGACTAAAAAATTATGGATAACATTGCAAAGAATGGGAATTCCAGAACACTTAATTGTGCTCATGTGGAACCTGTACATAGACCAAGAGGCTGTCATTCGAACAGAACAAGGGGACACTGCATGGTTTAAAATCAGGAAAGGAGTGCATCAGGGTTGTACCCTTTTACCACACTCAATCTGTATTATGAGCAAATAATCTGAGAAGCTGGACTATATGAAGAAGAACATGGCATAAGAATTAGAGGAAGACTCATTAACAACCTGCAATATGCAGGGTGTTCAAAGTGCTAAGAGTGAAGAGGACATGAAGCACTTACTGATGAAAATCAAAGATAGTAGCCCTACATCTCAACATGAGGAAAACAAAAATCCTCACAATGGACCAATAAGCAACATTATGATAAATGGAGAGAAGATTGAAGTTGTCAAAGATTTCATTTTACTTGGATCCACAATCAATGCCTATGGAAGCAGCGGTCAAGAAATCAAATAACATATTGCATTGGGCAAATCTTCTGCAAAAGATCTCTTCAAAGCCTTAAGGAGCAAAGATGTCAGTTTGAAGACTAAGGTGAACCTGAACAAGCCATAGTATTTTCAGTAGCCTCATATGCACATGAGAGCTGGACAATGAATAAGGAAGACTGAAGAAGAATTGGTGTATTTTAATTATGGTGCTAGCAAAGAATATTAAATATACCATGGACTGCCAGAAGAACAAATCTGTCTTGGAGGAAGTATAGTTAGAATGCTCCTTAGAAGCAAGGATGGTTAAAACCTTGTCGCACATACTTTGGACATGGTATAAAGAGGGACCGGTTCCTGCAGAAGGACATCATGTTTGGTCTAGTAGAAGGTCAGTCAAAAAGGGGAAGGTGAAGTTCTGGAAAGATGGCAGATAGACAGAAAGACCAAACAGACCCTCTTCAACAGAGAAAAGAGGAACCAATTAACACAGATCAGAAGATCATCCTGGACCCCTGAGCTTTGAAGGGAAGGATATACAAGTGGACTAAACTCCAACTAGCAGAAGAATTGCATGAAAACACCAAAAAAGGAGACATGCAGACCTG
>NW_006921717.1:7047803-7048307 GCF_000298275.1 Orycteropus afer afer | reverse complement strand
CTATCAAGCATAACCCAAAATGCACAAACAGCAGAAGAGAAACTAGATGAATGGGACCCTCTCAAAATTAAATTTTTATGTGCTTCCAAAGACTTTTCCAAAAGAGTCAAAAGAGAACCTACAGATTGGGAAAACATATTTGGCAATGACATATCTAACAAGGGACTTATCTCTAGAATTTATAGAAAACTCCAACACCTCAATAACAAAAAGACAAATGATCCAATTAAAAAATGAGCAGAAGACATGAATAGACACTTCACCAAGGAGGATATTCAGATGGCCAACAAACATACGAAGAAATGGTCACGATCATTAGCTATTAGAGAGATGCAAATCAAAACAACAATGAGATACCATCTTGCTCCAGTGCTAGTAGCAAAGTTCAACAAGACAGAAAATAACAAATGTTGGCGAGGATGTGGAGAGATTGGGACTCTTATACACTGCTGGTGGGATTGTAAAATGGTACAACCACTGTGGAAAGCAGTATGGTGGTTCCTT
>NW_006921717.1:7044267-7045725 GCF_000298275.1 Orycteropus afer afer | reverse complement strand
AAAAGGAGCTCTGGTGGTGTAGTGCCTAAGGCATTTGCTGACAAGAAGGTTGGCAGTTCAAACCCACCAGCCACTCCACAGAAGGAAGATGGGACAATCTACTTCCGTAAAGATTTACCTCCTCAGAAACCCAATGGGGGTTGCTATGAGTTGGAATTAACTCAGTGGTGGTGGTAGGTTTTGGTTTTATCATACAAAATGTCATGTCTATAAATACAGATACACACATTGCTGACTGTTATTCGTAGCCTCAACATTTACTCTTATTTTTTGACACTTTAATCTACGAAGTATGACAAAGGTGGATCAAAGACTCTATACTAAATATTTCTCTATTTTTAAAAAATGTTTCTACCAGCTTTTAACAAATATATTTTAGTGCTATTATAAGCACCTCAACGTCCATAACCGGTCCTTGGTCTGTTAACAATTTTAAATCTAGGTATTGATTGCTGAATCTAAGGTATTGAGGAACCTAGGGTATTGGTTTGTGCTAACCTTTCAACTTTTCTCTAGGTTGTATAATTTTTCAAAACATGAAACCAAAAAACAGTACTAGCCGTTGTTAGGAAGAGTTTATAAAACAGTAACTTAGAGTTCAATTCAACATCAAATACTATTTCACAATACGTTTATGTTTAGGCCCAATCAAAATGTAATGAACCTGAAGAAAAACATTGGCTTTCTCTTACTTCCCTCTTCTGTGGGTACAAATTGAATACTTGGGAGGACTTTGGTGTGGCGGTTCTCCAACTCCAGCTTTTTCCCTCCATCCTGTTCTTTTGCCTTTAGAATAGTGGCAAAAACATTGTTTTATGTCCTACTTTGGTGAGTAGCAACTGGGGTCTTAAAAGCTTGCAAGTGGCCACCTAGATGCAACAATTGGTCTCTCCTCGTCCAGAGCAAAGAAGAAAGAAAACTAAAGACGCATGTAAACAATTAGTCCAAGGGACTAATGGACCATGAGAACTTCAGCCTACATGACCCTGAGACCAGAAGAACTAGATGGTGGCTAGCTACCACTGTCAACCATTTGGAAAAGGATTAGTGTAGGAGATCCCAGATAGAGTGAAAGTACAACATGGAACAAAATTCAAAATCATAAAAAAGGCCAGGTTTACTGGTCTGCTAGAGCCTGGTGAAACCCCAGAGACCATGGCCCCTAGTTACCATTCAAGTGTGGAATTGAACTTACTCCCGTGGTTTCCAACCAAACAATAGACAGGCATGTAGAGTGAACGTTTATACCAAGTAGATATACTACTTAGAACAATCAATCATGAGAGATTAGAAGGGCATTATTTGCACTGGGAGATAGTTCAGGAGGCAGGAATGCATAGGAAAGAAGGACACAGGGAAGAGGTAACTAAAAGGAGGAAGTGGGAAGAGAATTGTTACATTGTGGGGATTGCAGTCAATGTCATGAAACAAAATGTGTATGAACTGCTGTGTGGAAAA
>NW_006921717.1:7040117-7042124 GCF_000298275.1 Orycteropus afer afer | reverse complement strand
GGAATACACAGAGTCACTGTACCAAAAAGAATTGGTAGATTATCATCCATTTTGGGAGGCAGCATATGATCAAGAGCCAATGGTGCTGAAGGAAGAAGTCGAAACTGCACTAAAGGAATTGGTGAGAAACGAAGCTCCGGGAATTGACAGAATATTCACTGAGATGTTTCAACAAACGGACGCCACACTGGAGACACTCACTTGGCTGTGCCAAGAGATTTGGAAGACAGCTACCTGTATCGCTGGGTTGTCGAGACACCAGGACATGGAGTTGTTTCAGAGAAGCAGTTTATTAGCACTCCCGGGCGAGGTTCTCATGCCCTAGCATCAAGGCCAGAGAAGCCGCACCCCCGGGCAGGGCGGATAGATTCTTATAGACACAGAGAGGACCTAATTGGGGACACTAAGGAAATGGTGGGGTCCAATTAGCTGTTGGCATGGGTCTGCACCTAATTAGCATGAGGGGGCTTCACAGGAGGAAGTTTGTCATCATGTGGGACTTTCCAGCCTGGGTGGGTTTTGCCACCTCGGTTGTCTTATCAGGTTGTCTCATCAGGGCCTGACACCTGGAGGAAGTTGCTAACTGAAATGTTGGTGGTTTGAGTTTGCTACGGCCTAACATTACCTAGCCAACTGACTGAAAGAGATCCATATTTGTACCCATTCCAAAGAAAGGTGATCCCACAGAATGTAGAAATTATTGAACAATATCATTGATACCACACTCAAGTAAAATCTTCCTGAAGATAGTTAAAAAACGGTTGCAGCAGTATGTTGACAGAGAACTTCCAGAAATGCAAGGTGGATTCAGAAGGGCTCATGGAGTGAGGGATATCATAGCTGATGTCAGATGGATCTTGGGTGAAAGCAAAGAATACTAGGAAGATGTTTATTTGTGTTTTATTGACTATGCAAAGGCATTTGATTGTGTGGATCATAATTATGGATAACATCGAGAAGAATGGAAATTCCAGAACACTTAATTGTCCTCATGAGGAACCTGTACATAGACCTGTCATGTACATAGGCTGTCGTTCAAATAGGACAAGGGGATACCACATGGTTTAAAATCAAGAAGGGAGAGTGTCAAGGCTGTACCCTTTCACCATACTTATTCTATCTGTATGCTGAACAAATAATCCAAGAAGCTGGACTATGTGAAGAAGAACGTGGCATCAGGATTGGAGGAAGGCTCATTAACAACCTGAGATACGCTGACCACACAACTTTGCTTGATGAAAGTGAGGATGACTTGGAGCACTTACTGGTGAAGTTTAAAATCTACAGTCTGCAGTATGGATTACACCGCAATATAAAGAAAACAAAAATCCATACAACTGGACCAATAAGCAACATCATAATGAATGGAGAAAAGATTGATGTTGTCAAAGACTTCATATTACTTGGTTCTACAATCAACACCAATGAAAGCATCAGTCGAGACATCAAAAGACGTATTGAATTGGGCAAATCTGTTGCAAAAGACCTCCTTCGAGTGCTGAAGAGCAAAGATATCTCCTTGAAGATTAAGATGCGCCTAACACAAGCCATGGTATTTTCGATCACCTCATATGCATGTGAGAGCTGGACAATGAATAAGGAAGACCAAAGAAGAGTTGATGCTTTTGAGTTGTGGTGTTGGAGAACAATGCTGAAAATACCATGGACTGCTAAAAGAACTAACAGATCTGTCCTGGAAGAAGTACAGCCAGAATGCTCCTTGGAAGAGAGAATGGCTAGACTTCGTCTCACCTACTTTGGTCATGTTGTCAGAAGGGACATTCTCTGGAGAAGGATGTCATGCTTGGTAAAGTGGAAGGTCAACAAAAGAGGAGAAAGCCCTCAACAAGATAGATTAACATGGGGGCTGCAGCAATGGGCTCATGTATAGTAGGGATTGCGAGACTGGCATAAGGCCAGGTAGTGTTTCATTCTGTTGTACGTGGTCACCATGAGTTGGAGATGACTTGATGGCATGTAATAACAACAACAACAGGTGATGCTGGG
>NW_006921717.1:7014514-7040017 GCF_000298275.1 Orycteropus afer afer | reverse complement strand
AACAAGATGGACAGACACAGTGGCTGCAATGATGGACTCAGGTATAGTAGGGATTGCGAGACTGGCACAAGGCCAGGTAGTGTTTCATTCTGTTGTACGTGGTCACCATGAGTTGGAGATGACTTGATGGCATGTAATAACAACAACAACAGGTGATGCTGGGATAAGAAAAATTCCTGTATGGTCTTTTCTGTCCTGTAGGGTCTCTGTGAGTCCAAATTGGCTCAACAGCAGTGGGTTAGTGGGAAAGATCAGAATTTAGCCTTAGTGGTGCGGTGGTTTAGGACCTGGCTGCCGCAGTGCAATGAATTGCTATTATATGGTCCTTCTAGCCATGGTCTTGTAACTACCACAAAATGATTAGGTGGTGAAAAAAGGATGTGGGGGTGGCATCCTTGTCTCGCCTCTAACTTCATGAGAGAGACAGAATCACCATCAGCAGTCCAAGGCTGGTTACTGTGAGGCGGAGTTCAGGCATGCCACTACCCTCCAACCTTTTTACCAATTCCAACACCAGCCATCCCTCCCATGGCACCCACTACCTCTCTGCTGAGTTCAATAATTCGTCACAATGGCCACACAAAACTCACAGACAATACTCATGATTATAGGTTTTATTGAGGAAGTAACAGGCTTGCTGGTCATTAACTTAACCTTGCTCTTAATGGACTAAAAATGTGAATCTATGCAGTGTTGTCAATTCCAGTATATAAAGACTCCAGCAGAGACGTGAGGCTGGCAAGGGGACAAGAGGAGCTGTTAGTTTTCTTTTCATAAGTCTCTAAAGAGTGATGTTGTCAACAGTATGTGATCAAGGTGGTGGACGGAAGGCAGCTGAGGGAGAGGATTAGGCTTGTTTAGGGTGTTCAATATCCAGATGAAACACACTTGTTCAGGTTGTGAGACACGTAACAGAGGTAGTCACAGTGAGAACTCTCCTTAAAAAAAAAAAGACCCCACAAAGTAAGGTTGCTCTCCCATAACCCAAGTGGAGCCCCCAGCTTCCCTTACCGCCCAGGTTCTGCCCTTCTGATGACAGAGCCCCCCTGGGCTTCGGCACTGGCACAAAGGACTAATACAGGGCTCAGAAGCAAACCTAGGAATGGAACTGGTTCTGGGGACCCTGCACACTCAGGTGAAGAGACAACGGGAGCTCCTGTGGGGCTGCTGTCTTTGACCTTGCCCTGGGGCAGGGAGGAGAAGAGGCTGGGACTGGGCCACTGATGGATGACATAAGCCCTCAGTGAGGATGGCAGGGCTGGAAGCCAGGCCTTGTGACCTGACACATGTTTTTATGGGCAGGATTAGCAACGCTCCCTGGGTACAAATAGCCCTGGGCTCAATGGGTTCCTGAGGTCCAGACCCACAGTGCTCGTTCTTTGGTGAAGTTGAAAGTGCAAAGCAGAGGGAACCAGCATGAGGCTGTCCATCTTTCTCCTACTGGTCACTCTGGCCCTTTGCTGCTACCATGGTGAGTCTCCTTTCCACTCTGTCCTGGCACCAGTCTCCTGGTGAGTAAGTACCCTTCTCTGAGATACAGTGGGTGGGGAACAGATGTAAATAGAAATCTTTTCCTTCAGCCAGCCCCCAGAAGCCCAGTTCTCATTTTATGAAGATCTCAACACCTAGGATCTTTTTCCAGGAAAATCTTCAGAGGCAAATTTTAGGAAATTCTTCCACATGCAACTTCATTCCTTGGCTGCAGTCCGGGTCTAGGAAGCAGCGGATGGAATGAAATTGCCTGGGTCTGAGTCATGGATCTCCCACGTCCCAGCAGGCTGACCTGGGGCAAAGTACATAACCTTCCCGCGCTTCTCTCTGTCACCAGTTTTGACTCTATCACCAAGCATGGCTCTCAGGGTGGAATGAAATGAATTACATAAAGGGTCTCTGTAGGTATCAAGCAGGTATCCAATAGTTATCAGACCTTCTGCCCTGGGGACTTTCGGTTGCCAGGTGAATCCATAGCTTCTTAACTCTTAAATTCAAAGATTCATAAAATGTTACAGCTGGAGGGGTCTTTGAAAAGCTTCTCGTTCAAGAAGAGCCAGTGTTCTCTGAAAAATAAAGGTTCAAATAACAAATCCTCAAAGCAGCACTCAATATAGTAACACGCTTCCAGGGAGTACCGCTGGTGATATTAGTGAAACTAAGTTTATCTTTCAAAATTAATTCTAGCTATTCATTCAACAAATATGTTGCCTGTTTTCCATATGGGCACTGATTCAGGTTTCTCTGAGTCTGTCTCTTTCAATCTTACTTTCTGAAGCTCCTCCCCCCTCCCTTGGTTGCCTCGGATCTTACCCTGTCCAAATTCTCCACCTACTTTGACTGTTCAGGGGTCCGATGGGAACTTGGAATGGCACTTGCAGGGCAGCAGGGTGACTGCATCAGACCTGGGGGTGGTAGGCATCCAGATATGGACAAGTGGAGATTCCGGGTCTCACCACATTTCCCAGTGAGGTCAAGAATGAGCCCCTTGTTCCCACCTCTCCCTGCCTAAGGAAGTCTATACAGTTTTTGCAAAATTAAAGATCAATTAAATTTTTGAGTGAATTTCAGATGCACCAAACGATTAGTCATTTTTTAGTTGAATGTTTTCATTCAAAAGGAGCTCTGGTGGTGCAGTGATTGAAGCACTTGGCTGGTGGTTCGAACCAGCTGCTCTGTGGAGAAAGATGTGGTGGTCAGCTTCCGTAAAGATTTACAGCCTTGGAGACCCTATTGGGTTGTTCTACTCTGTCCTACAGGGTCGCTATGACTCTGAATTGACTTGATGACAGTGGAGCGAGTCTTCACTCAATGGCACAATCCTAATTCCTACCATATAGTCTCAAAAAACATTTTAATCATTTTAGTTTGCTTTTCTCTAGATTTACGTTTCCTTTTCTGAGCTCTGGTAAGACTGTTAGGAAGACCTCGTGGTGCAGTGGTCAAAATGCCAAAAGGTTGGTGGTTCGAACCCACCAGCTGCTCTGTGGGAGAAAGATGTGGCAGTGTTCTCCTGTAAAGAATGACAGCCTTGGGAACACTATGAGGCAGTTTTACTCTGTCCTATGAGTTGGAATTGACTCAACAGCAGTGGGTTTAGTTTTGATAAGATTTTATTTAAATTTTTTAAAATTTTTATTTAAAAAAATTTAAATTTTTATTAAAAAAAATACTTGGTAAAATATACAACAAAAGTGTGCACCAACCCACCAGTTTCCACATGGACAGTTCAATGTACTGAGAACATTCTTCAAGTAGGACAGCCTTCTCCTCATCCCTTCCTGAAGGGTTCCTTCTAACATCAGCATCCACCACTGCTTCCTAAGCAAAAGCGCCCCCTTCCAGTAAGATTTTCTCATTTCCATTCACTTGAAAATTTGATCGGTGGCGTAGTGCCTAAGGCATTTGACTGCTCACCAGAAGGCTTGCAGTTCAAACCCACCAGCCACTCCACAGAAGGAAGATTGGGCAATCTACTTCCATAAAGATTTACCACCTCGGAAACCCTAAGGGGGTCACTATGAGTCAGAATCTATTCAATGGCGGTGAGTTTGGTTTGGTTTGAATATCCAAGACAAGGAGCTCAGGTGGTGCAGTGATTAAGGCATTTGGCTGCCAACCAGAAGGTCAGCAGTTCAAACCCATCAGCTGCTCTGCTGGAGGAAGATGAGGCAATCTGCTTCCATAAAGATTTACAGCCTTGGAAACCCTATGGGTCGCCATGAGTCGGAATCGACTGAATGTTAGTGGGCTTGGAATATCCAAGACAGACATGGTGGTCTTTCATCTCCAGGTACCACTTACTTCCTCCAAGTCTAACCAACCCATTGTCATCAAGTTGATTCTGACTCGTGGTGGCGCCATGTGTGTGACAGTAGGACTATGCTGCACTGGGTTTTCAAAGGCTGACGTTTTGGAAGTCGTACTCCAGGTCCTTCTTTTGAGGTGCCTCTGGATGGATTTGAGCCCCCAATCTTTCAGTTAGCACTCAGGGAACCTAGGGAAAAGCAAATTGCAGCAAACCTGACCAGTCTTAGAAAGTAGTGGCATGTGCTTAAAAGAAGAAAAACAAACAATAAACAAAAAACCTGAACTAGGCATCAGGAAACATGGCTTCCTGTCCCACCTCTGCAGCTTATGATGTGCTCTTGAGCAGAACAGAACCTGTAGGATCTTACTTTTTCATCTGCACAATTTCACTACTGGATCCTAAAATCTCCTGTCTACTTCTAGCTTTTTAGAGAACTATGGGGGGAAAAGTTGCTTTCTTAACATAAACTGAGTTTCTTTTTATTCTACTCCAGCTAATGCCCTCGTTTGTCCATCTATTATTTCTGAAGTAACGAATTTCTTATTTGGTACTTCGACTACCGAGAGATTACAACTTCAATCATTTGGCATACCTGAGGAAATTATTCTGTCTAAGTTGGAATTGAAGAAATGCACGGATCAGATCCCTTTGGAGAAGAGAGAACTAATTATGTCAACACTGGTAATTTCTTTCTTTTGTTAGGCATAGAGGTTTCTGATCAACTTCTCAGGTAGCCATGTGGACAGCCTCCTGCTCTGTGGTGCGGACAGGAAGTGGAGACATCTGCCTTGTGGCTCACATCCTGAGAGGGAACCTGTAGCCATAGGATAGATGCTGCAGTAACACCTGCTGAATTAAATTAAAGCTCCACAGAGCATCTGGACCATGTCCCTCCTTCTCAGGTCACCTCTCAGAAAGCCATGTTCCCCATAGTCTCCTGAGAAGAACAAGCAGGGCCCCATGCAAGGACATGGAAGGGTCCGAGCACAGCTAGCTCCCCACCTGTCTGGGAGCATTCCATCACCCAGTGGGGGACCTTCACTGGCATAATCTCACAGGGAGTGTTGGCATTATTACACAGGACGAGCACCTGGGAGGAGGGCAATTGGCTCTGTCAGAGCTGAGAGGTGACGGGCTGGACTGCTCCAGCAGCTTCTGCAGAACCAAGAGCCCAGCCCTTGCCCCTTAGTCCCTGACTTTCCACTCCGCCCCTTCATCTTCACTCTTGTCAGCTCAGTGGGCACAGACCCTCCCTGCTTTGTGTCTCACAGCACATGTGAAGGGGGAACATGTCAATTATGTCTTTATCAAGAAACTGGAAGTTCTAAAGGGGTCTGTCAAACAAGCTGTTTGCGGTCGGCTGCTAACCTGAAAGCTGGTGGTTTAAACCCACCCAGCAGCTCTGTAGAAGAAAAGGCCTGGCAAACTGCTTCCGTGTAAGAGTCCCCTTTTGGGACAGTTCTCCTCTCTCTCACACATGAGTCTGGGGCAACTTGACGACAACTAACTAAAGTGCCAGGAGCTCTGGTAGCATAGTGCCTAAGGCACTTGACTGCTAACCAGAAGGCTGGTGGTTCAAACCCACCAGCCACTCCTCAGAAGGAAGGTTGGGCAATCTACTTCCATAGTGATACCGCCTCGGAAACCCAAGGAGGGGTCACTATGAGTCGGGGCCAACTCGAGGGCACATAACAACAACAACAACAACAAACTAAAATGCCACCACCTCTTCTGGGTGTAGGGGTGAGGAACAGCTGCAAATACCCATCAAACCAAAACCCACTGCTGTCAAGTCGATTCCAACTCACAATGACCCCTCCTTGGGTTTTCGAGGCAGATTCTCTACGAAGGTAGATTGCCCCGTCTTCCTTCTGAAGAGTGGCTGGTGAGTTTGAACCGCTAGCCTTCTGGTTAGCAGTCAAATGCCTTAGGCACCATGTCACCAGGGCAAATGACCGTAGGGGCACTGGATTCTCCACACTGAGAGGCACACTGTCCTGGAACAAAGTCCCCACTCTTTGAGGCTGGGGCATGTCTTCTCAAATTCCCCTCCCATCTGCCCCAGGAATGTCCACTACAGACCCCCCAGTAGAGCGGAAGTGTAGAGACCCTTCCTTGGGACATCACAGAAGAGAATTCCCAAGCCACCCAACTTCTCCTTTATCCGTGAGAAACTTGAGCCCCTCCTCTGGTTTTCCTCACGGTTTATCTTTCTGACTTTGGAGAAGGTTCTTCCCTAATTTGCACTGTTTCTGGTAACTGAACAAGCAGACCTACACCCCAGTTTCCCACAAACACTAGTCTCGTTAGTTGGCCCTTCCAGCTTGCTTCTCATTAGCAGAAATGCCAGTGACATCTGATTGTGAATGACAGTCCGTTCACCTGTTTGCTCCAGGAACAGCATGAGTGACACCACCTTGTTTCTTTTCTTTTCTTTTTGGCCCCTTCAGGAAAAAGTAGTGCTTAAATGTGATGTCTAAGATACAAAGACTTTTGTAATCTAAAGTGGACTTCATCGTGTGATCACCTGATCGTCATTGGAAAATGTCATGGTTTCAACATCTTGCTTCAATAAATTCCTTGCAGTGCAATTCTTCACTTGTCTTGTTTTTATCCAACAGTCTCTAGCCTTGAGTTCAGGGTGGTTTTAATCATGAAGTGGCCATTTGGTATTGGGTTTCAGGGACCAGGACGTAGATACCTTTTGGGGGCCTAGTCCTCAGCCTAATATAGTTCCTCTCCCGCCCCTTAATAGTCCACTCAGATCTGTCCCCTCCATTGACTGAGTCCCCTCTTCTCCATCCCCACAGCCATCACCACAGTCTAGACCTTACTCTTCCTGGTTCAGGCCAACACATGCACACAAACACACACACACATCCATATCACATCCCCTTTGTTATTCTTTACCTTTCTATGATGTGGTATGTATACCACAGAGTCATTATGAGAATCAGTTGAGAACATTAATACATTACACAGCACTGAAATATTGACCATCATCATTATGATGTCTTAAAGCTACTGAGGGTTTCCATTTATCAAGCACTTCCTTGTGCCAGGCATTATGCTGGAAGCACAGTCCTCACTAGTATCCCAAAAAGAAAGAGAATGTGACTCCCACATAACAAAGGGACGAGACATGCCCCAGCTCACTCGTCCTGCCTCTGTTTGGGAGCCGACCGGGAAGCTTTGGAAAGCAACCGAAGCCCCGGCTCCACTCTGGACGATGATATCGATGACATCAGGCAGCAAGTATAACTGAGGCAGTCCCCATGTCTTCATCTCCCGTATTTATCGGAGTAGCCACCCAGCCAACTGGGGAGGTGAGAGCTGGAAGACAGAGTTCCCCACGAGACTCAGAGAATGCCCGTCATCTCAAGGTGGTCACCTTGCGGTCCTTCCCTTTAGCACTTCTTTAATGCTCCAGTCTGGAGGTGCAGGCCCTGCATCAGCATCACTCTCGGAAGACTAGTGAGATTAGGATCTCAGTCAGCATGATTTTCCTTCAGGAGCTGCTATAAGAGGGTGTGAGGTGGGCTTGAGCAAGACCCCACAGACTGGGGCTTTCTGAGAGGCAGCAGGAGCAGACTGTAAAGAGGGGACCCTGGATAGCGGTGCGCACTGGCCTACTCTCCCGGAGCTGTCAGCACTCGGAATCAGTGCATCTCCACACGTCAAATCCCTCCTTGAGTCACCTCCTCCATTCTTTCTTATGAAGACTTGTTGAGTCATAGCAACTCATAGCGACCCTACCGGTCGTGAGCCAGCTCCATGATTCTTGCTACACTTGAGCCCATCGCCACAGC
The DNA here is from genome assembly GCF_000298275.1 of Orycteropus afer afer. NCBI lineage: Eukaryota > Metazoa > Chordata > Mammalia > Tubulidentata > Orycteropodidae > Orycteropus > Orycteropus afer. Next base: position 7,032,406 of record NW_006921717.1, on the reverse strand, counting down.
CCCCGTGTCAATCCATCTTGTTGAGGGCCTTTCCCTCTTTCATCGACCCTCCACTTACCAAGCATGACATCCTTCTCCAGGGATTGGTCTCGGCTCCAAGGAGCATTCCAGCTGCACTTCCTCCAGGACAGACCTGTTAGTTCTTTTAGCAGCCCACGGTACTTTCAGAATTCTTGACCAACACCACAGCCCAAAAGCATCAATTCTTCTTCGGTCTTCCTTATTCATTGTCCAGCTTATAATAATAATAATAATTATTATTATTATTATTAAAGATATCACTGAATTTTAAGAAATGCTGGTTCAAAATCATAAATTGAGCTCACCAAATACAAAGGACGAACTTGTGTAGACTCTTGATTTTGTCTCTCAAGCCCCCCTCATGACCATTGCATGCATCTGAGGCCTCGCTGGTTTCCACTGCCTGGACCAGCATTATTGGTCTCTGCCTTGGCTCTCCTCCTCAAATCTCTTCTCCCTACAATCCATCTTGCACCCTTTGATGAGGTCTGTGTTCTGAAAATAAAGCTCTGATTTTATCACAAGTGGTCGTTGGTAGACCTAAAGTGGTCCTTTTTTTTTTTTTTAAAGAAGTAAAGCTCAATGTCTCAATTAACAAATTAGAATATTCAGACCTGTATAAAAATAAAAACTTCACATTGATTCTTTTTGTACTTACACTGTTTCTCCCTCAGCTAATTAACCATTATTTCAGAGCCCTTCAGAGCTAGGGCACAGGAAAAAAACAGAGACAAAAGTCCAGAAAGTTCTTCACTGACCCACATTGTTTTGGGATTAGTTCAGCTTCTCTGGGCCTGGCAGGTGCTTTCTTTCATAGAGCTTTTTCAGGTGCCTTCAGAAAGCCCACATGACTAATCTATCATTTCTTTGGGAGCTCTGGTGGCATAGTGCCTAAGGCATTTGACTGCTAACCAGAAGGCTGGAGGTTTGAAAAAGCTTTCAAAGAGCAACAAAGAGCTATGGAAAAACTTTAAAAATATGATAAGTGGAGAAATTAATAGAAATGTTGGAAGATAAAATCAAAATAGAATGAAAAGTGCTATATGATACTGCCTTGGAAACCCATGGAGGGGTCGCTATGAGTCGGGTCCAACTTGACGGCACATAACAACAAACAACAACAACATGTGCAGAAAGGAAAGTCTAATGAAATGAAAAATATGAAGGAAAAGAAGGATCAATACAGGATGTCCAACTCATAGAATTTCAGAATGAGGAAGAAAGATAATGGTGAGAAGAAAATCAGCAAAGAACCAACACAAGAGAATTCCCCAGAGATGAAGAACACAAGATTGAAAAGGCAACCCCCCCCCAAAAAAAAAAAATCAGGGTGAAAAATTAGAACATGGTTGTAAAGAAAAGATCTTTTATCCAGAAAGAAATACTAATTCCCATCCAAGGATGGGAACTAAAAACTGGCATCAACCCAAGTAGCCAGAAGGCAAAGGAACAATGTTCAATATATTCAATAGAATATTCAGCCTGTAATTCTACATGGATACAGCTCTCGATGGAGATAAGTATCACTCACACATGAAGGTAAAATAAAGATATTTTCAGATATGGAAATCTTCACCAGTTTTATCTCTGATGAACCTTTTCTAAGAAAACTACTGGAGGATATCCTCCACCAAAAAGAGTGAGTAGAAGAAGAAAGAGAAAGACATGGAATACAATAGGATATTTAACATATGTGTTAATGTTGTTGTTATGTGCTGTCGAGTCGGACCCGACACATAGCGACCCCTCCTTGGGTTTCCGAGGCAGTATCACTACAGAAGTAGATTGCCCCATCTTCCTTCCGAGGAGTGGCTGGTGGGTTTAAACCACCAGCCTTCTGGTTAGCAGTCAAGCACCTTAGGCACTATGCTACCAGAGCGTTAATAGAGGTCTGAAATTGATGTATCAATAAAGAACAATATTTTTATTTAAAACCACATAAGCTGAACAACTCTTTATTGTATGGGGCTGTCCTGTGCGTTGTAGGATGTTTAGCAGTATCACTGTATTCTACGTTGATATTAAATAGCAACTCCCACATCCAGTAGTGAAAAACAAAAATAAATACCAAACTAAACCAAACCCACTGCCATCAAATTGATTCCAACTCATAGCGACTCCACTGGGTTTCCAAGGCTGTAAATGTTTACAGAAGTAGATTGCTTCATCTTCCTCTTGTGGAGCAGCTGGTGGATTTGAACCACCAACCTTCTGGTTAGTAGCCACATGCCTTACCCACTACTCCACCAGAGCCCCTTAAAACAAATAATGCTCCCAGGGGTTGTTGTTAGTTGTTGTCAGGTCAATGCTGACTCACGCCAACCCCATGAATGCAGAATAAAACTGCTCTGTAGGGTGTCCATGGCTGTGACCTTGTGGAATCAGATCACCAGGACAGACTGCTGAGGCACCTCTGGGCATGTGCCAACCACCAGAATTTCAGCTAGTAGTCAGGTGCTTAAGTATTTGTATCACACAGGGGTGGTGGTGTTGTTGGGTGCAGTCAAGTTGACTACAACTCATAGTGACAGGTAGTTAAGGTTATGTGTCAACTTGGCTGGGCCTGGATGAGTGGCTGGGCAGCTGGATGTAGTATTCCCCATGATGAGACTGGTAATCAACTCCACGGTGGAATCTGCTATGAGTAGCTGAGTAGCTGCCTTAGGGATGTGTCTGCTTCCAGTACATAAGGAGAAGCTTTGAGAAAGGGATCAGCTTTTTGGCATGCTTGGACCCTACACATAGCTGAGTCTTCATTCAGCAGCCTGCCATGTCGTCTGTTGATCATGGAACTGTTTCTGGACTTGAACTAGTGTCCTTTGGTGTTGCTTGATAATCCTGGGACTGTGCCATTTTACTTGTCAACCTCTGGTTTATCAGCCTCAGCAGCCAGCAGCTGTCTGAGTTAAGAGATGCCTCCAGTTTCAGTTGGCTGGGAGCAAGAGGCAGAGCTGAAGCCCAAGGTCAAGGAGCCTTCACCCAGTCCCTAGAGCTGGCACTTTGAACTTGGACTTCTAGCCTCCTACTAAGAGATTAAACTCCTGTTTATTAAAGTCATCCAGTTGTGTTATTTTCTGTTAGAGCAGCACTACAGGACCAAAACAGTGACCTTACATACAACAGAATGAAACATGGCCCAGTCCTGTACCATGCTCACAATCCTTGCTATGCTGGAGCCCATCCATTGTAGCAGCCACTGTGTCAATCCATCTCACTGAGGGTCTTCCCCTCTTTCACTAACCCTGCACTTTACCAAGCATGATATCCTTCCCTAGGGCCTAGTCCCTTCTGACAATATCACCAAAGTACATGAGATGAAGTCTGGCCATTCTCGCTTGTAAGGAGAATTCCAGTTGTCTTTCTTCCAAGATAGATTTGTTTATCCTTATGATAGTCCATGCTATTTTCAGTATTCTTCACCACCACAATTCAAATGCATCAATTCTTCTTCGGTATTGCTCATTCATTGAACGACTTTCCCACGAATAGGAGTTTATTGAAAATACCACTGCTTGAGTCAGGTACACCTTAGTTTTCAAGGTCTTTGCTTTTTAACACTTTTAAGAGGTCTTTTGCAACATATTTGTCCACTGCAATATAACATCTGACTTCTTGACTGCTGCTTCCATGGGCATTTATTATGGACCCAAGTCAAATGAAATCCCTGACACTGTCAATCATGATGCTTATTGGACCATTTCTGAAGATTTTTGTTTACTTTATGAGGTGTAATCCATACTGATGGGTGTAATCTTTGAACGTCATCAGTAAGTGCTTCAAGTCTTCACTTTCACCAAGCAAAGTTGTGTCATTTGTATATTGTAGGTTGTTAATGAGTCTTCCTTCAATCTTGATGCCATATTCTTCTTCATATAGTCCAGCTTCTCAGATTATTTGCCCAGCATGCAGATTGAATAAGTATGTTGAAAGGATACAACCCTGATATACACCTTTCATGACTTGAAAACATGCACTATCCTCTTCTTCTGCTTGAATGACTATGTATAGGTGCCTCATGGGCACAGTTAAGTGTTCTGGAATTCCCAGTCTTCTCAATGTTATCCATAATTTGTTAGGACCCACACAACAAATGTCTTTGCATAGTCAATGAAACACAGATAAACTCTTTCTGGTATTCTTTGCTTTCAGCCAAGATCCATCTGACATGAGCAATGATATCCCTTGTTCCATGTCCTCTTCTGAATTAGGCTTAAATGTTTGGCAGTTTCCTGTCAATATACCACTGCAACCATTTTTGAATTATCGTCAGCAAAATTTTACTTGCAAGTGATACTGGTATCGTTTGATAATCTCCACATTCTGTTGGATCACTTTTCTTTTTAATGGGCACAAACATGGATCTCTTCCAGTTGGTTCACCAGGTAGCTGTCCTCCAAATTTCTTGGCATAAGCAAGTCACCTCCTCCAGTGCTGCATCCATTGGTTGAAACATCTCAGTGGGTCTTCCATCAATTCTTGGAGACTTATTTTTTGCCAATTCTTTCAGTGCAGCTTGGACTTCTTCCTTCAATACCCTCGGTTCTTGATCATATGGTACCTCCTGAAATGGATGGATGTTGACCAACTCTCATTTGTGTAGTGATTCTGTGTATTCTTTCCATCTCCTTTTGATGCTTCCTGAATAATTTGATATTTTGCTCATAGAATCCTTCAATATTGCAACTCGAGGCTTGCATTTTTTTCTTCAGTTCTTTCAGCTTGAGAAATGCTGAGTGTGTTTTTCCATTTTGGTTTTCTATTTCCAAGTCATTGCACATTTCATTATAATACTTTACTTTGTCTTCTCGAGCTGCCCTTTGAAGTCCTCTGTTCAGGTCTTTTATCTCATCATTCTTTCGATTCACTTTACTGTTTATTGTTCAAGAGCAAGTTTCAGAGTTTCTTCTGACATCCATGTTGGTGTTTTCTTCTTTTTCTGTCTTTTAAATGACGTTTTGCTTTCTTCATGTAAGATGTTCTTGATGGCATCCCACAACACATCTGGTCTTCCATCACTGGTGTTTAATGTGTCAAATCTATTCTTCAGATGATCTCTGAATTCAGGTGGGATATAATCAAGGTCATATTTTGGCTCTCGTGAATTTGTTTTAATTTTCTTCAGCTTCAGTTTGAACTTGCATATGAGCAATTGATGGTCTCTTCCACAGTCAGCTCCTGGCTCATGATACTGAGCTTCTCCATTGCCTCTTTCCACAGATGTGGTCAATTTGATCTCTGTGTACTCCATCTAGTGAGGTCCATGTCTACAGTTGCCAATAATGTTGAAAAAGGTATTTGCAATGAATAAGTCATTAGTCTTGCAAAATTCTATCACTTGATCTCTGGAGTCATTTCTATCATCAAGACCATATTTTCCAACTACTGGTGATTCTTCTTTGTTTCCAACTTTTGCATTCCAATCATCAGTAATTATCAATACATCTTGATTGCATGTTTGGTCAATTTCAGACAATAAAAGTAAGAATCATCAATTTCTTCATCTTTGGCTTTAGTGGTTGATATATAAATTTGAATAATTTTAGTATTAACTGATCTTCCTTGTAGGTATATGGATATTATCCTGTCACTGACAGCATTGTACTTCAGAATACTTGAAATGTTCTTTTTGACCATGAATGCGATGACACCATTCCTCTACAATTTGTCATTCCCATAATAGTAGACCATGATATTGTCTGATTCAAAATGGCCAAAACCAGTCCATTTCAGCTTACTAATGCCTATGATATCATCTGTATGAGTTCCATTTCATTTTCGACAACTTCTAATTTTCCTAGATTCATACTTCATACATTCCACATTCTGATTATTTATGACTAGTTGCAGCTTTTCTTCCCATTTTGAGTCATGCCCCATCTGCAGATGGAGGTCCCCAAAGCTTTACTGAATCCATGTCATTAAGGGCAACTCTGCTTTGAGGAAGCAGCTCTTGCCCAGTTGTATTTTAAGTACTTTCCATCCCAAGGGCCTCATCTTCTGGCACTGTATCAGGTGATGTTTCACTGCTATTCATACGATTTTCAGTGGTCTATTTTTTCAGACCTGGATGGCCCTGTCCTTCACCCTAGTCTGTCTTAGTCTAGAAGCTCTGCTGAAATCTCTCCCCCGTGGGCGACCCTGCTGGTATTTGAAATACTGGTGGCATAGCTTCCAGCATCACTACAATACATAACCCCCCACCGTAGGACAAACTGACTGACGAATAGTGGCACCCCGAGTTAGGGAGAAACAAATTTGCTCCCAGTTAATGTAACCACTGATCTCACTTTATATCATTACCCCCATATACTCCTTCTGATGTCAGAAGGATCTTGGCAGAAAGCAGACAATACCAGAAAGATGTTTACAGGCCTCTCCTGCTTTTTGAAAGTTCACATTATGCTGCTTTACTTTTACAAAAAAACCTACATTAGTCTCCTTTTGCATGAACTGAAAGAAGTCTGAAGAGAATGATCATTTTTAAGAAAAAAAGGAAAAATGTGAAACTAGTGTACAGCATTTGTTTTGCAGCAAGCCACTAAGGAGGCAGCATATACCCAAACATCAACAGTGGTGTTGAAAATGTCCTTTCCTGGGAGCTACACTTTGCCCATACACATCAGTCCTGCATTTACTATATATCATTTTAGGTTTTATGTGTTATTTGGTATGATTTGGTGGTTAATTTTTGGAGTCTGAGAATATTCGAAAATTTTTCCCACATGAATGAGTGGTGATTACTTTTTTGCTTTCTGCTATTTCAGCTTATGAAAGGATTCAAGGAATGCTCTCTGTCTTGGTTTTCTAATGTGGCTATAACAGAAATACGACAAATGGATGGCTTTAACAAATACAGCTTTGTTCTCTTACAGTTTGGGAGGCTAGAAGTCCAAGTTCAAAGTGCCAGCTCTAGGGGCTTGGTGAAAGCCCTTCAATCTTGGGCTTCAGTTTTCCCCTTTGTCCCAGGCCCACTACCGCTGGAGGCTTTTCCTGACTCACACAGCTTCTGGCTGCTGAGGCTGATGAACCCAAGGTTGGCAAGTAGAACGGCACAATCCCAAGATCAACAGGCCACTAGTTCAAGTCCAGGGACAATTCCAAAATCAGGAGGCAACATGGCAGGCCACTGGTTGAAAACTCGGTGAAATGCAGGATGCAAATGTGCCAAAAAGCCAGAGACCTTTCTCAAAGCTGATTCTTACATACTGGAAGCAGGCCACACACTGAAGGCAACCACTTAGCTGTTCACAGCTGGTTCCACCATGGAGGTGATTACCAATCTCATCATGGGGAATAACTACATCCAACTGCCCAGCCACTCAAAACCATGGCCCAGCCAAGTTGACACACAACCTTAATTACCACACTCTACTTTTGGATAGCAGGGGAAACCTGCACTTTTGTTTAATTGACTATGGGAAGACATTTGACTTTGTGGATCATAACCAATTATGGATAACATTAAAAATAATGGTAATGCCAGAACACTCAATTGTGCTAATGCAGAACCTGTAAGTGGATCAGGAGGCAGTCATTCAAAAAGAACAAGAGGATAGTAAGTGGTTTGTAACTGGGAAAGGTGCACAGCTGAGTTGTACCCTATCACCTTATTTATTCAATCTATATGCTGAACAAGTAATCTGAGAAGCTCAACTATAAGAAGAACAAGGCATGAAGATTGAAGGAAAACTCATTACCAAACTGCAATATGCAGATGACACAACCTTGCTAGCTGGAAGTGAAGATGGCTTGAAGCATTTACTAATGAAGATGAGAGATTATAGCCTTCAGTATGGCTTACACCTCAGCATAAAGAAAAAAAAATCCTCACAACTGGACCAATAGGCAACATCATGATAAATGGAGAAAAGATTGAAGTTGTCAGGGATTTCATTTTACTTGGATCCACAGTCAACATCCATGGAAGCAGCAGTCAGGAAATCAACTGATGTATTTATTGCACTGGGCAAAGGTGCTACCAAAGATCTCTTCCAAGTGTTAAAAACCAAACATGTCACTTATAACTAAGGTGCACCGGACCCACGCCATGGTCTTCCCAATCACCTCATATGCACGTGAACGCTGGACAGTGAAAAAGGAAGACTAAAGAAGAATTGCTTCACTGGAGTTGTGATGTTGGTGAAGAATATCAAACATGTCATGACTTGTACAGAAGAATGAACAAATCCGTTTTGGAGGGAGTGTATCCAGAAGCTCCTCAGAAATGTGTAGGTGAGCCTGCATCTTTCTTACTGTGGACAGGCCATTAGGAAAGACCAAGGCCTAGAAAAGAACATTTTGTTTGGTGAAGGAGAGGGTCAGTGCAAAAGAGGGCAAGCCTCCATGAGGTGGGCTGACACAATGTTGTGTTGTTGTTGTTGTTATGTGCCATCAAGTCGGACCTGACTCATAGCGACCCCTCCTTGGGTTTCCGAGACAGTATCACTACAGAAGTAGGTTGCCCAAGCTTCCTTCCGAGGAGTGGCTGGTGGGTTTGAACCACCAGCCTTCTGGTTAGCAGTCAAGTGCCTTAGGCCCTGCGCCACCAGAGCTCCTTGGGCTGACACAATAGCTGCAACGATGGGCTCAAACATCCCAGTGATTGTGAGGAAGACACCAGACCTGGTTACCCACCAGCCACTCCTCAGAAGGAAGACTGGGCAGTCTACTTCTGTAGAGATACTGCCTCAGAAACCCAAGGGGGGAGTCATTATGAGTTGGAACCAACTCAATGGCAGTGAGTATTACACATAATGTTTCTATGAGTTGGAGCTGAGATTCACAACTGCGGGGCGACATGGAATGACTATGGATGACATTACTAGGGAAATGTTGGCATTGAAATTGAGGGAAAATTACCAAGTGACCAGTAAAGATATTGGCACAGACATCTCATGCCCCAAATCAAGCTGCCACTGGTGTACAGGGATTACATTTTTTAAAACCACACATTTGGGATAAATGGGAAGTGTAAAGTTCAGGAAATTAGGAGAAGGAGCCAAGTAAACCTGGCCAGTGACTACCACCTGACACTGGCTCTGCCTCCAATATCCGGCTCCTGTTCTCAATTCCTTAGCTGGATCCGGGTTAGATTGAGTCATGGGAATGGTTACTTCCAGGGAAAGGAGAGACTGTGGTGACCCCAGTTGGCAGGGATTGCAGCTACCTCCTCTCTTCCCTGACCCCCCTTGCCTGACCCCAAAGTCCTCATGCAGGAAAGTATAAGAAGTAATGTTATTCCCAGAATGTCGGGCTGCTGTGTGATTTTGGTGTTGGATCTGAAAGCTGCCTTTATGAAAGATTTCAATTCTAACGTGTCCATGTTTGTCAATAAACCCTGTAATACAATCTGGGAACTTGGTAAAAAATGTCATATTCTGCTTCTGAAGATCAATTATGCAATTAGTTATTAGATACCTACTGCATGACTGTTCTACAAAGACAAGATGTGCACAGCTTTTGCCCTCAAGGAATAGAAGCAAGGAAGAGAGGGCCATGTGGGCAGGGTCACAGACTTGTTATGAAGGAGTCATGGAATCCTGTGACAGAGAGCTCCTGGAGAGTCAGGGGCAGGAAGGGTGCAAGAAGAGGGCTGTCCTGGTATGGAATGGAGAATGAGAATGAACAAGTGGTTTCCACCCAGTGGTTTCCACCCAGAGAGATACGCCAAGAGCAATGGAGGCAGGGAGTTCACAGGGAGCAAAGGCCCGAAACAGAAAACTACAGGCAGGTCCAGAAAACAACCCAGAGTCCACGTAGCTCAGCTCGGGAGTGGGAGTCAGGCCACAGGATCTGTGGGAGCTACAATGGGAAAGTCCCTGGGGGTCAAGCTAAGGAATTAAATACAGTGGAGAGGAGCCGCTAAAGCCCAAACACCTACATTCACACTCTGGCTCTGCCGAGTTCTAGCTGTGCACCCTCAGGCAAGTTACTTAACCTCTCTGCATATCACTTTCTATTGTTGTTGTTGTTAGATGCCATTGAGTCCAGTTCAAACTCATAGCAACCCCATGGGCAGAACGAAACACTGCCCAGTGCTGTGCCATCCACAAAATTGTCACTGTGCTTGAGCCATCATTGCAGCCATTGCGTCAATCGACCCATCTCATTGAGGGCCTTCCTCCCTCTCACTGAGCCTCTGCTGTGCCAAGCATCATGCCCTTCTTCAGGGAGTGTTCTTTCCCGATGACATATGTGAAGGAACTTCAATTTAAAACCAAAAAACAGAAAGAGTTATCTTCATGTCAAAACAACTTTTTTCCTCCTAGACTTTTCTGTGAAAATGTACAAAACACTGAGAAAGGGCTCTCACACTATCGCTCCTTACTATTTAAGTATTGTTGTTGTTGTTGTTATGTACCGTGGAGTCAGACCTGACAATTTGAGTATGGCAAGGCCTTTCAAGTGCTAAATCAAGTTCCTGTGTGCACAGCTAATGTTTTCTACCAGCCTGAAGCCATGTAAGCTCATGCCTTATTTTTCCTCCACACTAGATCATTTCCTACAGCTGATTCAGCATCGAGTCTATAAAGGATTTATCTTCGCACCATGCTTTTTCGTCATAGGTAAGACCGAAAAGTAAAGTGCAGTCGAATCGACTCTGACTCACTGTGATCCCACATGTGTCAGAATCAAATTATAGAACAGTGCTCCATCAGATTCCCAATGGCTAACTTTTCAGAAGGAGATTATCAGGTCTTTGTTCCGAGATACCTCTGGACTCGAACCTCCAACCTGTCAGTTAATAGCCAAGGGGTTAACCACCATTTGCACCCCAGGGCTCCTTTGTCATGGTAGGTGCTTGGTAAGGAGTTCTGGTAGCACTTACTGTTAAATGCTCAACTGTTCACCAAAAAGGTTGGCAGTTCGAATCTACCTAGTGGCTCCATAAGGGAAAGGCCTGGCCATCTGCTTCCATAAAGATTATAGCCAAGAAATCCTTATGGGACAGTTCTGCTCTGTCACATGGGGTCACTATGACTTGGAATCAACGACACCAACAACAACACAAACACTGAACACCACTACTCTACTTTCTGAACTCAGTATGGTGACTTACTTACTTACATGAGTTCTCTTTAGAGAAAAAGATCAGACCAACATTTTTTGAACTTGTGGGTTCTCCTGTTTCTGCCTGTAAATGCTCACCTGCCAATCAGCCTTTTCTGGACTGAGTTAGTGTTTTGATTCAGCAGAGAATGGCCAGCAGCTATCTGGATAAACCTTGGTGGGTAAAGTCAACACAACCTCCTTGGTGCTGCACATGGTGACCCTGACGTGGGGGATTTTTTTTTTTTTTTTTTTTAAGGACTAAGAAACCCTTGAAGGAGCCTGTGTCCCAGCAGGTAACAGGGCAGGTCCACAGTGACCGGGGACAAAGAGAGCCCCCTTAAGTCCTGTGCAAAGAGATAGCCTCCACTTGGTTATCATGGCCCTTCGTTGACTTTGGATTAAAGGACACAACCATGTACAAGTGCATGAAAGCACACACACAATTAGACACCTCTCTTCTCTGTTGCTAGCCTCTGCCTAAATCAGATTTTTATTGGTAATTTATGGTCCAGCTAAATGATGGAAAACAGGATATCACAAGTAATCCATACAGCTAATATTATTACATTCATGGGTGATTAAAACTGGTTGACTCTCTGTTCTCTCATCCACCCTCCCTTTTCTTTTTAAACCTGAGTTAGTTTTGTTTTCTTATCCCTATTGTCCCTACTTCAAGCTCGGTGGATGTTCTATCAAAAGAGGCTGTTCTCTCCCTCTCTTGTTACGCTCCAGATGCTCTTTCCTTGTTATTCTTGACCTTGCCAAGCACCATGGCCCTCAGGGCCTGAGTAACCGCTGTTCCTTCTGCCTAGAACACTCTTCTCTTAATGTTCCCTTGGATCTTGCTGCCCACTCATCCCAAACCCACTGCCATTGAGTCAATTCCAACTCATAGTGACTCTGTCTCAGCTAAAATGCTATCTCCCCCAGACTTCTCCTAGACCGCCCTAGCAAACGCTGTCCCTACTCTAGTCAGACCATCACGTCACTCTGCTTTTGGGGTTATTTTGTTATTCTTTGTAGAAATGACCACTTTCCAGGATTACTCACTTTTTGTAGGCTTGTTCTTTGCCTCTCTCATTGGAAAGCAAGCCCCATAAGAGCCAGGATCTATTCCCACAACCGAACCAACAGCACATAGCACAGCTCATGGAAGCTCAGGCATTTGGTGAAGAATGTGGGTGAATGGGTTCTCATTGTTCAAGATTATCATGTTGTTGTTATTGTTGTTGTTAGGTGCCGTTGAGTCATTTCCAACCCATAGTGACCCCACGCACAGCAGAACGAAACACTGCCCGATCCCGCACAACTCCAAAATCCCTGCTATACTTGAGCCCATCATCACAGCCACTGTGTCAATCCATCTTGTTGAAGGCCTCCCCCTCTTTCATCAACCCTCCACCCTACCAAGCATGACATCCTTCTCCAGGGAATGGTCCCTTCTAACAACATGACCAAAATAGGTGAGATGAAGTCTGGCCATTCTCGCTTCCAAGGAGCATTTCGGGTGCACTTCCTCCAGGACAGATCTGTTAGTTCTTTTAGCAGTCCATGGTGCTTTCAGCATTCTTCGCCAGCACCACAACTCAAAAGCATCAACTCTTCTTCGGTCTTCCTTATTCATTGTCCAGCTCTCGCATGCATATGAGGCGATTGGAAATATCACGGCTTATGTCAGGCACACCTTAGTCCTCAAGGAGACATCCTCGCTCCTCAGCACTTGAAACAGTTCCTTCGTGGTTGACTTTCCCAATGCTATATGTCATCTAATGTCCTGACTGCTACTTCCATTGGCATCGATTGTAGAACCAAGCAACGTGAATTCTTTGACAACCTCAATCTTCTCTCCGTTTATCGTGATGCTGCTCATTGGTCCAGTTGTGAGGATTTTTATTTTCTTTATATTAAGATGTAATCCATACTGCAGACTGTACTCTTCAAACTTCATCAGTAAGTGCCTCAAGTCATCCTCACTTTCAGCAAGCAAAGTTGTATCATCTGCGTATCTCACAAGATTACTATAGGCTACATCAATGTGATGGCACAACGGTGGAGTGCTCAGCCACTAACTGAAAGGTCAATGGTTCAAACTCACCAGCAAACCTGGTAATGTGTTCCTGAAGATTACAGTCTAGGAAACCCTATGGGTAGTTCTATTCTGTCATATAGGGTCACTATGTGTCGGAATCAACTTGACAGCACAGAACAGCAACAGGCCATGTGATAGGTTCTTCACACACAGCACCTGCAATCCTTATGAAAACCCATTGCGACGTCATGGGCACCCATTTTACGAATGAAGAAAATGAAGCTCAGAGAGATCGGTAATATAACTTGCCCACAGTCGCTTCACAACTAGGGCTACCTAAGGTTTCAGCTCCACATGCGCGCGAGCTCAAATCCAGGTACCATTCCACCACTCAGCACTGCCTCCCCATAGCAATGAATCACTCCACCATTCCCATCATCCTTTGAATTGGAGGAAGAGAAATACTAAAGACTAAGAAAGAACTGGGAGCTCTGGGAGCGTAGTGCCTAAGGCATTTGACTGCTAACCAGAAGGCTGGCAGTTCAAACCCACCAGCCACTCCTCGGAAGTAAGGTTGGGCAATCTACTTCCATAGTGATACTGCCTCAGAAACCCAAGGAGGGGTCGCTATGAGTCAGGTCTGACTCAACAGCACATAACAACAACAAGAAAGAACTAAAAGAAAATTAATCCATAGATTTACAATACAGTGAATCTGTGAAGGTCAGTTAACTAAACTAGATATTCCTTGTGAAAAATAAAAACAAAACCAAAAAACTTTCAGTGGACTTTAGGATGTCCTTAAACTTTTCCCCTAAAAGTTAAAGTGCCTTACATTAAAAAAGATGTTTATGGGTTAGAGAAGCCTGCCTCCTCAAGGAGATTTGAGGTATGGCACTTAGCCCAGGTGCAGGTTAGATCAGAGGTTATAAAGCATTTTGAATTTGAACAGGAAAGGGGAGGAAAACTATAAGGAGATGTTGAAGATTGAAGCAGTAATAATAAAACTAACAATGATGCCAACACCTCAAGCCATACGCCTTTACCGAAGTCCTCAAATTGTCTAGGGACCCAAAGTCACTGTCTCCTTGGAGTGTTGGCTGGCTGGGTTCTTATTGGTCTTCCTCTCTGTTGTTTTCTGGTTCAATGCCAAGTTGACTTGGGACGCCTTCCCTCATCGCTGGGAGGGATTAAGGCAGCTACTGAGAGAATAAATAGAGGTGTGCTGGAGCTCACTCTCAGACCGAGGTTCTCGATCACTCTGCATAAAGCTCAACGGCCAACACAGCCACCTGAACCATGAAGCTGGTGATGGTCCTCATGCTGGCTGCCTTCCCCCTTTATTGCTATGCAGGTGAGTCCTGTGGGCAAACGGTTGTGGCCCGGGTCCCTGTGGACATCCCCCATTCCCCGTGCCCAACTGCTGATGAGGCCCAGTACAAAGGGTTTGGGTGTGATAGACCCATTCTTTCTAGAGAATCTAGAGAATCAGAGATGTGGTTTCCCTCATGGACTTTGCTTCTGTATTGAAGCTGCATGTGGTTTATTTTACTGTTATTTGGGCTGTCCCTCTATGGCCACCCAAAAAACAAAACCAAACTCAAATGCCATTGAGTTGGATCCGACTCATAGTGCGACCCCTCCTTGGGTTTCTGAGGCGGTATCACTACAGAAGTAGATTGCCCAACCTTCCTTCTCAGGAGTGGCTGGTTTGAACTGCCAGCCTTCTGGTTAGCAGTCAAATGCCTTAGGCACTATGCCACCAGAGCTCCGCCATGGCCACAGGGACCAAGACAAACAGGATGAAATCTGCATTAGATATTTAAGTGGAGCAAAAAAGTTATGGCGTGGTATTTGCATTCAGATGAGCTTCAAGGAGGCACTCATAGAACCTCCTTAAATGTGGAAGGAACCCCACAAGAGAGAAGACTCAGGCATCAGAGTGTGTCCCAGGGCCCAATATCAAGAGAGGTCCACCCGCCAGGCATTGGGGAGTTGATCTGAACCCTTTTTACGTATCTTTTGGCACCCAGTCTCTACTTTTTCGACACTGATTGGGGAGGAGACCTCAGGTCCTCTGGAGGTATTCTTCTCACAGAAGGAAAAAGTCCTGGCAGCAGAAGCTAGTCATCAATTATACTTCCCCCACAGAGTGTGTTCTCACAGCCTACAAAGCTTTGTCACATCCTGTACCTCATTTGTTTCCCAAAGAGGTTCTTGTTGTTCTTGTCAATTCTGACTCATGGCAAAATACGTGCTGATGAGTCGAAAGGGTGATATGCTCAAAATCACCCCAAAGTCAACTACATAGGAAGGAATAGAGCCAACAGTCCGATCCAGCTCTCCTGAATGCAAGCCCAGATCTGTGTTCTCTCCAGCACCAGGTGGTCACATCAGTTCATACTAGGAACAAGAATCTCTTCTTCATGTGCTTTGTTGTTCAACACTCTAGACCCATTACCTCTACAATCGTTGGAAACCCTAACTGAAGTTCTGAGTTATTTGAGTGAAGTGTTGCACGTTATGAAGCAACGAAAGATTAAATGTTCAGGATGTTGCCCCAAGTGAGAGCATCCCATTTCTTGAGATTAACTAACAAGGTCCCTTGGTGTTTGGGTTTCTAAGCTGGAGAGGGGAGAGGCAGGTGTCACCTGGCTTGAAGGACATCGCAGATCCTAAGTTTAGTCACTGAGAAGTCGTCCTGAGAATTCAGAACTCTAGACCGTACACCATAATCTTTCTGAATCTGTGTTCTACTGGGGTTTGAGAAGATGACAAATATCACAGATACCCAAAAAAGGATGCATACCACTGGCAGTGAGCCCATTTTCTGATGCTTTCTTCCCAGGGTCTGGCTGCTCACTTCTTGAGGAATTGATTAACGACACAATTGATCCAGAAGTGTCAAAAGATCAATATTTGGAAGCTCTAAAACCATTCCTACAAGGGAATGCTAAGGCTGCAGAAGCCCTTACAGATTTCAAGCAATGCTTTCTCAGCCAGACAAAGGAGACTCTTGAGAACAGCAGCGAGATGATGGTAATCTGGGTTTCTTCTTATGTGTTTAAAAAAAAAAAAAGACACACAGGCTCTAAATTTTGCTCTAATAATACCAACCAAAACCAAACTCACTACCATTGAGTCCATTCCAACTCATAGTGACCTCCCACAGGGTTTCCAAAGCTGCAAATCTTGACAGAAGTAAATTGCCCCATCTTCTTCCCATGGAGCCGGTGGTGAGTTTGAACCACTGACCTGGTTAGCAGCCAAATGCCTTACCCAGTACACCACCAGAGCTCCTTAGTAACAATACCTTAGTAATACGGAAGAAACAGGTTCTTGTATCTGTTGGTTTAATTTTTCAGTGACATCAAGCAGGCAACCCAAGGGCCCAAATCTGACTTGCACTTCACTTGATGGATTCTTCATCAGATGAGAAACAAGAAAAGGCAAAAGAAAAAATAAAGCACAGGAAAAGGCAGCTTCCAGTATACGCACACACACACACACACACATCCACACACACAGCCACGCGCACAGCCATGCACACACACAACCACACACACAGCCACGCATGCACAACACATCCACATACGCATCCACACACACGCGCATTCACACGTATATCAACATACACACATACACACATCCGCACACACATCTGCGCACACGCATGCGCACATCCACATACACACACTCTCTATCAAGAAAACCGAGATCTGATTTATAAGCCCACGTTTGCTGAAGACTTCCTCGTATGAAGTATCTGAATATTCCATTTCAAACGATCTATGGCAGTGATGTAGGGAGACACCAAAAGAGATAAAGGTCACAGTAAGCATCACCTGCAACTTAGGATGCTGGCTTTTGGTTGGTTGGTTTGTTTAATTTTCTTTAAAATTTGATATTTTTTCAGCAGATAAGATTAATCATTCAGAGTGGAGAATTCTGGTATTTTAAGGGTCACAGAGATAATGGTGGAGGGCCGTTTTCAATCTCTAAGTTTTAAGGACATACCAAAATTCATAAAAGTCACATTTTTGCCTGTTTAAACTGAGATGCATACAATTCTGTGTTTCAAAACTGATTTCCAAAATAGTTCAAATTGGGAGGTCTAATAACAGGGAAAAAAAAAAAAAAAAACCCAAAAACCACACACACCCAACTTTTGAAGGGCTCCCTGGTGGGGAAAAGATCTGAAACCACCCAGACCCCTTTGGCCTGCATCTGCCAAGCAATAGAAGCCATCACTAGTAGCTCTGGCTTCGCTTCCAGCTCAGACTTGCTGGAATGCTCCATGTTGGTGGACAAGCCCAGGAAAATCAGAGGAGGGGTGTTCTCCTCCGAATTTCAGTATTTTAGTTATGTAAGCGAGAGTTGAAAAATCTAAGTGATGTCTCTGTTCCTATTTTCCAGAAAATAATCTACTCTAGCCTTCGCTGTTCGCTATATTAATTTTCTACAAGACTTCGGCTCCAAGGACAGATATGGTCACCAAACGATTGCCAATTCCGATAAACGTCATCATTTCTTTTATTATTTTGTCTTTCTCTCTACAAACTGCAAGACAATTGTTGAAACCTCCAAGACATTTCCATTTCAATAAACTAATTGCAGAAAACTAAAGTTCTTTTTTTATTTCCTCGTTAAAACAGAGGTTTTTGAAGATCTCGCATATCATACACAGACATGTAGACACACACGTAGATCACACAAGCACGTGTACACACACTAGTCCCAAAGTTCAACAAGACAGAAAATAACAAGTGCTGGCAAGGATGCAGAGAGAT
>NW_006921717.1:7011874-7013304 GCF_000298275.1 Orycteropus afer afer | reverse complement strand
AAAAAAAAAAAAAAAGACCAGATTTGCTGGTCTGATAGAGCCTGATGGAACCATTGAGACTATGGCCCCTAGCTACCCTTCAGGTCTGGAATTGAACCCACTCCTGGGGGTTCCAGCCAAACAAAGGACAGGTATATGAGCTGAACATTTACATTAGGTAGATAAACTCCTTGGAGAGATCAATCATGGGAGAATAGAAGGGCTGTGTGTGCACAGGGAGGCAGCCGGGGGTGGGGTGGGGCCAGGAGTGCATGGGAGGGAATGACACAGGGAAGAGGTAACTATGGGGAGGAAGTGGGTGAGGAGCTGTTGCATTGTGGGAAATTATAGTCAATGTCATGAGACAAAGTGTATGTGAGCTACTGTATGGAAAGTGAATTTGCTCTGTAAACTTCTACTCAAATCACAATAAAATTAAAAAATACCTTTATTGAAGTATAATTCATATAGTATACATTTCACATATGTAAAGTATACAATGCAATGTTTGTTTGTTTTTAGCAAACCCATAGGATTGTAAAAACATCACCATAATCTAATCTTAAAAAATGTTTACACTCCACTCCCAAAGAAACCTATACCCATTAGCAATCATTCCCAATTGTCCAACCCCCTCCTAGCCTAAACCAGCTGCCATCAAGTCAACTCCAACTCAGGGCAAACCCATGTGTGCCAAAATTGAATCTTCCTCCATAGGGTTTGCAATGGCTGCGTTTTGGGAGATAGATCAATAGACCTTTCCTTTGAGATGTCAGTGGGTGGGCTTAACCCTGCTCTAGGCTAGCAGCCGAACTCATTAACTATTCACAGTACCTCCTGGGCCAGCCCTAGGAAACCACTAATTTACTTTCTATCTCTATGTTGTTGTTATGTGCTGTCGAGTCAGATCCGACTCAGAGCTACCCCTCCTTGGGTTTCCGAGGTGGTATCACTATGTAAGTAGATTGTCCAACCTTCTATAGATTTGCATATTCTGAACATTTCATGTAAGTGGATTCATATAACATGTGATCTTTCCTCATTGGTTCAGTTCACTTAGCATAGTGTTTTCAACATTCACCGACACTGCAGCATATATCAGAACTTCATTCATTTTATGGCTGAATAATATCCCATTTTATGCATATACCACATTTTATTTATCCCTGGGCTTCTCCCCACTCCATTTTGTCTATTATAAATAATGCTGCTATTGATATTGATCTATGAATTTTTAATGAACACATGTCTTCGTTTCTCTTGGGTATATACCTAGGAGTGAAATTGCTTTGTCATATACTTAATATTTTGAGGACTTTCCAACTATTTTTGAAGCAACCGTACCATTTTACATTCCCATCAGCAATGTATGAGCATTGCAATTTCTCAACATCCCCACTGACACTTGTTATTGTGAACCTTTTTATTATGTTTTTTCTTGTGTGAGTGAA
>NW_006921717.1:7005904-7011670 GCF_000298275.1 Orycteropus afer afer | reverse complement strand
AACTCATAGTGATCCCCATTGGGTTTCCAAGCCTGTAAATCTTTACAGAAGCAGACAGCTCCCCCTTTCTTCCTCAGAGCAGCTGGTGGTTTTGAACCACCTATCTTTTGGCTAGCAGCCAAATGCCTTAACCACTACACCACCAGAGCTCCTTATGATTTGCAAATATTTTCCCTTTCTTTTGATTGTCTTTTCACTTTCTTGAGGGTATCATTTTTAGCACAAAACTTTTTATTTTGACACAATCCAATTTATATATTTTGTCTTTTGTCTTTGTGATTTTAGTGCCAATGCTAAGAAACTATTACCTAATGCAAGGCCTGATGTTTTCTTCTAATAATTTTACCATTTTAGCTCTTACATTTAGATCTCTATCCATATTGTAGCAGGTATCAGAACTTCATTCATTTTAATGGATGAATACTATCTCATTCTATAGATAAACCACATTTTATTTACCCGTAGGCTTTTGAGTGGTTTCCACATTTTGTCTATGATCTATGACCCATTTGGAGTTGATTTTTGTGTATAATGGGAAGTAGCAGTACAACTTCATCCTTTTGCAAAACATGGATACTTAGTTGTCCTGCCCCATCACTGAAAAGGCTTCTTGCACTGAATGGTCCTAGCACTTGTCAAAAATCAATTGACCAGATGCAAAATGATAGAGCAGGAAACTTTAGGGATCAGTCCCTCCACCAAAGCAGCAATTGAACTGGGAAGAGTAATTTGAATGAGCTATATTCGAACTATGGTCTGGAACCTTATCAGACATACAGCAACCAGGGGAGTTCCTGATGAAGAGAGACTGCAAATACATCCTAAGTAAGCCCTGTATGCAAACCGGCCACCATTTCCCATTCCTTAGTCTCCCTGTAGTGGTAGGAATAACGGCTACCATTCCTAGAGTGATTGGCTGGTGCCAGAGTGGGCAGTGGGGACCTCATCGTCCAAGAATTTGGGATTGTACATTTATTTTGGTTAGTCTGGCAGTATCCTGAAGGCCAGTGAAGATCTTGCCTCAGTGTGGGCCACCGGGGAGGCAGCAGATATTCTCATCAGCATCTATCTGAAGATTTAAAGGGATAATATACCATGTGTGTGTGTGTGTGTGTGTGTGTGTTTAATCTATGTCAGGTTACTTACTGACCACAGAGATAACAGAATAGAAACTTCAATTGACTGTACAAAATAAGAGGCCTGCAACTTGGTAAGAATACTTTGAAAAAGTCACAAACAGACAGACTTCTGGTAAGATGGAGGAATAGGCAGACAAGTGACACAGACCCTCCTCAACAAAAAAGAAAAACCAATTGACAGAGATACAGAAGATAATCCTGGAGCCCTGAGCTTGGAAAGGAACTATACAGAAGTGGATTAGGCACCAACTAGTGGAAAAACCTGAACAAAAACAGTGAGTACAGAGATGGTCGGAGCTGCAGACTGTCAGCTACTCTGACGGGACCAACAGCCTGAATATTTCCAAGTGGTGTTGGGACCTGATAATTGACCTAAAGATCAGCCCTGGTCACCAAGGGCTGCAGGGATGACTGCGCTGGTGGCCTCTGACTAGGAAGGGAAACAGCAAGGAGGGAGACAACATGATCTGTGGACTTTCCACTGTCTGGAAGGTGCAGCCATTTTGATTTTTTACATGTGGCAGCCATCTTGGATATTTAAAGTGACTGAGGATGCAGCCATTTTGAATCTTTACAAGTGGCAACCATTTTGGATTTTAAAGTGACAGCATTCTCATTCAGATTCCAGGGACCTGAGAATAGGCTCTGTATGCCAAGGTCAGCAGGGTCATACTACAAGAGGCTGACCACGGGAAAGGAGACAGGTAGTGAGTGTATAAATGCTGCCAACTAGCGAACAGAGGAATACATTACCCTGCTTGAGTAGATAACATACAAAAAAACAAAACAAACAAACAAAAAAATCATGGGCAAGTCACTCCAACATACAATCACCAATTAAATATAAACACAAAAATATCACAATGCCTCGGAGACAACAGGGCATCACAGTCCACATGAAGAAGCAAGATAAAGCAGGAGAAATAAGGGACCAGGATACAGTTCCAAAACACATCCTTGAAGAAGATGAAACATTGGAACTCCCTGATAAGGAATTTAAAAAAAAAAAAAAAATTAGATTTAGGTATCTTCAACGAATTGAGAGACAGATCAAGGAAAATACAGAGAAAACCCTAGAACAATTTCAAAAGACAATACAGGAACAAAATGAAAAAATAAATGAAAAATTAGAAATGATCAAAATCTACACACAGAAATCCAGAAGATTAATACTAAATTTTCAGAAGTAGGTAACACATTGAATGGGCAGAGGAGCAGAACTGAATCAATGGAAGACAGAATTAGCGAGATTGAAGGCAAACACCTGAACACTTTTTTGGAAAGGGATAAATCAGAAAAAAGATCAAAACAAAATGAAGAAAGCCTAAGGTTAATGCCTAAGGTTAATGTGGGATACCATCAAAAGGAATAACCTAAGTATAATCGGAATTCTAGAACAGGAAGAAACAAATAAAACCACAGAGAAAATTGTTGAAGATTTGTTGGAATTTATTGGGGCTAAATATAAGAACGCTAAAACCCATTGTCATTGAGTTAATTCCAACTCAGAGCAACACTACAGGACAAGATAGAACTGCCCCATAGGATTTTCAAGGCTGTAAATCTTTATGGAAGCAGACTGCCACATCTTTCTCCCATGGAGCAGCTGGTGGGTTTAAACCACCCACCTTTTGGTTAGCAGCTGAATGCTTAAACCACTGCACCACCAGAGCTCCTGTTTATAACATAAACTCATGTCATCAAGTAAAATCTGACTCTTAGTGACCCCTCCTTGGGTTTCTGAGGCCGTATCTCTACCAAAGTAGATTTCCCAATCTTCCTTCCAAGGAGTGGCTCGTGGGTTTGAACCACCAGTCTTCTGGTTAGCAGTCAGATGCTTTAGGCACTACACCACGTTGCACAAACACATAGTAATAGTTAAGTGCTAGACTACTAACCCAAAGGTGGGCAGTTTGAAACCTGCCCCCAGAGGTACCTCAGCAGGAAAGCCTGGTGACCCGCTTCCGAAAGGTCACAGGCTTGAAATCCTATGAAGCAATTCTACTCTGCTGCAGTGGGTCTCCATGGGTCGGAACTGGCCCAATAACAACGGGTTTGCTGTTTTTGGTTTAATACTACTATTCACTCTGTATTTATTAGAATTAGAAACCTAGGGAACAACTATTCAATACCCTAGATTTATCAGTACCCCATATTCACCAATCAATATCTAGACTCACCAGTTGTTAACATTTTGCTACATCGACTTTCTTTCTTTCTTGATTATCTCCCACTGTACCTGTGCTTTTTGTCAAGTCATTTGAAATTATGTTGTATTCATCAGAACACTTCATCTATATTCAGCATGTTGTTGTTGTTAGGTGCCCTTGATCGTGTCTGACTCATAGTGACCCTATGCATAGCAGAATGAAACATCACCCGGTCCCGCACCAGCTCCACGATCCTTGCTATAATGAGCCCATTGCTGCAGCCACTGTGTCAATCCATCTCGTTGAGGGACTTCCCCTCTTTCCTTGACCCTCCACCTTACCAAGCATGACATCCTTCTCCAGGGAATGGTCCCTTCTGACATGACTAAAGTAGGTGAGGCGAAGTCTGGCCATTCTTGCATCCAAGGAGCATCTCAGCTGCACTTCCTCCAGGACAGATCTGTTAGTTCTTTCAGCAGTCCATGGTACTTTCAGCATTCTCCACCAGCACCACAACTCAAAAGCATCGACTCTTCTTCGGTCTTCCTTAGTCAGTGTCCACCTCTCAACATATCTTATAGCTTTGAAAAAATCCGGGATTCAATTAGGTTTCACACATGCATTTGGTTGCTGTCTTTTGATAATCTTTTCATCACGATAGTGGTCTTGGGCAAGTAATACATAAGATTTTTTTAGTTTTCTCAGACTAACTTTTTCTCTAATGTCAATCTATACAACCGGTAGGTCTTTATCTTCCAGGAGTTGATTTCTACTTCATTTGCAAGTCCCGAGTCAATTGATAGGAGATCATGAGTGACTTCTGGGCATCTTCCTCAGGCTGACTGATTGGACACTGACCACTCACCCACCTATGCCCACTTTTCCAACATTGTTCAGCTAAGTAGCAAGCATCTGTGATATTTACCCACTGGCTCAAGGATTAATGAGAGACATGTGGCAAACCAGCATTAACCAAACAAACGAACAAAAACACTGCTGCTGAGTCATAGAACAGAAAAGAACAGCCCCATATAGTTTCCAAGGCTGTAATTCTTTATGGAAACAAGACTGCCACATCGTTCTCCCGTGAAGCAGCTGGTGGGTTCGAACCAGCAGCCTTCCAGTTAGCAGCTGAGCTCTTATCACTGCCCTACCAGGGATCCAGGGGTCTTTACTAACATTTAGGAGATAAGATAATATAAAGACATTTACAGACATTCAAGGACTTTGAAAATTCCATTCTTGTAGCTTTGAAAGAATTAGTTGACCATGTACTCCGGTACCATGAATCAAGATTCCAAGAAAGGAACTAATAAACTAGTCAAGAAAGAATAGTATCAAAAGAAGACAGTAAGACTTAAAATCAAGTCTGAATAATCATTATTGCATAATGTTACTTGGTTGTTTGTTTAATGTCAGATGCCTTCAACTGAAGAGGTGTGAAGGAAGGGAGAATAGAATGGAAGTGAAAGTTTACTTAAGTGGTCTGTCTCATTTTAGGGAAGGCCGAGAAGGGGTCACTATGAGTCGGGTCCGACTCAACGGCACACAACAACAACAACATAGGACTTTGGTAGTGTAGTGCCTAAGGCACTTGACTGCTAACCAGAAGGCTGGCGGTTCAAACCCACGAGCCACTCCTCGGAAGGAAGATGGAGCTATCTACTTCCGTAGTGATACTGCCTCGGCTACCCAAGGAGGGGTCGCTATGAGTTGGGGCTGACTCAACGGCACATAACAACAACAACAACAACAACAACATAGGTTCTAATTAAATGCAGGCATCAATACAAAAAGACAATATTAAATGCGTGCTACAATCTGAAGAGTAAACGCTGTAATAGAAATTAGGCACATACATAGGAGCTCTGGTAACATAGTGCCTAAGGCACTTGACTGCTAACCAGAAGGCTGGCGGTTCAAACCCACCAGCCACTCCTTAGAAGGAAAGTTGGGCAATCCTATTTCTGTAGTGATACTGCCTTGGAAACCCAAGAGGTCGGGGCCGACTCAACGGCACATAACAACAGCAACAACAACAGGCACATACAGTAGAACCACTAATGGAAATAGAAATGGATTTAATTTTTTTTTTCATTCAACAAATATTTACTGAGCAATGCTGTTCTCTACACATGCAGTATTAGTATGAGCAAATACTATGGTACCAGTAAACTTAAGAATTGCAGAGATTTCTTTCCCATTAAATAATTGATCTGGGTCTTCACCTTTCCCCCATCTGTGTACATTCTTTGTGTGTGTGTGTGTGGGTGTGATTTGGGTGAAGATTTACAGAGGAAATTCACTTTCCATACAGCAGTTCACATATACTTTGTCTCATGTCATTGACCACAGTTTACTACAATGCAACAGCTCCCCTCCCACTTCCTCCCCACAGTCACCTCTTCCCAGTGTCCATCCCTCCATACTCTCCTGCCCCCTGAGCTGTCTCCCTGTGCATAGGCGGCCCTTCTTTC
>NW_006921717.1:6998297-7000929 GCF_000298275.1 Orycteropus afer afer | reverse complement strand
AAAAAAAAAACTCACTGCCGTCGAGTCAATTCTGACTCATAGCGACCCCTCCTTGGGGTTTGGAAGTGGTATCACTACAGAAGTAGATTGCCCAACCTTCCTTCTCAGGAGTGGCTCGTGGGTTTGAACCGGCAGCCTTCTCGTTAGCAGTCAAGTGCCTTAGGCCCTACTCCACCAGAGCTCCCAATGGAACAGAATAAAGCCTAGAAATAGGAGCACATGAAAAAAAGGAGGATGGAAATGGTTGCACAACTCAAAAAATGTCAGCCGTGTGGTTGAACTGCACGTGTGGGATTGGCGTACATTTTGAATTGCCATGCATATTCTCAACAACGACAACAAAATAAACTTAAAAATTGTTTAAAGCTTACAGGAAACCCCTAAGGGGCAGTTCTACTCTGTGATACTGGGTCTCTGTGAGTCCAGATTGACTTGACAGCACCCAACAAAATACACAACATTCGTTTACCAGTTAGTGGCAGCTTTGGAGCCAGATTTCCTAGGTTCAAGCTCAGCTCTGGCACTTTCTACCACACTGTCTTCAGCAAGTTGCTTAACCTCTCAGCTTCAGTTTCCTCATCTGTAAAATAAGGGGAACAATAATTGCGCCAATTTCATGGGATTGTATAAGCAATAAAGGAGTCCACATAGGAAAGGCGCTCCGCCTTTCTCCGGTTCATGACGCAGCAGCTGCTGTGACAAGGGCCCAAGCACGGCAACAATTGGGAGGCTGGCACAGGACCAGGTGGTGTTTGTTCTGTCGTACGTAGGGTCCCTATGAGTCAGAACCAAGTCGAAGACACCTGACAACAGCATGTCTGGAGCACTGTAAGTAGACAGTGTATGTCATCTACAGCAATTACCTAACAAAGAAGAAAGAATATGAAAGTGATAAATCAAACAAAATAGATCACCTTAATCCCAAAGTAAAATATCACGTTGAATCTAACTCATTCTGTGACTGAGGATTGTTTCTTTATCTAAGACATTAACAAGATGTACTCTGGTTCCATTGACATTTCTCTCAGGGAAGATGAGATCAATTTCTTGTTTATGGTCAGATCTGAGCAACTGTCATTGTGGTCTGAATAACCTCACTTGTGTATATTGGAAGCAAGAATACAGGATGGTGGTAAAAATGCAAGCAAATATTATTTCTTCTCCAGGCACTGTCTTTGGACTCATTTCCTTAGCAAGATGTGCTGGTCACAAGCGTCCTTTCCAGCTGAGGTTGTGGTTTCTGGAACTCTCTGAAACTTTGGTCTTCAAACTGGTGAGTACATGCCCTGGGGGACACACAAACAGTTCCTAAGGAGTACACAGTGTGGGAAGTTGAAGGAATCACCTCAGGATCCTAATGTCCGCATAACACACTGACCACAGACCTACCATGTGGTCACATCAGTTCTCCTTTCCAGCTTCCCCTCTCATAATCTCTGCTGTTTCTATTATAAAAGAAAGACACACCCCTCACCCACCAGAATCTTAATATGAAGCATAGACTCCACGTGTAGCAATCTCCAGACTTCAGAGATGAACTTAACATATTCTTTTATGATACACAATTTTTTTTTTTACATATCATGTGGTTTATAATTCCGTGCTTTCAGTACAATTAAAGAAAGATTTCATTTAACAGTTGGCTGATAGGTCATTAACAGTAAATTTGAGGGATAGGTGTAGTTTTTAGCTTATATGTTAGAAGAAATCCAAATAATTGGATGATATCACTACCAAAAGACTCATTCCTTTGCGATCTGCCCATTTATGTGAAGAATTTTCTCAGCATTTATATCTATAAAGACAAAAATTGTGAGTAAAAAGGACTCCTTTTAGCAGTAAATATACCATGGATAAATAAAAACTTCAATCCAGCTCTTTAAGAGATGCATTTATCAACAATATTGTACTGCATATATTCAATAATTATAAACAATTAAAATATATTTGTGTTTTTATACCCGACTATTTACTAGTAATAACTGCAATAAACTCAATCCAGAAGAAATTATGTTGTTGCTTGGAGCAACAAAGAGAAAAGATGCAAGGTCAATGTTTCAAACTAGTAAAAGTTACATCTCATTTTAGTCACTTTGACATTGCATCCAGAACCCTTGGTGTTACAACAGTTAAGTTGGTTGCCATTCAGATGGTTGGCAGTTTGAACTCACCCAGTGGCCCCAAGGAAGAAGGACCTGGGAATCTGGTTCCTTAGAGATTACGGCCAAGAAAACTCTGTGAGGCAGCTCTCTGTCACATGGGATAACGACGAGTCAGAATTAACTCCAAGGCACCCAGCAACAACATGGACAGTAAAGCACCTCAGTGGCCAATGGTACACTGCAGATGTTCAGGGAGATTCCAGATTCTACATGGAATGGTACTACCTCGTGGGTCAAACTTTCTAGTTGTGTTCAGTTTAAGAAAATTTAACATTCCTTACTCTGTCTGTCAGTCCCTATGCTAGGTGCTTGAACAATTTCTCTTAGAAAGATCAGCACGAGGCTGGTCCCCATGAGGCGGAGGTCAAAGATGTCCCAAATGTCCAAACTACCATGCCACTCCATCATCTCAGACATTAACCCCTCCTCCTCCTCCCAGTAATTTCCCCAGTCTTAGGGTTCTGAATTTC
>NW_006921717.1:6991488-6998197 GCF_000298275.1 Orycteropus afer afer | reverse complement strand
GTGGGAACTTCCCAGAACATTGCATTGTGCCACGCCCAACAGAAATAACCCAGGTGGGCGACTTTAAAATCAGGATCTCCTCCGTAGCTAATAGCAATTCCCACCTTAGAGTTTACAAAGACTTATGGGTAGAAAAGCCACACTAAGTAATTTACTACACCGCACTAGGCTTTGGTGATTAAGAGATGAGAAAGACCCATATCATCTATCTATTAATAATTCTTCCAGTCTGTGGGGTAGGCAGACACATAAAAATATTACTTCTAAACAATGAGCAAAAAACTCAGATACAGGTGTATTAAGGAATCATGGAAGCATGGAAATGGCCACCTGAGCAAGTGGGCATCCAGGGAAGGCTTCTTGGAGGTTGTGATATGGAGAGAAATAAAAAAAAAAAAAAATCTAGGCTGGAAAAACAATGTTCAGCAACATTGCACGAGGTCAGACAGAGGAAGACCTGATGGAATAGGATGCTGGGAACTCAGCAGTATGGACTCCTGGGAAAGGGGAGTTTCCTTGGTGAAACCAAAATGGGGGAACTGACCCCAATTTTATACAGGGCATAGGACTCAGCCTCCATGGAGGTGGAGCAGATAATGAAAACCAGGAATAATGCAAATGCTCCATGCATGCATAAGTGCAAGGGAGGCCTTTATCTCAGCAGAGAACTCTGCATTTTTACAGCTATCCCAGCAGGACTTAGCCTTGTGGATAAGATAATAAATATGAGAGCAGTTTGAAAAAGGAGGTAGCCCAGGGGGTGTTCTCCAGCACATTGTGGACTGGAAACCCTGAGTAGTTTGGCATTTGGAGAATAAGAAATTCCCAATGGCCTGGCATTCATGCTTTGCTTACCAGCTATGAAGAGGACTGTCGTGAGTTTAAAAATCAAACAAACCAGTTGTCATTGAATCAATACTGATTCATGGTGACCTTATATGTTGTGAATTAAAAACCAAAAGCAAACCTATTGCCATTGTGTCAACTCAAAAGACCCTATAGGACAGAAACCACACAGTTTCCAAAGTTGTATATCTTTACAGAGGCAGACTGCTACATCTTTCTCCTGTGGAGTGGCTGATGGATTTGAACTGCCAACCTTCCAACCAGCAGCTGAGTGCTGCATCACCAGGCCTTCAAGGTTGTGAATTCCTAAAAACCCACATGCACTGGCATCGAGTCGTATCTGACTCATAGCAACCTCTCCTTGGGTTTCCAAGGCAGTACTACTACTGAAGTTAGATTGCCCAAACTTCCCTCCAAGGAGTGGCTGATGGGTTTGAACCACCAGCCTTCTGGTTAGCAGTCAAATGCCTTATGCACTATACCACCAGAGCTCCCTGGTTGTGAATTAGGCAACAGTAATTGGTAATTATCAGCTGCAATACATTTATCAAGGAAAAATTAAGAATATACAGTTCCCTACCATCCCTGAGGGGGAAAAGAAAATGAGTTCTGTGTTTCCAAAAGACCTGGTGTCTTCCCTTAACCTTTTTTGATATATTCTCCATCTTCTCACATACAATATACACTTGAATGAACCCAAAGACCAGGCGCTTTCCCAGGTTTAGGGACTGTGGATGGTCTGAGAGGTGCCAGTGGTTTGTGGATCCTTATCTATGACTCTGGGGGTATAGTCGTTGAAGCATTTGGCTGCTAACCAAAAGGTCAGTGGTTCAAACCCACCAGCTGCTACACAGAGGAAAGAAGGGGCAGTCTCCTTCTATAAACTCTTGGAAACCCAATGGTGGTCACTATGGAGAATGATATGGAGAAAAATTAAAAAAGTGCAACAATTTTTGCTACTAATTTTGGAGCAACTGCATACTTATTAACTCTAATGACAGCATTAAAAAATATCAAAAAGTGCATCAAAAACCTTATAGGAAGGCTTCTCTAATTACTGGGTTGGTAATTAGTGAGTTTTTTTAGCTAATGTAATTGGAACCTCCAGATGTAATAATGGCTTCAGGCACAATTTGATGTAGGAGGTAAAACAATGCCAGGACCCATTCCCTTCTCCAGCTCTGCTTATTTGGTGTTGGTTTCATTACCATACAGGATGCCTCCTGACCATACAATAGACCAGACCTCACATAGCTGAAGATTCATTTCTAGACTAGAAACTCGATGCCTCCAACTGGTCCATCTTGGTCCATATATCAGCTCCTGAATCAATTGCCGCCAAGGGACCATGTGATGCTGCAATTGACCACTTTTAGGTCAGCGCCCCTGACCAGGGCTGCTGAAGAATCACCTCCCCCAGCACCCCCAGCACCCCCAGCCCTGTAAAAATGGTGGTCAGAGGCATCTGGCCCCCTCTAACCTCACAAAAGGGAAGAAGAATCAAAGATCAACAGCTCAAGGCTGATTCCTATGAGCTGGAGACCAGACATGCCTCCACCCTCCAACCTTTTTACCAATTCTGACACCAACTGTTCCTCCCACAACACTCTCTACTCCTCTGCTGGGTTTCATAATTCATTGCAATGTGACAGAGAACTCATAGATCATGCTCACAGTTATGGGACTTATTATGGAAGTAATAGGTTAAAATTCAAGATCAGAAATACCTCAAGATACAGTTCTTTGGTCAAGACAGCCTCTTCTCAGCCATGCTCTCGAGCAAGCCTCTCTCAGGCCTCTTGGGCCAGCCTGGCCTCTGCCCTGCTTGGACAAGTGTTACAAAGTTCTTTAGCTCCACCAGTAAGTACCCGGAGACATCTCACTCCAGTAAGCCTTGGCCTGAAGGTGCTCAGCTCTTCCTCTCAGTCCACTCCATAGATCAGTGAGTCTAGCTCCGCCCAACCAGAGGCACCCCCCTCTGCCAGCCAGCCTCTTGACCAAAGGCGTTCAGCTCTCTCACTCCAAGGCCCAGGAAACTTCTTGAGCCGTCTCCTGCTGGTGCTCACTGCTGCCTCTGCTGCCACTACTTCTCAGCCACTGCTTCTCACCATCTCTCACCATCACTGGTGTTAACAGCTCTGTTTCCTGGGTTTAGGAGGTTCCCAACACAGGGACCCTGGGTCCAAAGAATGTGCTCCACCCCATCTCTTCTTCTTGATGATAGTTCGGTTCCCCCCTTCTGCTCTGAGATTGGCTCTCTTGTAAGCCTAGCAGGGTGGCAAAACTAACCAATCTCCTCATTAGGGTTCCATATACCTTATTTGCATTACTAGCAAGCTGTCCAATCCCCTTGGGTTAGCCACAAGCACCTTATTGGTATAACCCCACCTGATCATTTGGTAAGAGTTGTAAGCCCATGTGGTAGTTATGTTTGTGTGTCAACTTGGCTGGGCCTGGTTGAGTGGCTGGGCAGCTGGTGGTAGTTATTCCCCATGATGAGATTGGCAATCAACTCCATGGTGGGCTCTACCACAAGCAGCTGAGTAGCTGCTTTTGGGATGTGGTCTGCTTCCTGTATATAAGGAGAAGCCTTTTGGAATGTCTCTAGTCTGTGGCACTCTTGGATCCTGCATGTAGCCATGTCGTTGTTCAGCAGCCTGCCATGCTCTGCCAACCTTGGGACTTACAGTGGACTTAAGTTAATAGCCTGCCGTGTGGTTTGGTAACATCGGGACTGTGCCTTTTTACTTGTCAACCTTGGGGCTTCTCAGCCTCAGCAGCTGGCAGCTGAGTGAAGAGATGTCTCTAGCTCCAGTGGGCCGGGAGCAGGAGGCAGAGCTGGACCCCAAGGTTGAGGGGCTTTCACCCAGCCCCTAGAGCCTGGCACTTGGAACTTGGACTTAAAGCCTCCAAATTGTAAGAATAAACTCCTGTTTGTTAAGGCCTCCCCATTTGTGGTATATTTCTTGTCAGAGCAGCACTAGTGAACCAGAACAGACCATAACAAGAAAGGCCATATCAAAATGATGCATCACATTACACTCCTATAAGCTGCAGTTACTACATCTGTAAAATGAAGACAACAGCACTAAATTCTGGCTAATATGAACTCCTGTGGGGATCAATGAAGTTATTTAAGTCAAACAATTGGCCCATTGCATTGCACTGGGAGAGCACAAAAGTTTTAGTCTACAATACTTGACAATGAAGAATAAGCATTCACAAGTCTAACCCACTGGAGCACTTGAAGACAACCGCAACGTGGAACAGTTGAGTGTTTGAATTTGTAGGCTAGGCAGCTACAGGGTGGAAACCAGGATAGGCAGAAACTTCCATTTCAGGGGGGAAACCAAAGAAAACTCGTGTTTGTCCTGTGAACCTCCCAGAGTGTCTAACATGCGGGCCTGGAGCCTGAAGTTCTGTGTCTATGGGGCCCAGGGTGGTTGGCGTAGCCTTGGCCTGGAAGGATTGCAGGCTGGTTTATGGCTGACACATACCAGGCAGGGCTCACCTGAGTTCCTCTGAGGTTCTGTGCCCCTCACTGCATTTTAAGGACAGAGCATGTGCCTGGCATCACCTCTCTCTGCCATCACCTCTCTCTGTCCTCGAGTCTGTGCTCCCTGTTGTAGGAAGTCTGATGCATTTCCCACCTCTGTTGGATGCCAAAGTCTTCTCTCTTCAAAGGGAGAGATGTGTTTGATTGTGGTTTCCCCAAAGAAGAAGAAGAAAGAATAATTGGGAGTGAGGGATAGTCTATACCGAAGGGAGCCCTAAATCTCCTCAGAGCCTAAGGTAAACCAAGATGCTTGACACCCAAACCCACTGCTGTTGAGTAGATTCCAACTCAAAGCAGTTTCCAAGGCTATAAATCTTTACAGAAGTAGATTGCCTCATCTTCCTCCTATGTAGCAGCTGGTGGGTTTCAACCACCAACCTTCTGAGGAAGGGCACAGTTTCACAGACCCAATAAATTTTCCAATTGCACAGTTTGGTAGTCAGTTTCCTTCCAAGACGGGGAGGGCCCTTCTCCTCACAATAGGTCAAACAGGGTGACAAGCAACCCTGCCCCAAACAATGACATACCACAATGCTTATGAAAGCATGTTCACAATTGCCAAGAATTGTAAACAATCCAAATAGCTGTCAATAGCAGACTGATGTTTTTAAAATTATAGTACATAGAATACTGCGTACTAATATTAAACATAAAATAACAACTTGGGATATACCGATGACACAACCTTGCTTGCTGAAAGTGAAGATGACTTGAAGCACTTACCAATGAAGATTAAAGACTACAGTCTTCAGTATGGGTTACACCTCAGCATAAAGAAAACAAAAATCCTCACAACTGGACCAATAAGCAACATCACGATAAATAGAGAAAAGATTGAAGTTGTCAAAGATTTCCTGTTACTTGGCTCCACAACCAGTGTTCATGGAAGCAGCAGTCAAGAAATCAGATGTCATATTTCACTGGACAAATCTGTCACAAAAGACATCTTTAAAGTGTTAAGAAGCAAAGATGTCACTTTGAAGACTAAGGTGTGCTTGACACAAGCCATGGTATTTTCAACCACCTCATATGCATGTGAGAGCTGGACAACGAATAAGGAAGACTGAAGAAGAGTTGATGCCTTGGAACTGTGGTGTTGGTGAAGAATACTGAAAACACCCTGGACTGCCAGAAGAGTGAACGAATCTATCCTGGAAGAAATGCAGGCAGAATGCTCCTTGGAAGAGAGAATGGTCAGACTTCGTCTGACCTACTTTGGTCATGTTGTCAGAAGGGACCATTTCCTCGAGAAGGACATCATGCTTGGTAAAGTAGAGGGTCAGGGAGAAAGGAGAAGACCCTCAATGAGATGGACTGACACAGCGGCTGCAACGATGGGCTCACGCAAAGCAAGGACAGTAAGGATGGTGCACGAGTGGGCGGTTGTCCGCAGGGTCACTATGAGCCAGAGCCAGCTTGATAGCACCCAATAACACTGAATACTAGTCAGTGATTCTAAGAAAGATTAACTAACTACACATGCACTGACATCGAAAGACATCCAAGATGTATTACTGAGTGTGAAGAAGCAGAGAATTCAATGTAGGGCATGGTTCTATTTATACTTTAAAAAAAAAAAAAAAAAGTGGCCATAGACAGGGAAGGCTCCCACCAGTGGCCAACATTATAATTGCAGATCTTTCTCCTGCACCAGTTTATGGCCAAAGCAGTGTAACCGTGCCCAGTACCTCTGGGTTGGCGGTGGATGGCTGCGGTTGTCATCAGAGACACCTGCTTAATTTCATCTGCCTTTGGTAAGGACACTAAGAGCGATGACATTGCTCTGGGAGAAGTCTCTGCAGCCCAGCTCTAAATTCCCAGCCGAAGGACCAGGCTGTTTTCTGCCCTATCAGGACAGAGCTGAAATTCAAATCCTGCTGCCGCCATGTGCCCTCCTCATCCTCGTTATCCACCAGAGCACAAACGTTACTGAGAACCTACTTGCCACAAAGCCTGTGCCAAGGGGCAGTCTAGGATGAGGAAACAATGATAGATTAAAAAAAAAAAAAAAGGATGATTGATAGATAGACAAAAATATAGAGGTATGCATATTCAAAGCATAGGCTTAGTAATAAATTAATAGAACAAGCTGCATTTGAATTATACATTTAATTATTTATTATACATGGGCCCTTTTCCAAAAAATTTTTTTGAGTTACAATATTAGAATGCAGAGAGATCCTAAAGCATTTAGGATGGGAAAACCACAGGCTTGGAGATGGAAGGATGGAATTCAAGCCCTGGCTCTCTCACTTCATATTCATGGATGACTTTTTAAAACCCATTTGACTGCTTTGTGCCCAATTT
>NW_006921717.1:6980315-6990478 GCF_000298275.1 Orycteropus afer afer | reverse complement strand
AGATTCACCTGGAGAAGAAAATTGTGGTCTTTTTGGCACCAAATTCTAGGTGAAAACCTTTCTATAAAATCAAGTCAAAACTCTTAGTATGACATTTGTCATGAAAAACCACTCAGACTTTAGATGAAAATCCAGAGGCTTTATTTGGCATCAGAGAGGCATTTACACGGGGAACTTCCAGCTCACATAAGTGAAAACTGGTGATTTGGGTGAGAGGGTTTCCAACAGGATGGAGACAGAGCAAGAAACAAAGCGATCACACTAAAATCGTTGATTGGTTAGTCTTCGATTGATTCACAAAAGCAAGAGTTAAAGAAACAGGGAAAGGTTTGCATTGGATACAAAGGCTTAGATGTGCTTCCATGGGCTACGAAGCTTTACATCAAAGTCACAAGATGCTTACATTGCATCTTTCCAGAAGAGACTGTGAAAACGTCTCAGTTGATGTAGAATATTTCTAGGGGCCAGAGCGCGCCAAGCCTCCTTCCTTAGAAATTCCTTGCAAGTGAAACCTTCTTGGTTGCCTGGGAACTTAGATAATGAGTTGGCTGTCCAAGGTTTCTTCCGGAGACTTTGCTTCTACATCTTTATCATGAAAGGAATATTTCCTAAGCCCATTTTACACCAATGCAAAAAGCCCCTTCCTTGGGATGCATTCTTTCCACATCCTGGCTTGACTGCAGAGAAAACACTCCCTTAATTACTAATGGTTGCTAACCAGATAAGGAGCCAAAGGACAGGCCTCCAGAAAAAGTCTGACCTAATTTTGTTGAAAGCAGCATAAACTTGGGTTTAATTCAGGCATTTTACTTTTGATCAAAGGTTTAGAAAAATCTCTCCTTTACACATTCAAGATCGATATAAAACTGATAATAAACATCCCCTGGGAACTCAGAATCAAGTGGGTAAAGTCAAGAAGTCAGATGTTTATGGAATTAATGCTAATACAAAAAAAGGCTAGTAAATTCTATAGCAAAGCTTATTAGAAAGTTCTAATGAAAGTCATGTTGTCAGCATGGACTATTCCCTGGAGAAGAATGTCACGTCTGGTAAAGGAGAAGGTCAGTGAAAAGAGGGGGACCCCCATGAGATGGATTGACACAGTGGCTGCAATGGTGAGTCAAGTATAGCAAGGAATGTGAGGATAGTGCAGGACTGGGCAATGTTTTGTCCTGTTGTACATGGGGTTACTGTGTGTTAGAGCTGGCTCCATGGCACCTGTGATAGTTCAGTTTGGGTGTCAGCTTGGCTGGGCCTGGTTGAGTGGCTGAGCAGCTGGAGGTAGTATTCCCAGTGATAAGACTGGTCATCAACTCCATGGTAGAATGTACTGTGAGCAGCTGAGTAGCTGCCTTAGGGAATGTGGTCTGCTTCCTGTATATAAGGGGAAGTCTTGGGGAACGGTCTCTAGCCTATGGCATGTTTGGAGCCTGCACGTAGCCGTGTCATTGTTCAGCAGCCTGTCATGCTCTGCTGACCTTGGGATTTCAATGGACTTGAGTTAATGGCCTGCTGTGTGGTTTGGTAACATCGGGACTGTGCCTTTCTACTTGTCAGCCTCAGCAGCCAGCAGCTGAGTGAAGAAAAGCCTCCAGCTCCAGTGGGCTGGGAGTGTTGGGCCCAGGTTATGAAGGAGTTGTTCGGCGCGAGGAATATGCTAACACACAACAATGCAAGTGCAAGAAGGAGAGTTTATTTGCTAGCTCGAGTTAGGGTCCCTGCTCTCACCAATTCAGTGGCTTGAGCAAAAGACCTCATGCTCCTTTACTCTCACAATTTTATAGGAAAATATGGGGTGGAGTAGCACCAGGGCAAAGGGGTACAGATGATTGGTTGTTGCTAAGGGGTTTAGGGCAGGGATCTGAGATGTTGGGGGGCGTGTTGGAATCCCCCGGCTCCAAAGTCTACTTAGGGAATTATTATCTAGGGAGGATGCAGAACCCTAATATGTGGGAGACTTCAGGAGCCAGGTAAATCTCTGATACCTGCTGAGTCTAGAGGTTAGATAAAAGCCTGGAGGAGTGTTAGAATCTCCAGCATTAAAATACTTGTTAGAATCCCTGACACTAAAGGGTTTCTGGTTAAAGATTTCCCTGGAGGCTATTAGGACCTGGCCTCAGCTCCACAGGAGCAGGAGGCAGAGCTGAAGCCCAGGGTCAAGGGGCTTTCACCCAGCCCCTAGAGTCTGGCACTTTGAACTCGGACTTCTAGCCTCCAAACTGTAAGAGAATAAACTCCTGTTTGTTCAGCCAACCCATTGGTGGTATATTCTTGTCAGAGAGGCACTAACCGGCACACTTCCCTACAGAGTCTTTGAGAGCCCTTAAATTCCACTAAGCGCCCTCACCAGCACTGACCAACAGTCTGTGCTCTGTCAAGTTACGTGGAGTGAAATAAAAGGAAACGCAACCAGGAGGCTAGTGTGGTATCGTGGGTGGGACAAGCGAGCTTCAGACACCCACCAGACTCCAGCTGAATTCCAACGAGGCAATAAAGCATTTTGCCAGTTGCCTGTGCACTTCTTTCAGTTATCCCAAAACAAGTGCTGAGCAGGATGCCTTATGGTCCCTAGAAACACAATTTAGTAGCCTGTCATCCTGAGAATTTACCCAGCCTGCCTTGCAGAGTTGCCTAATTCCAGTAAGTGTTGTGTGGTTTACTCAGGTTTCTTAAAGGAGCTTCCATTTTGGAAGCTTAATTACTTGCTGTTACTTTTTTGCATCTGGCAATTTGTATTCTACATACATATTTTGTACAGAGCACATTCAAAAGAGACTGACAATTAAAATCCTGTTTAGGTCAGTAATAGTTATAGACTTAGTTTAAAACCTGTGCTCTCTAAAACTATTTTAAAGACAGTTCTCCCTCCCTCTCTCTCTCTCTCTCTCTCTCTCTCTCTCTCTCTCTCTCTCGTTTATAATTTTGGTAGGAGGAATGCCATAACTCATGGGTTCTCCTGCAACTTATTTCCTGCCCCACCTCTAGCTTGCAACATGTATCATAACCTTTGATCTAAAAAATCCACTGCTATGAATTGTTTTTAGGGGATTAATAAAAATGCAAATAAGAATTTAGTGTAAAGATAGTTCCTGATGCGTTATTTCTGGCAATATAAAAATGGAAAACATTGAACAGTACAGAAATGGTCACAAATAATGCTATCTAAGTGAAAAAAATGGGAGCTCTAGTGGCGTAGTGCCTAAGGCATTTGACTGCTAACCACAAGGCTGGCGGTTCAAACCCACCAGCCACTCCTCGGCAGGAAGGTTGGGTAATCTACTTCTGTAGTGATACCGCCTTGGAAACCCAAGGTGAGGTCACTATGAGTCGGTCCGACTCACGGCACATAACAACAACAACAGTATCATCTCAGGAGCTCTGGTGGCCTAGTGCCTAAGGCATCTGACTGCTAACCAGAAGGCTGGCTGTTCAAACCCACCAGCCACTCCTCAGAAGGAAGATTGGGTAATCTATTTCTGCAGTGATACTGCTTTAGAAACCCAAAGAGGGGTCACTATGAGTCAAACCCTACTCAATGGCAGTGAGTTTGTTTTTGGTTTTTGTTGAGTGTCACCTCAGACTACAAAAGATACTTCACAAGTGGACACTCAGGTCGGATTAAGATGCTCTTAAATATACAAATTTACCGTAGCTTAGAGTGTAAATCATGCAACTACTTGCAGCAGAAGAGTCTTTAAAAAAATGACTAAAGTAAATTTTTAAATATAAAGAATACAAAAAGGACTATAAGCATTGTTTTTCAAACTATATCTAGAAATACAGAAAAACGTGTATTATCCTAATTAAGTTTAATGAATATTTTTTCTGAATTCTATAACGCTTATAGATGTTATAGATTTCTTTGGTTCTCATAAGTTAAAAAAATATCTGGTTGTTTTGACATAAATTTCCCTAAATTCTTATCTGCTCTTAAAGAGAATTTTATTACTCTCTTTTTATTAAACTGATAGTTTATTGGTCTAACTTCCTTTTACATATGTGCCTTTCATTGGTTTTAATAAGTATACTTAATTTTCTAGCAAATAAGATTTAAGTTTTAGGGTAATACTGAAAAAAGGTAGATAGTGAATTATCTGATATTCTATAGTTCTCATATTTACAAGGCTTAGGTATTTTGAAAGATAAAAATAGATTCTTCTTTTTCTGAAATTACCAGGAGGCTGGCAGTTCAAACCCACCAGCCACTCCTCAGAAGGAAGACGGGGCAATCTACTTCTGTAGAGATACCGCCTCAGAAACCCAAGGAGGGGTCGCTATCAGTCTGATTCAACTCAATGGCAGTGAGTTTTTTTTTTTTTTTTTTTTAATCATGAAAGTAATAAAAATTATTCCTTTTAAAAATATATTTCATATAATATCTAGCTTAAGTTACTCAGAAAGATTTTGATTTTTAAGAAATTGCTTTTAAGGTTGGTACAGCATAAAACATAAAAATGTTTGTCAGAATGAATATACTTTTAATTCCTGAGAATATTAAGACTACTTGTAGTGGGTAAGACATTCATCTGCTAACCAGAAGGTCAGTGGTTCAAACCCTCCAGCCGTTCTGCAGGAGGAAGATGAGGCAATCTACTTCTGCAAAGGTTTATAGTCTTGGATACCCAATGGGGGTTGCTATGAGTCAGAATCAACTTGATGACAGTGAGGTTTTTTTAATTTTACATAAGCACTTATTTATTACTAAACAAATCAGAGTAAGCACTTTGAAGAAATACTGTAATTGAATTTAATAATACCGTTCGGTAGGAAATTATCATATGTTTATAACTTTTTCTTCTGTGTTCTTTATAGGATCCTTTAAGAAGCAATTTAGAATAATTTGTCTTTTTTA
The DNA here is from genome assembly GCF_000298275.1 of Orycteropus afer afer. Classification (NCBI taxonomy): domain Eukaryota; kingdom Metazoa; phylum Chordata; class Mammalia; order Tubulidentata; family Orycteropodidae; genus Orycteropus; species Orycteropus afer. Next base: position 6,985,626 of record NW_006921717.1, on the reverse strand, counting down.
AGGCCTTGTCGTAACAATTAATATGAACAATTTCTCTTTTTTTAGTCCACTTTTCATATATACCAATTTATATCAAAATTTCTTAGAGTCAAATAAAATTTTGGATTTGATTCATTTTTCCAGCTACAGACCTAGTCTCTCTAATTGGAAAGTAATTAAAAGTGGTTACTGATTTAACAAACTGCTGTTAGGGATTTTGTCTTAGGCTAGGTTCTCTAAAGAAGTAGAACCAGTAAAGCTTGCTGCAGAGGCTGATAAATTCCAAGTTTGTGGGTCAAACATCAAGCTGAAGGCTCTTCTTGACTCACACAGCTTCAAGGGCTGATAAACCCCAGATGGGTGGGCACTTCAGCAGGCTGCTGACTTCAGTGGATGACGAATCCAAGACTGGGAGGTAAAATGGTGAGGGCTGGCTCACAGGCTGTGATGGTAACACTTCCGAGATTGGCAAGTGATACAGCAAGCCACTGGTTCAGCTCCCAAAACTGGATGATAAGCCAGATGCAGGAGCTAGATCCAACAGAGAGTGCCTGTGGTGCAGTGAGTTAGTTACTTGGTATGGTTTTCTAGCCATAGTCTTTGTAACTCCCACCAGATTACTGGCTGGGACCATGCAAGTAAGGTATACGGAACTCTAAGGTGAGGATTGGTTAGTTTTTCTATGCTGCTGGGCTTAAAATGAGTCCTCCTAGAGGCAGAAATGGGAATCTCACTGCCATCAAGAGAGAAGAGCTGGAGTTGGAATTGAGTGTGTCCTTGGACCCAAGCTTCCTTCAGTGGACCTCTTTGGCTGAGATCACAGGCTGAGAAGACTTGCTGGTGGAGTGGGATGTTCATAGGTGCATCTATCAACAGAGCTAAAAGAGCTTGGTAACACTTACCGGAGCAGGGCAGAGGCCAAGGGCCAGAGAGGCGTGCCTGAGGGCCTAGCAGAGAGGAGACTGTTCTGATTGAAAACTATATCTTGAGTGTGTTCTTGAACCTGAATTGTGTGTAGCCCATTACTTCCCTAATAAACCCCATAATCGTGAGTATCATCTGTGAGTTCTGTGTGGCCATTGCAACAAATTATTGAACCCAGTCGAGAAGTAGTGAGTGCCATGGGCAGGACGACTGGTGCCAGGATCAATAGAAAGGTTGGAGGATGGTACCTTGTCTGGCCTCATAGAAATCAGCCTTGGGCTGTTTATGGTGACTCTGTTCCTTGCTTGTGACGTTGGAGGTCAGAGGAAGATGCTGTCTCTATGCCCTTTTTGCAGTACCCGAATTTTCCCAGGATATCCATATGTGTATAGAAACAGGCCACACTCCTGAGGAAAGTCCCCTCCAACTTACTGACTGCTCACAGCATATCCCACCATGAAGGTGACTACTTTACATCAGACCTCATCATGGGAAATGCCACACCACAGCTGCTTAAAGCACTCAGAATCATGGTCCAGCTAAGTTGACACACAACCTTAACTATCACAGATTTCAAATAAAAATCCAAATACAAACAAAATAGGCATTTAACTGAGATGGGTTTATTCAGATTCTCTTACATTGTAATTAGCTGAGCAGAGGGTATAATTTGTTTAAGTTAAATGCTAAATTTCTTCTTAGTAAGCACATGCCAGTAGTTAACTGGCACTGCCTGGCTTACCAACTGTGGTGGTTAGGTTTGTGTATCAGCCTGGCTGGGCCTGGTTAAGTGGCTGGGCAGTGATGAGACTGGTAATCAACTCCATGGTGGAATCTACTGTGAGCAGCTGAGTAGCTGCCTTAGGGATGTGGTCTGCTTCCCATTTATAAGAAACAGCTTTGGGAATGGTCTCTAGTTCATGGCACACTTGAACCCTGTGTATAGCTATATCATTGTTCAGCAGCCTGCCATGCTCTGCCAACCTTGGGACTTTCAATGGACTTGAATTAATGGCCTTCTGTGTGGTTTGGTAACATTGGGACTGTGCCATTTTCTTTGTCGACCTTGGCCTTGGCAGCCTCAGCAGCCAGTAGCTGTCTGAGTGAAGAGATGTCTCTAGCTTCAGTGGGCTGGGAGCAAGAGGCAGAGCTGAAGCCCAAGGTTGAGGGGCTTTCACCCAGCCCCTAGAGCCTGGCACTTTGAACTTGGACTTAAAGCCTCCAAAGTGTGAGAGAATAAAATCGTGTTAGTTAAGGCTGTCCCGTTTGTGGTATATTCTTGTCAGAGTGTCACTAGGGAACCAGAACACTAACTAAGGAGAGCTGGTGATGAAGGGGTGACAGCATTCTGCTGCCAACCAAAGGTTTGGGGTTGGAGCCCATGAACCCTTCTGCGGGAGAAAGATGAGGCAGTCTGCTCCGTTAAGATGGACAGCCTTGGAAACCCTGTGGGGCAGGTCTCCCATGTCCTAAAAGTGTCGCCATGAGTCGGAATCGGCTCAGCAGTGGGTTTATCTTACCAAGTAACCTGTACATGCAGAAATCCGGGAGGTGCACCACGTCAACAACGCAATTTTCATGTGCACCGAACCCCTAGTGCACTATATCAACAGACGTATTCCTAACGTGCCCGGAACACGAATGTGCACTGAGACCTCGATGTGCGTAAAAGAAAGGCGTGCAAATGAAATAGACCAAAGCTTCCGGTCCCCTCTCCCCCTTCACCACCAGACCGGAGTCTTAGCAGACATTCGCCACTAGATGTCAGCCTTGCTGCAAAGAGCTCATTAAAGCGTCCAAAAAGGCGGACTGAAAAGCGGAGGACAGACGAGCAACAGAGAAGAGAAACATAGACAAGCAACCGTGCATCTAGAAGGGCTCGGTGAAAGGAAGCGGGGCGACTCCGCCGGGACCCGGGGAACCGGAAGGGGCGCCAGGGGCCCTGTATCCTGAGTACCTTCCTGAACCTGAATTGTATGTAGCGCCAGAGCTCCGATTTCTTGAAGTCCCGGGAGGTCGCCGAAGGTGACGTGCCTCGGAAGGAATCCCAGTCCCACGTCACTAACGCCGTTAAGTGTCCGAGAGTAATGAACACCAGGAGCTCTGGTGGCGCAGTGCCTAAGGCACCTGACTGCTAACCAGAAGGCTGGCGGTTCCAACCCACCAGCCACTCCTTGGAAGGAAGGTTAGGCAATCTACTTCCGTAGTGATACCGCCTCGGAAACCCCGGAGGCGTCGCTGTGAGTCGGCTCCGACGATGGCAGTGCGTTGGGTTGGGTTTGGTTAATGAACACTTACTCGGTTAACGTACAAGCAAAGCGTGAAACAAACGCTCCCCAACATAGCAAAGCTGCGGGGACTTTTATTAAAGGGTGAGAACAAAGACCCCAAGGTGCACTGTTGCAATCGGACGTTGCAAACGCAGATAAACACAAGGCCGATAAGGGAGTGTTTGCAGAGATACGGTGCTTAATGGCAGAGGAGTATGCCCACGGGGAGGAGTATGCCCACGGGGGTGGTGGTGGTGGTGAACGAATGATTGTAGACAGGATCGGTTTCACCCTGAAGTCTTTTGAAATGTTAATATAGGCCATCTGGTTAGGAGTGAGTGAGTTAGAGCCCAGAGCTTCTGGAAGCAGGTTATTAAAGATAACTGGCAAGACAGTATCATTTCCTGAGGTCCTCTAACACAAAGGGTTTGAACAATGATCCCTCTGGAGCATTGGGCTGACATTCCGTTTGGTTAATGATTTTTTAAATAATAATAAAACACTTTCTAGCTATGTGAGAATACCAGAACGATGTTCAGCTGTGTTTTGTTGACTATGGAAAAGCATTTGACTGTGTGGATCCTAACAATTTATGGATAACATTGTAAAGAACAGGAATCCCAGAATACTTAATTGTGCTCATGAGGAACCTCTACATAGACCAACAGGCAGTGGTTCGAACAAAACAAGGGGATACTGTGTGCTTTAAAATTAGGAAAGCTGTGCAGGTTGCATCTTTTCACTATATTCAATCTGCCTGCCAAGCAAACAATCTGAGAAGCTGGATTATATAAAGAAGAACGTGGCATCAGAATTGGAGGAAAATTCATCAACAACTTGCAATATGCAGATGACACAACTTTGCTGAAATGAAAAGGACTTGAAGCATTTACTAATGAAGATCAAAGATGATATCCTTCAGTATGGATTACATCTCAACATAAGGAAAACAAAAATCCCCACAACTGGACCAATAAGCAACATCATGGTAAATGGAGAAAGTATTGAAGTTGTCAAAGATTTCATTTTACTTGGATCCGTAATCAACACCCACGGAAGCAGGAGTCAAGAAATCAAATGATGTATTGCATTAGGCAAATCTGCTGCAAAAGACCTCTTTAAAGTGTTTTAAAACAAAAATACTATTTTGAGGACTGAGGTGAGCCTGACCCAAGCCATGGTGTTTTCAGTCGCCTCATATGCAGGCGAAAGCTGGACAGTGAGTAAGGAAGACCAAAGAAGAATTGATGCCTTTGAATTATATAGTGTTGGCAAAGAATTTTGAATATGCTGTGAACTGCCAGAACACATGAATCTGTCTTAGAAGTACAGCCGGAAGCAAGGACGGCGAGACTTGTCTTCCATACTTCGGACATGTCATCAGGAGGGACCAGTCCCCGGAGAAGGACATCATGCTTGGTAAAGTTGTTGTTGTTGTTGTTATGTGCCGTTGAGTCAGCCCTGACTCACAGCGACCCCTCCTTGGGTTTCCGAGGCAGTATCACTACGGAAGTAGGATGCCCAACCTTCCTTCCAAGGAGTGGCTGATGGGTTTGAACCGCCAGCCATCTGGTGAGCAGTCAAGTGCCTTAGCCACTATGCTACCAGAGCTTGGTAAAGTAGAGGGTGGTAAAAAGAGGTGGAACCCGGAACGAGATGGACTGACATGATGGCTACAACAATGTGCTCAAAAAATAGCAGTAACTGGGAGGGGTGGCATGGGACCAGGCAGTGTTCCGTTCCATTGTACCTGGGGGCGGCATGAATTGGAACTGGCTCAACAGCAACTACCAATAACAAGCGATGCAATTAAGTCTGCATGCAAGATCAAGATGGCTGTCATTAGGTTGAAAGCAGAACAAACAAGGGAGGTCAGATTCAGATCCCAAACCAGCCATTTCTGATTTCCTAGGAAACCTCCATTTTAAAGTCCCCTACACACAGTACTTTGTCTTTTTCTTTTCTTTTTCTTTATTTTGCACTGTTCTTTCCCCTCCCCTCCCACCCCTGGTAACTAATAAAGAAAGTTTCTTCATATATATAAACTTCACATTGACTTTTTACAATAAGGTATTAATACATTATTTGTCCTTCTGTGATTGACTTATTTCACTCAGCATAATGTCCTCCAAGTTCAT
>NW_006921717.1:6973912-6979587 GCF_000298275.1 Orycteropus afer afer | reverse complement strand
TTTGCTAGCACCATTTGTTAAAGAGACCATCTCTTCCCCCCATTTAATGGATTTCAGCCCTTTGTCAAAAATCAGCTAACCATAGGTCTATTTCTGGGTTCTCAATTCTATCCCATTGGTCTACGCATCTGCCATTGTACCATCACCAGGCTATTTTGACTACTGTGGCTGTATAGTAGGTTTTGAGATCCGGCAGTGTGAGACCTAGTTTGTTCTTCTTCGATAGTGCTTTGCTTATCCGAGGTCTCTTTCCTTTCCATATAAAATTAGTGATTGGTTTTTCCATATCCTTAAAGAATATTGATGGGATCTGAATTGGGATTGCATTGAATGCATAGATTGCTTTGGGTAGAATTGACATTTTCGCAATGTTCAATCTTCCTATCCACAAATATGGTGTGTTCTTCCATTTATGTAGATCTCTTATGGTTTCTTGAAATAGTGTTTTGTAGTTTTCTTTGTACAGGTCTTTTGTGTCCCTAGTAAGATTTATTCCCAAGTATTTTATTTTGTTGGTAGCTATTGTAAATGGTATTGATTTTCTTATTTCCTTTTCAGCAATCTCTTTGCTGGTGTAGAGGAATCCAACTGATTTTTGGATGTTGATCCAAAATGAATTAATATATTATTTGATCTCGTATCCTGCCACAATGCTAAATCTCTCAATTAGTTTCAGCACTGCTCTTGGATTTTCTAGGTATAAGATCATATCATCAGCAATTAGGGATAGTTTGACTTCTTCTTTACCAATTTGGATGCCTTTGATTTCCCTTTCTTGCCTTATGGCCCTGGCTAGGACTTCCAGTACAATGTTGAATAGAAGTGGTGATAGAGGGCATCCTTTTCTGGTTCCTGTTCGCAAGAGGAATGGTTTCAGACTCTCTCCATTGTGAATAATGTTGGCTGTTGGTTTTGTATATATGTCCTTTATTATGTTGAGGAATGTCCCTTCTATTTCTATTTTGCTGAGAGTTTTTTTTTTTTTTTTTTTTTTAATCAGGAATGGGTGTTGGATTTTATCAAATGCCTTTTCTGCATCGATTGATATGATCATATTACACACAGAACTTTGTCTAATTGGGTTAAAATATAAACTCCTTCCGCCCACCCCTTGACTATTGGAAAAATATCTTAGTAATGAGAATCAAGGCCAGCCCAGGCCAACACAGGTGTTTGTTCACTCACCTGGTGGGTGGAGGTCAGAGCCTGTAGGGAATACTGAGGGCAAGAAGGAGAAGGAATTTAAAGTTGGAGTCTTGTGCCTCGGAGGGGAGGAAGTAAAATGGGAGGTTCTGATTCTCAGAGTACCCCAGGCCCAGAACCAAACCAATTATGTAGAGGCATTTTTACCGTATATCTTTCTGTTCTTCAGAAAAGGTGGAGGGAAGAGACAGAAGGGAAAATACTTGAATTTAAAATAACATTAGAGAAAGGGTAGATACTAATCAAAAAACTAACTTCCCTGGCTTGAAAAGGAAAGGAACTCCCCCTCTCCCTTTTCTTTTGGTGAATTCTTTCTCTGCCCCTTTCAGATGTATATAAATCTTTTTAAAAGCTGAATACACCTTTTGCCAGTTTTATAACTCAGTGATGCTTCCCTGAAGTCCCTGGGTGGCGCCATTTGCTCTTGACTGTGGTTAACATGTGGCCTGAGTTGATCCCGACTGTAGTGACTGTAGGACAGAGTAGAACTGCCCTGTAGGGTTTTCTAGGCTGCAGTCCTTGCAGGAGCAGATCGCCAGGCTGTTCTCCCGCGGCGCCCCGGGTGGGTTCGACCACTAACCTTTCGACCTTTTGGTTAACATCCGAGATCTTAACCATTGCACCGCCAACCTTTGCACTTTGCGTTTGACCTCTAGACTATAAAAGAGCCCCGGTGATGCAATAGTTAAGAGCTTGGCCAAAAGGCTGACAGTTCAACCCACCCAGGGGCGCCGCGGGAGAAAGACTTGTCCATTCTTGGCTCCTTGGAAGATTACAACCAAGAAAACTCTGGGGGGAACGGTTCTACCCCTCCCATGGGGTCACTATGAGTCAAAAATGTACTGACTCCATGGCACCCACAAACAGCCAAACTAACTTAAAGGTTGGTAGTTTGGACCTGGCGAGCGGTGTCCTTGAGGGAAATTCAATTGAAGGTCCTAAGAACTGCAATTAATTTTCAGTGTTTTCCTCAAGGACCCAGGAGACATCACTTGGAACTGTAGTCATCAGGGAAGATAACACTCTTATCTCCCACTCTTCATGGGAGTTAGTAACATAACTTCTGGGGAACCTTGTTCTAAGTTACGAAACTACTGCCTGTCATAAACATAGGAGATATTTTTCCTTTGGATAAAGGCAACTGTCAAACCCAGGTGCCTACCTATGACTGTGAGGCTGGCACAGGTAAGGCTGTTGGAGCCACTGGAACACAGCTAAGAACAGTGGTGTGTGACGAATGGCGCTGTCAAGTCCCCTATCTTGAGGACGTTATTATTCATCTTGAGAACATGTATAAAATGGACTGCATATGGGTTGCATGTGCTAGACTCTGTTGAAAGGCTAGATTCTTTGTGTCTGAAATCTCTCTAGTAGATTGCCTATTGACGTGTATCATCTTCTCGTTTAATCCTTATTCCCATCACAAAACTGTTTTCTGTCTATTCCTAATTTTGTGGCGAGGTCTTCTGGGATTGGCAGGAAATTTTAGTTTTTAATTACATTCCCACAACACTAGCAAGGCTGTCAAACATCTCCGCCAGAGGAAGGATTGCAAAGTGTGCAGCGGTATTTTTGACCCGCAATTAAGAAACCTTGGCACACCGTTTCGCACATCCCGCGAGGAGCTGGTAAGCGAAGGCTGAGCCGGGAGCGCAGACCCCCGCGAGCAAAGACTAGGCGCTTTACCGTAATTCCCAGCGGTCGGCGGCGCGCCGGCCCCGCCCACGTGCGCAGGCGCGCGAACGGTTGCGGCGGAGCGGTTGCGGGCCCAGCGGTTCGCAAGGCCGGGCTTGTGCGGGAAGCGGGAGGCTGCGGAGGCCGCGGAGGCCGGCCCCGGCAGCCCGGGCTCGGCCCGCTCCTTCCACGGTAAGTCAGCGGCCCCCGGCTGGAGCAGCCGCTGTTCACTTAAGGCAGGAATGAAACCTGCTTCCAGAATTCGAGGCGGGAGGGTGATGCTGCCGAGATGCAGCCCTCGGACCGCCCCGGGCTCCGTGGCGGGAGCGGGAATGGGCAGCAGCCGGCAGATGCGTGTGGGGAAACTGAGGCCAACGAAGAGCCCCAGCTGGGCCTCGAGCTTTGCTTCCCAGCGCCACCCATTTCTCCCAGGCAGGTGGCCCAGAGTGGGACGGGAAGAGGTCGTCCGGGGTCACCGAGGCCCCACCTGCCCACCCAGATGCTGGCAGGCCCCGGGCGAAGGAAGGAGTCCGGGTGAAGGTGCAGCGGAGGCCGCCGTCTGGGGGCGCCTTAGGCTTTCCGTGCAAAGCCCAAAGCGAGGGCCTGCCGAGCCCCCGCGCTCGACCTCGGGTCATTGCCTCTGGCTGCAAACTCTCCCGGACGAGAAACCAGACCTAGGACCCGAGGAGCTGTGCCCACACGGCTTTCCTGGAACCGTTTGCAGTGACGCTTTGGTCTTCCTGTTCCTTAGGATCTGGCGACATGAATCCGGTCGTAGTGGTCCACGGGGGCGGAGCCAGCAACATCTCCAAAGACCGGAAGGAGAGTGTGCGCCAGGGGGTCATGAGAGCGGCTACCGTGGGTTACAACGTCCTGAAGGAGGGAGGGAGCGCAGTCGATGCGGTCGAAGGAGCTGTGGTCGTGCTGGAAAATGACCCCGAGTTCAACGCAGGTAGATGGGCAGGGCGGCCGGGAGTAACGCCCAGCCACGCTGCCCCCAGCCGCCGATAACCACAACCAACATTGCATTGTTCTCTTTTTATCTCTTGACCAAGTTGCTTTAAGAATTTCAAACCCTTTCATTCACCTTTTCTTCTTTAAACTGCTTCGTGGAATTTACAGACCGTTTGGGAGAGGGCGGAGTGGGATGGGAATAGAATGTTGTTGTTGTTAAGTGCCGTCTACTATTTTTTTATTTACTACAAATTGTACCCGTTTTAAGTTTTGATAAATGGATACACTTGTGTAACCCATCAAGCGTTAAAACCTTGCACTCGACGGCGAACAACAACAACAACATTCCCCCAAAAGTTCCTTGGGCCACTTGGCAGTCAATCCCTCCCTTGATCCCCAGCTTGGGGCAGCCCCTCCTGATGTAAGTTTCCTCACTGTAGTTTGCATTTTCCAAGAAGTTCATAAAAAATGTACTCTTTTGTGTTTGGCTTCTTTCACATAACCCAGATGTTTTTATACTACTCGTTACTTTTTAGTAGTTTGATGTAACTACTCGTCTTTTATGTAATAGGCCGTGTGACATAATCGTAACAGATAAACTCAATTAGCTCATTTAATCTGAGCGATAGTCCCATGAGTTAGGTATAATTATTCCACTCATTTTTCAGAAAAGAAAACTAAGACAAACACACAAAAAAGTTAAGCCACTTTCTGGAAGACACTCCTTTCCCCTTTATTTTAAAATAGAAAACCTAAGCTCTAAGGGTCAAAATACTTGTTGGAATGACATCCTCTTACCCCAGCATCTGTCAGGGAAACAAACTCCAGGTCATCTTAATCAGTAGTCATCCATATTTCCTGTCTGTCCCCTTAACTCTGCTAAGCATTCGAACATTTGTGCAAAATCTTGTAAGTCGGCCTGACCCTAGGATGACAGGATGCTTCTTTTATGATTGTTTGGTGAGCTGGGATTTACCAGATGATACCAACCTTGCCAGCACAGGGAGCGGCTTTCTGTTTGGGGTGATGGGGCACTTGTTAAACCATCAGCTGTCATGACGCTGGAGGCTAACACATCCCCAGCATTTACACAGGACCTTCACTGGGAGTAATTCAACCCAGTTCCCACCCTCTCCAAAGGAGCAGGATCTGTGATTTGCATGGAATGGGAACTGGAACAGCTAGTTCTCATTTCTTTGCTCTGTAATCAAAGGCCTGCCTTCTGCACAGCTCCCCCTAGAATTTCCCAGATGTCAGCTATTCAGCACTTGGAGAGAGAAAAGGATAGGGCTGCACAGAAGCAAATCAAAGGTTTAGGGGAAGAAGGGGGGAAATTTTAACAGCATCCTGTTTACCTTGAGTTCTTTTCCTTCCTCAGCTGGGAGTAATGCAAGTCAAGGGCTTCCCCAGCAGCCTCTGCTTTAATCCTCTAAAATAACTAGGACTCTCATACAAGAAGCGGACTTCCAGTAGTTACATTCCACCACCCACTCACTACCCACTCGATTCCGACTCATAGCGACCACGTAGGACACAGTAAACTGCCCCATAAGGTTCCTAAGGCTGTAAATCTTTTCAGAAGTCCACTGTCGCATCATTCTCCTGTGGAGCCACTGGTGGGTTTGAACAGCCAACCTTCTGGTTAGTAGCCAAGTGTTTGACCACTGTTCTACCAGGGCTCTTGGTAGTTAAGTTGTTGTTGTTGTTGTTGTTGTTATTGTTATGTGCCGTCAAGTCGGCCCCAACTCAGCGACCCCTCCTTGGGTTTCGGAGGCAGTATCACTATGGAAGTAGATTGCCCAACCTTCCTTCCGAGGAGTGGCTGGTGGGTTTGAACTGCCAGC
>NW_006921717.1:6968534-6972382 GCF_000298275.1 Orycteropus afer afer | reverse complement strand
ATTACAGATTCATAGAATTTGCAAAAATCGTACCTGGAGACCTAGTGTACTCTTTACCCAGTTTCCCCCAGTGGTTACATCATATGTAAACTATAGCACAATAGCAAAACCAGATGTTGACGCTGGTACAGTGTGTGTGTGTGTGTGTGTGTGTGTGTGTGGTTTTGTGCCTTTTTGTCGCCCGTGTGGATTTCTGTAACCACAGTCAAGATACGTAACGATGCCATTACCAGATCTCCTCTGTGCTACCTTTTGCAGTCAAACTTCCCTCCCTCTCAACTCGTTCCTAACCCCTGGCGATCACTAATCTTTTTCCCAATTTCAGGAATGTTACTGTTTTGGTTCCCTAGTGCCACTCTGACAGGAATATACCACCAATAGGATGGCCTTAACAAACAGGAGTTTATTCTCTTACAGTTTGGAGGCTTTAAGTCTGAGTTCAAAGTACCAGGCTCTAGGGGCTGGGTGAAAGCCCCTCAACTTTGGGCTTCAACTCTGCCTCCTGCTGCCGGCCCACTGGAGCTAGAAGCATTTCTTCATTCAGACAGCTGTTGACTGCTGAGACTGAGAAGTCCCAAGGTTGACAAATAAAAAGGCACAGTCCTGATGTTACCATACAACATGGCAGGCCATTGATTCAAGTCCATTGAAAGTCCCAAGGTCGGCAGAGCACGGCAGGCTGCTGAACAACAATACGGCTACATGCAGGGTTCAAGCATGCCATAAGCTAGAAAACATTCCCAAAGCTGCTGCTTATATATGGAAAGCAGACCATCTCCCTAAAGCAGCTACTCAGCTGCTCACAGTAGATTCAGATTCCACCATGGAGTTGATGACCAGTCTCATCATGGGGAATCCTACATCCAGCTGCCCAGCCACTCAGCCAGGCCCAGCCAAGTTGACACACACAACCTTAACTACCACAGTTATATAACTGGAATCGTACAATATGTGAGCTTTGGAAATGGTTTTTTCCTCTCAGCCTAAAGGCCTTTGAGACCCACCCAAACTGTTGCGTCTGTCAATAGCTTATTCCATTTTATTACCGAGTATTTTTTTCTGGTATAGATGCACCCTCGTTTATTCAAGCATTCACCTATGGAAGGATACTGTGATTGTTTCTAGTTTGGGCTATTATAAATAAAAGGTGCTTTGAACGTTCATGAACAGCTTTCCAAATCAACAGTTTCCATTTCTCTGTAGGAGATGCCCAGGAGTGCCGTTATTGGGTCAGGTAGTAGACGGCATGTCACCAAAAAACCAAACTCACTGCCGTCGAGTCAGACCTGAGTCATAGCGGCCCCTCCTTGGGTTTCCGAGGTGGTATCACTACGGAGGTAGATTGCCCAACCTTCCCTCTGAGGAGTGGCTGGTGGGTTTGAACCACCAATCTTCTGGTTAGCAGTCAAGTGCCTTAGGCACTACAGGGTTTTCTTTAGTATTACATTATATAGACATACATAACTCATCACAGTCTATTGATGTTGACATTTTACCGGTTCAAGTGAGGTGTAGAAACCTTCCCTCCCTTTAAAGTCCCTTTACCTTCCCTGTTTCTAATTATCCTGAGTGTGTCTTCAGTAGACATTGAGAACCACGACAGACAGTATTATAATTTTTGCTTTAACCATCAAACATAATTTAGAAAATTCAAGCGGAGAAGGGAAGTCTGTTGTACTTACCAATATGTTCACTCTTTCCTTTGCTGTTTCAAAGAGCCCTGGTGGTTCGGTGGTTAAGTGCTTGCCTGCTAACCGGAGGGTGAGCAGTTTGAACCTAGCAGCTGCTCCATGGGAGAAAGGTGTGGCCGTCTCCTTCTGTAAAGATTTACAGCCTTGGAAACACATGGGCCGTTTCTGCCCTGTCCTATAGGGTCCCTATGAGTCAGAATCAACTCAGTGGCAATTTGTTTGTTTGTTTTTGTTGTTCTTCTTCTTTCTTCCTTCCTGGATGATGCGCCAAGATTCCTTCTTTCATCATTTCCTGTCTTAAGAATTTCTCTTAACCTTTCTCTTAGGGTAGATCTGCCGGCAATAACTTCTCTTAGTTTCCTTTTCTCTGACAACACTCTGGTGGCACAGTGCCTAAGGCACTTGACTGCTAACCAGAAGGCTGGCGGTTCAAACCTACCAGTTACTCCTTGGAAGGACGGTTGGGCAATCTACTTCCATAGTGATACTGCCTCGGAAACCCAAGGAAGGGTCACTATAAGTCGAAATCAATGCGACGGCAGTGAGTTTGGTTTGGTTGGTTTGTTATTTTTTAGAAGGTTGATGATGGTATACATGCCTTGGTATGAAATTGCTTTGGGTTTAAGCCTGTTTGGAGTTTATGAACCTTCTTGAATCTATAGGTTTGTGTCTTTTGACAAACTTGGGAAATTTTCAGCCATTGTTTCTTGTAATACGTTTCAGGCCCACCCTAATTCTCCTTTCCGTCTGGAGCTCTAATGCCATGAAGGTTGCATTTTTTTGTTATGGTCCCACAGGTTCCACAGGCTCTGTTCTCCACCCCACCACACCCCATCTGTGTCCTCCATGTTGTTGAGATTGGGTCATTTCTAGTCTGTCTTGGAGTTTATCAGTCCTTTCCTCTGCATTCTCCATTCTGTTGTTGAGCCCATCACGTTTCTTTCATTCTGGTTATTACATTTTTCGGTTCTGAATTTTCCATTTGGTTTTTCTTTATGTCTTCTATTTCTTTGTTGAGGCTTTCTTTTGTTTCCTTTGTTTCTAGCTGCTTGTTCTTTGGAGCATTTCTGTGTTGGCTGCTTTCAAACGCCAGTCATGTAATTCCAAAATCCGGGTCATCTCGGTGCTGGCATGAGTTGACTGTCTCAGCGTCATTCAAATCGAGGTTTTCCTGGTTCTTAGTAAACTGCTGAGTGATTTTTTTTTTTTTTTTTGTATCGTGGACATTCTGGGCATGTGTTTTAAGACTGAGTCTTCTTTAAATAGTCTGCTTTGAAGGCCTTCTTTGACACTGCACTGATGGGAGAAAGACGGTGCCAACTTGAGACCACCAGGTGGTAATACAGGTTCCCCACTCAGCCTCCATTGACACCTAGAGTGGAGAGGGGCACCTCATTACTGCTGGGCTGGAGTGGGAGTTAGAGTCCCCACAAGACTCCACTAGAAGGAAAATGCTGGCTTTATATGATAAGTTGGGAAATGTTCCTTTTTTTTTTTTCTTAAAGAGCTTATACAGAACTGGTAATATTTTTTCCCTATATGTTTGTATTCATGAATGTTGAGGCATTCATCCGCTAACCAAAATGTTAGTGGTTCAAATCCACCAGCCACTCCCTGAGAGAAAGGCAAAGCAGTCTGCTTCCTTAAAGATTTACAGCCTTGGAAATGCTGTGAGCAGTTCTACTCTGTCTTGTAGGGCCACTGTGAGTTGGAATCGACTCAATGGCAGTGGGTTTGGGTTTGGGTTTGGGTTTGAAATGTTGAGTGGAATTTTGCAATTCTATTTTTATATCTTCAAATTCATTAATCTTTCCTGCTGCAGGATCTCAGGAGCTCTGGTAGTACAGTGCCTAAGGCATTTGACTGCTAACGAGAAGGTCGGTGGTTCAAACCCACCAGCTACTCCGTGGGAGAAAGACTGGGCAATCGACTTCTGTAAAGATTTACTGCCTTGGAAACCCAACGGGGATCGCTATGAGTCAGAATCAGCTTGATGGCAGCGGGTTTGGTTTAGGTGTTTGGTTTGCTGCAGGACTAATCTGCTGTTCATCCCATCCAGTGTATTTTTAATTTCAGACTTTTTCTTTTTTCATCTTCAAAGGTTCCATTTGGCTCTTTTTATATCTTCTGTATTTTTCCTTAATGTGCTCATGTATT
>NW_006921717.1:6967443-6967999 GCF_000298275.1 Orycteropus afer afer | reverse complement strand
TAATTTTAAGAGACTAATCTTGCTTAAATTCTAAGTGTCATACATTTCTAGGTTAATTTTTATCACTTAACCCTGAGATAACGGTTTCTGCAAGGTTGGGATTTGTTCAGCAGCCACTAAGGCATCAAGACGTGGCGTGAAACGTGTGCGCTTCCTCGGCAGAAGGAAGTCGCTGTCTCGCCCACAGACCTGCATTTCTGACTCTTCACCTGACAGGCATTCAGTGGTGGAGAATTGTTTGTCTGTTGCCTCGTCTTTTAAGTTGGGATGTAATCAGAGCAGCTAACACTTGTTGCAAGCCTCCACATACCAAGCACGACTCTAAGTGTTTACTGTGCGTTGTCCACCTCATTGATGGTTGGAGGATTAAGTGAGCTACTGTTCTTAGCCTATTTTTACAAACAAGTCCAAAGGTCAGGAAATGTGGCTAGATTAGTAGGCATTATCTAAGCAGATAGAGTGGGAGAAAGGGTACTGGTGGTAAAGGGGACACCACGTGCAAGGGCCCAAAAGCAGTGAGAGTTAATGGCGCATCAACCCAGTTTTTCGGTAGAAT
>NW_006921717.1:6965826-6966603 GCF_000298275.1 Orycteropus afer afer | reverse complement strand
TCAGTATAACAGCACTCTTCCTGTTTCCTCACTGGGTTCCCTGTTCCCGTTTGTCTGTCTTTCCTGCCCTTTCCTGCCTTCTGAGCTTTGTTTTGAGGCAAATGCTGCCCTTTTAATTGTACTAGGAGTACTTTCCTCCTTGGTGTTATTACTCATTTTGTAGGCATATCTATTGTTTGGCTAACAGTTGATCCCCTGGAGTGGGTTCAGTTCTAGGATTGAAGGGCATCTAAGGGCCACAGCTCTTTGGGGTTCTACCAGTCTCTATCAGACCAACAAGTCTGGTCTTTTTATAATTTTGAATTTTGTTCCACAATTTTTCTTTCTTTGTTTCTGTCCAGGACTTTCTATTATGATCCCGACCAGAGCTGTCAGTAATGGTAGCCAGATACCATCTAATTCTGGTCTCAAGATGGTAGAGGATAGGAATTTGCATTTTTGAGCCTTTGAACACAGTTGGAACAATTAAAAAGAGAAAAATAAATTCAAAAAATGACCATTGCGCAGAAGACATCAAGCTCAATTGGCATAACATACTACACAAAAGCATTGTTCCACATCCTACTTTGGCAAGTAGTGATCTGGGATCTTAAAAGCTTGCAAGTGGCTATCTAGGTACAATGATGGGTCTCTCTTTGTCCAGCAAAGAAGAATGAAGGAAACCAAAGACACATGGGAACAGTTATTCCAAGGGACTGGTACACCATGGGATCCTCAGCCTGTATGACTATGAGACCAGAAGAACTAGATGGTGCCTGGCTACCACTGTCAACCACT
>NW_006921717.1:6953803-6965421 GCF_000298275.1 Orycteropus afer afer | reverse complement strand
TGGAAAGTGAATTTGCTCTGTAAACTTTCACCCAAATCACAATAAAAATAATTTTAAAAAATGACCATTGTTCTTTTCTTTCTGGCTCAGACACCTCATTGCTTTCTGACTGACCAAGGTGCCACAAAGTTTGCAACAGCCATGGGGGTGCCACAGATTCCTGGGGAGCAGCTGGTGACAGAGAGAAACACCAGGCGCCTGGAAAAGGAGAAGCGTGAGAAAGGGGCTCAGAAACCAGACTGTAGAAAGTAAGTGTCATTTCTGGCTCATGTTGTGGGGAGTGTACTCAAAGGTCAAAGAAAATATCTGATTGTCTACATTTGTCAAAGTCAAAGGTCATTTGGTGTTTTCAGTTTTGTACAAAAGAATTCAAACTAAATAACGGGGAAACTTCCCTACTCATTCTTAACGCATTCATGATTCCTGTGAATAGTAACTCATATTGCTTCTCTGACATGATCCGGCAGAAGAAAATCTTGCATTAGTTTATAAATCATCTGGATATTTCTTAGTTTGTAACGTTAGGTTGACTACACAGGTCTGGATGATCGTGTCTACCTTATGAGTTAACATCCTGTCCTAGTGCAGAAAAAATCTGTATGGCTCTTAAACTTATGATTATCATATGTTCTAAATTCAGATTTTCTGTTACAGGTTTCAAAACCCAAATAAAAGCCCCTATTTAAAGGAAAATTTGAAAATAGCTCCGTCACAGTTTAGGAGATAAGAAGTCTGAATTCAGGGTGCCGGCTGTAGGGGAAGGCTCTCCCCCTTTGTCAGCTCTGGGGGAAGGTCCTTTTCTTTTTTCAGCATTTGTGGGCCCAGTGTTCCGTACAGATCTCCACGTATCTTGGCATCCATCTCCCCCTGGGTCTCGTATGTTCTCAGCACGGGGACCTTGGGTCCAAAGGACATACCCTACTCCCTGCTTTTCTTTCTTGGTGCCGCTGAGGTCTCTCCTTCTCTGGTCACTTCTCTCTCCTTTTATCTCTTGGAAGATAAATGGTGATGCAGGTCATACCCCAGGAAACTCCCCTTACATTGGATCAGAGCTGTGACCTGAGTAAGGGTGTTACATCCCACCCCTTCCAACTGATGGGCTGATCACATCAGATCACATGATGGGGAATAATCACGTCATTACATACCTGCCAAAGTACATCGTTGTATAACTGCCAAACCACTGGGAACCGTGGCCTAGCCAAATGGATACATATTTTGGGGGGACACAATTCAATCCATGATACTACATACTTTTTATCGTAGCAATATTTAAGCACCTGGGGAGCTTTTCTTTTCCCTACCACTCATCTGTCAGTTTGCTGTACTGTGTGGCTTGCATGTTGCTGTGAGGCTAGAGGCTGGGCCACCGGTATTTCAAATACCAGCAGGGTCACCCGTGGTGGACAGGTTCCAGCAGAGCTTTCAGACTAAGACAGACTCAGAAGAAGAAAGGGACCATCCACTTCTCAAAGAATGGGGCAGTGAAAACCTTATGAATAGCAGTCACACAGTGAAATGCTGTCTGATATATCACTGGAAAACATATGAACAGCCCCGAAACATTGTCCAATATAGTGCCAGAACATGAGCCCCTCAGGTTGGAAGGCACTCAAAATACAACTGGGGAAGAGCTTCCTCCTCAAAGCAGAGTCAACCTTAATGACAGATGAAGTAATGCTTTCGGGACCTGTCTGCTGATGAGACACAACTCAAAATGAGAAGAAACAGCTGCAAACAGCCAGTAATAATCAGAACATGGACTGTATGAAGTATGAATCTAGGAAAATTAGAAGTTGTCAAAAATGAAATGGAACACATAAAGATCAATATCTAGGCATTAGTGAGCTGAAATGAACTGGCTTTGGCCATTTTGAATCAGACAACCAGATGACCTACTCTGCCGGGAATGACAAATTGAAGAGGAAGAGTGTGGCATTCATTGTCACAAAGAATGTTTCAAGATCTATCCTGAAGTACAGTGCTGTCAGTGATAGGATAATATCCATATGCCTCTAAGGAAGACCAGTTAATACTACTATTATTCAAATTTATATACCAACCACCAAAGCCAAAGATGAGGAAATTGAAGATTTTTACCAACTTCTGCAGTTTGAAATTGACCAAACATGCAATTATGACTGGTGGTTGGAATGCAAAAGTTGGAAACAGAGAAGACTCACCAGTAGTTAGAAAATATAGTTTGGGTGATAGAAATGACACTAGAGAAAGCATGATAGAATTTTGCAAGGCCAACGGCTTCCTCATTGCAAATACCTTTATTCAACAACATAAAAGGGACCGGTACACCTGGACTTTACTAGATGGATTACACAGGAATCAGATCAACTACATCTATGGAAAGAGGCGATGGAGAAGCTCAAGATCTTCAGTCAAAACAAGGCCTTTGACTAGCCTTTCAAAGAGCAGCTTGAGAAGACAAAGTCAATTATTATAATGAAATATGCGAAGACCTGGAGTTAGAAAACCAAAAGAGAAGAACACGCTCAGCCTTTCTCAAGCTGAAAGAACTGAAGAAAAAAAATAAATAAATTCAAGCCTTGAGTTGCAATATTGAAAGATTCTATAAGAAAAATATTCTATGATGCAAGAAACATGAAAAGAAGATGGAAGGAGTACTGTACCAAAAAGAATTGGTTGATATTCATTCTTTTCAGGAGGTAGCATATGATCAAGAACAGGCTGAAACTGACCAAATATGCAAATCAAGATGTGTTGATTATCACTGGTGACTGGGATGAAAAAATTGGAAACAAACAAGAATCACCAGTACCTGGAAAATATGGCCTTGGTGATAGAAATAACTCTGGAGGTTGTTATGATAGAGTTTTGCAAAACCAACGACTTATTCATTGCAAATAGCTTTTTCTCAGCAACACAAATGGTGGCTATACACAGCTTTGCCAGATGGAGTACACAGGAGTCAGATTGACTACATCTGTGGAAAGAGGTGATGGAGAAGCTCAAGATCTTCAGCCAAAACAAGGCCAGGAGCTGATTGTGGAACAGACCATCAATTGCTCATATGCAAGTTCAAGTTGAAGCTGAAGATAATTAAAAGAAGTCCACAAGAGCCAAAATATGACCTTGGTTATACCCCTCCTGAATTTAGAGACCATCTCAAGAATAGATTTGATGCATTGAACACAAATGACTGAAAACCAGAGGAATTGTGGGATGACATCAAGAACATCATCCATGAAGAATGCAAAAGGTCATTAAAAAGACAGGAATGGAAGAAAAGACCAAAATGGATGTCAGAAGAGACTCTGAAACTTGCCCTTGAATGAAGAGCAGCTAAAGCAAATGGCAAATATGACAAGATAAAAGAGCTGAACAGAAGATTTCAAAGAGCAACTCGAGACGACAAAGTCAATTATTATAATAAAATGTGCAAAGACCTGGAGTTGGAAAACCAAGAGGGAAGAACACATGGTAATGTGGAGGGTCAGAGAAAAAGGGGAAGGCCCTCAATGAGATGAATAGACACAGTGGCCGCAGCAGTGGGCTCACCAGGTATAGCAAGCATCGTGAGACTGGAGCAGGACCAGGCAGCACTTTGTTCTGTTGTGCAGAGCCGACCCAACAGCACCTAACAACCACAGCAAGGGAGTGTTTTCAAAATCCACTTGTCTGGGCTCCGTCCCCAAAGAATCTAATTTAATGGATCTGATGTGGTGAGATGCAGTGAACTACTTAATGTGGCCCTTCTAGCCATAGTCTTTGTAACTCCCACCAAATGACTGGGTGGGACTATGCCCACCGAGGGGATTGGACAGCTTGCTAATAATGTAAGTAAGGTACATGGCATCTTGTGGGGGTAAGACCATGCAAATATAAGGTGTATGGAGCCCTAGTGAGGGGATTGGCCAGTTTTGCCTTCCTGCTAGGCTTAAAATGAGCCGTCATAGAAGCAGAAAGAGGGACCTAACTACCACCACCAAGAAGAGACAAGAGCACAGTGTGTCCTTTGGACACGAGGTCCCTGCACTGTGAGCCTCCTAGACCCATGAGACACCAAGAAGCAGCAGTAGAGGCAGCAGAACCAGGAGACCAGCAGGAGACGGTGTGGTGAGCTTCCCAACCCGTGGAACAAGACAGCTGAGCTTTGGGCAGGAGGCTTGCTGGTGGAGTGGGGTGCCTCTGGGCATTTGGTGGAGCTGGGCTTGCCAACCCATGGCGTGAGAGAGTTGGGCACCTCCAGGCCAAGGTTTCCTGGTGGAGTGGGGTGCCTCCAGGCACTTGTGGTGGAGCTAAGGAGCTCTGTGATGCTGACAGGAGCAGCACAGAGGCCAGGCCAACACAACAGGGCCCAGAGGCCGAGGAGCCAAGGGCCCAAGGAGCCAAGGGCCAGAGAGAGGGCTGTCTGCAGTCCCAGCAGAGAAGAGACTGTGCTTCTAGAAGAACTAACTGTATCGTGAGTCATTTCTGATCTTTAATTGTAACCTTTCACTTGACTGATAAACCACATAATCATGAGTATCATCTGAGTTCTGTGTGGCCATTGCAATGAATTATCAAACCCATCAGAGAAGCAGGGAGTACGGTGTGAGAGATGGCTGGTGTGAGAATTGGTAAAATGGGTGGAGAGAGGAGGTAGGTCTGACTTCTACTTCATAGGAATCAGATTCTCTCTCCGTCTTGGAAAGTCAGAGGTCAGACACCTCCACCACGCCATTTTTTTACAGGTGGATTTGCCAGGCATGCACGTTATGAAAAAGTTTCCCAGGTAAAAAAGAATCTGCTTTACAAGGCTGGCCATGTGTTGAATGTGTTGCTGTTGTTACCTGTGTGTTATGGTATCAGTAGCCTGAGATCACAGGAATGGGGCTGTTTTCTCAGTGGTTCATGGATTAGTGTTAATACATGTTGTCAGATTGCTTTCCAAAAATTGTGTCGTGACGCACATCTCCACCAGTCAGAACTGCTCTTAGATATAAGGATGACAGGCTTCTAGGCCTCCCCTGAGAGGGACCTCTTATCACAAATAAAACAGTTGCTATGTCACAGAATACGTGATCACTTTGTCTCTCTGAACCTGGTGGTCAGCATTGGCACAGCAGGACCCGTAGCCCTAATGGTCCACTCTTGTGACTAACACCATTGAGAGCCCAGGGAGACTCTTCTCCACATCTCTTGCTCTTTGTCTTGGAAGCTGCCCGAGTCCAACCGTTTGTGGGCCATGCCTCTGCGGACCCCAGACCAGATGCTGCCCTGGAGCTTGGGGAGGATGTGAGCAGCAGCAGGACTTGGTGAGAGAGAAGACACGTTACCTCCTCAGATGGATTCACGCATAAGGAAGCATTGTTTCCCAGTGGCACTCTGGGTCCGTTTTCTTGCAGCCTGACACATTGCGGTTCCTGGTTCTGGAAGTATTTGTGGATCAGCACAGTGTTTGCAAGCATTGCATGTATAGGCCGAGGAACATTTGGCGGCTAATTGAAGGATTCCTTTTACTGTTACGTTTGTATATAGACAACTCTGGGTCAGCACTTCCCAGTAAAAATACCATGAGGGCCACATATGTGATTTAAATTTTTTAGTAGCCACATTAAAAAGAGTAACACTGCTGGGATTACTAAAGTATTTTACTTGGCCCAATATTTTAGACGTAATTAGATTTTTCAACATGCAATCAGAAGGAAATTATTTATGAGATTTTGTTTAAGGCAACAGACTCTTTACTTGTGAGATGTTTTATTTTTATTTTTACATGATTAGCAAGCTGTCCAGTCCCCTTGGTGGGCCACAAGCACCTCACATGTGCATCGCCCCACACAGTCATCTGGTGGGAGTCACAGGGACCATGGCTAGAAGGGCCACACCAAGCCATTCAGTGCACCACACTTCACAATATTTTCAAAGTGTGTTTATCACAGTGAGATGACAGAACATATTTGTAACTTGGCAGAATTAAACATACAGTATGTGGGCCTCCATTGGTATTCTTGCCCCATCCCCTTGCACATATTAGGGGCAAGCCTACCCCCAGCAATGACCGGGGGTGTGTTTTTCCTCACCGACAGGTGAAGGGTGACACAGATGCTTTAATTTGCCGTTCCCTGACTGTTAACCAGCGTGAGAATCTTGCATGTGTTAGCGGGTCATTTTTTTCTGTGAACTTGCCTGTTTCTGTCCTGTGTTCATTTTTTCCTCTGGAGTTGTTTTGTTCCTGTCATCAGTCTGAAGCACTAGGCTGTGCCCCGTGTCATGCAAGAAACTTCCCTTAATCTGTTGTTTTTGTTAGCTTTCACTTTATGGTATTTTTGCTATGTAAAAGTTTTTTTTTTTTAATTGTTTATTTGTAAACAAACACTTTTACAGTTTAGTTAAGACTATAAAGGTATAACTTCTCTAAACTTAGAAGGTATCACCCATCCTGAGATATAGTCACCTATTTTTCTTGAAGGGTTTTGTTTTCTTTTTCAGATGTGAGTCTTTAGCCTCTGTAACTGGCTCTTGTACACTGTGATGACAGAGAGGGCTCTGGCTTTCTCTTCTCTTAGGTAGAGAGTTGGATTTCTCCAGACCCGCTCTCAGCCTTGAGTGTTAAACGCTGTCTACTCTTCCGTCCCTCCATTTCATTGCCTAGTGGGTACCTCAAGCTTATGTCCAAAATGGAACTTTTTATTTCCCCACCCCACCCCATTCCTCCACACATATCAACAAAACAAAAAATCTACCCCTGTAAGCTTCTTGTTACTGTTGTTATTTGTTGCTGTTGTTGTTGTTGTTAGGTGCCATGGGGTCGGTTCTGACTCACAGTGACCCTGTGTACAACAGAACGAGAAACTCTGCCCAGTCCCGTGCCAGCCTCACAATCCTTGCTACATCTCGGTAAATGGTTCTTATGTCCCTCAAGTTGTTCAGGCCAAAAGCCTTAAAGTCATTCCTGATTTTTCCTTACCTCGCATCTGGCCCACCTACCAGTCCTATCAGCTCTCCCTTCAAAGTGGCCCATCCCCAGCCCACTTCTTCACCCGCTTCACTGGCACCAAGCTAACACGCACCATCTCTCCAAGCCTCCTGACAGGCCTCTGTCTGCTCTTCCTTGGTCAACTCCGCACAGTAGCCAGAGTGATACTTAATATAAACTTTCTGTTGAAGTCAAGCACACATCCAGAAGAGTATAATCATGTTAGTACACCTTGATGAATTTTCACAGAGTGAACACACCCTGTCGCCAACACCCAGATGGAGAAACGGCTCCTGGCTGGACCTCTCCCTCACGCCCTTTGTATTCACTGCCCTCCTCCCTGGTAACCACTTGCCCGACTTCTGAGCCCAGAGGTTAGTTTTGCCTGGTTTTGAACTTTAGTTTAGTGGAATGACATAGCATGTACTCTTGGGTTACCTTCTCACAACTTCAGGTTTATGAACTTTGTCCACTGGTTGCATGTAGCGAGTTCACACATTCTCACTGCAGGACAGCTTTCCATGTCATGAGTACAACACAGTTTATCGCCCTTCAGTGGACATCTACTTTGTAACGTTTGTGCCGGACGAAATCTTTAATCTCTTTGTAGTTGAACACGGTTTCAGTTTGGGGTTTCGTGAATAGTGCTGCTTGGACATTGGAGACACAGCTTTTGGTGAACGTGCGTCCGTATTTCTGCCGGTCGTACATCTAGGTTTGGTGAACGTGCGTCCGTATTTCTGCCGGTCGTACATCTAGGTTTGGTGAACGTGCGTCCGTATTTCTGCCGGTCGTACATCTAGGTTTGGTGAACGTGCGTCCGCATTTCTGCCGGTCGTACATCTAGGAGTGTCATTGCCGAGTCACAGAGCATACGTATGTTCAGCCTCAGTAAATATTGCCAAATGGTTTTCCACAGAGTTTGTATCAAGCTCTGCTCCCAGGAATAAGAATTCCAGTTCCAACACGTCCTTACCAACACTTGATACTGTCTCTTTGTTCATTTTAGCCATTCTGATGGATGGTGGTGGCAAGAATGGTTCCTTTTAAAACTTAACTCCTATCATGACACATCTCAGGTCAAAGTCTCTGGTGTCTTCACATCTTACTCAAAATAAAGCCCTTAAGAAAACCCTCACTGTGGCCTATAAGTAGAACGACCGTATGATGTAATGTCCAGACTGGAACTTTCTGGCAGTGGAAGGGGCCACTATTAATAATTAGGTCCGAATGCCAGGCATAGGTCAGGACTGTCTTGAGTAACGAGGATGTGTGGTCAAAGGCTTCATGGTCTGGCCTCTGGCTGTCCCTCTGCCCTCCCTCCTCCCACTCCCCCCTCCCTTTATTCCCTCCAACCGTGGTGGCCTCCTGAAACTCCTGTGACGTGTCCAAGGCTGTTCCTGCGTCAGCAGCCTTCTTCCCCTGGTCCGCTCGGCCAGCTCTGCACCTCCTTCAGGGGCCCTCGACCAACCAGCCCTCCACCTCACTCCCTCCCCGCTCTGCTGGGCTCTTCGTTTTTGTTGCCCCTGAAATAAGTATTGCTCCCTCACCACCACCACCCGTGGCCCCACGTGCAAGCTCCATGGAAGTAGGCACTTTGCCCATTAGTTTACTGCTGTGTCCCAGCACTTGAAACAGGGCCTAGGATACAGTTCATTATAGAATTGAAGTGTCATTATAAAATCTTGCAAATGTTTTAGTTAATTTTTAATTAATAATAAAACATTGGGAGAAAAGGTTATCGGGCTTTCACAACAATGCCATTGAGTCGGTGCTCAAAGTCAGGGGCTGGCAGCATCAGCAGGTCCTGGGAGCTTGTCAGCAACGGGGACTCGGGTCCCCCCTGACCCTGTCCACTCAGTATTGGGGCTGGAGCCCAGGAGTCCGGGTGCTTCTTAGGCACACTGAAGTCTGAGGTACATTCTCTATTAGTTTTCACCCCACTTTACAGATAGAAACAGTGAGGCACAGGGAGGAAAACTGAGGTCACACAGCTAGAAAATAAGGGGGCTGGAGTCACCCACTGGGCCTGGAACTGAACTCAGTCCCACAGCTTCCAGCCAAACAGTAGTCAGGCATGTGGGGTGAACATTGACACCAGGTGGGTACACTCCTGGGAAGGATCAGTCATGGGAGAATAGAAGGGCAGTGTTTGCACGGGGAAATAACTCAGGGCAGGGATGGATAAGAAAGAAGGACACGGGGAAGAGGTGACTATGGGGAGAAAGTGGGAGGGGAGCTGTGACATGATGGGGAATTGCAGTCGATGTCATGAGACACAGTGTATGAGCTGCTGTATGGAAAATGAATTTGCTCTGTAAACGCTCACCCAAATCATAATCAAAATAAAAAATTAAAAAAAGAGGGGGGGTGTTGGGATTGTATGCCCTCTTAAAGCTGAGGCCAAAATAAAAACAAAACAAAAGCCACGCCATCCAGCTGGGACTGCTTGAATACAGATGAGAACACGAACAGGCCTCCTTTGTCATATTCCTGCGAGTCTGGAACGTTGGAAGCAAAGCACATCCTGTTTGCCACCAACTATCATGTGGGAGTGTATGTGGTATTCCGCTAAGTGGGTCCTCATGGCAGTGTTTCTCTTAAATCTGTTACTTTTTTATGTTTGTTTTTGACAGATATTTGGGAACCGTGGGTGCTGTTGCCCTGGACTGCAATGGGAACGTCGCTTACGCAACCTCGACGGGAGGCATTGTCAACAAGATGGTTGGCCGCGTGGGGGACTCTCCGTGTGTAGGTAGGACAGAGGGAGCTCTTGGCCTGGCCCTTTGCTTCCCTGTCACCAGGCTCTACTCGTTCTCCAGCCTTCTCCTTGTCTCAGTTTGACTTCCCTTCCCTCCGTGGTGGCAGCTTCAGAGGCCCTGGTCGTGGTGACTGGCCTGGAAGGGGCTGCTTGTAGCTGGTATCTGTTCTTCCTAGATTCCGTATCTACTGAGGATGACTTGGGGGAAGAGATGGAGGACCCTAAAGCTGTCCCCAGGCCACCAAATGCCGCCTCTTGCTTTTCTTAGCTCCAGGTGTAAGAGCTGTGGACTTAGTCCCAGAGGGTTAAGTACCTGAAACCTCATTTCAGATGTTGTTGTTGTTAGCTGCTGTGGGGTTTCTCCCTACTGGTCGCAGATGGAGCAGAACCCCGCCCGGTGCTGGGCCCGCCTCACATCCTTGCCTTGCCTGCGCCGGTCGCTGCAGCCACTGTGTCAGTCCACCTCATGGAGGGTCTCACCTTTTCCTCTGATCCTCTCCTTTACCAAGCGTGCTGTCCTCCTCAAGGGGCTGGTCCCGCCTAACAGCGTGACCAAAGCAGGAGAGACAGAGTCTGTCCCTCTTCATTCTAAGGGGCATCCCAGCTGCACCTCCGAGACAGACCTGTTCATTCTTTTGGGAATCCATGGTGCATTCAGTACTCTTTACAAACATCACAACTCACAGGCGTGAGTTTGCATTAACAATCTAAGGACGCAGAGAGTGTCACTTTGCAGTTACTCTATTTGAGTGGCATTAGTAGGTCCCCAAAGTGACACGATTCTACTATTACAGATAGACGTGCTCTCTGCATTAACATGGAAGCCCGTTACCTAGTCCTCAGGGGTGGGTAAGTGGTGGAGGTGGGGTGGGGGTGAGACTTGTCTGTGAGAATTCCCAGTAACCCCTGCAGATGACTGGAATTTTGAGAAAGAGTTCAATTGTCGTGTCTGCCCAAAAGAAGAGCTTAATTTCTAGTAGAAAACCGACCCTGCCTTCCCTTTGTGTTAGCTGTTCTAGTCTTCAGTGACAATCTGTGCTGTTGACAACTCTTGATACCCTGCATCCTATTGCAGAATTAGAGGAAACTCTCGAAGCTTCTTTAAAGAGTTGAGGCCTGATAACCTCACTTAACCCTATGAAGTAGGACAGTCTCCTTTTTCCTCCTTAGCAGAAATCCAACTCATATATGCCAAGTCATTGGCGTAGCCCAGTTTCTGTCCAGCTGGCTTCAGACCAGGCTACAGGGTCACCTCAAGTCAGAGTCTAGAAACTAATTTCCAACTTGTTGAGTGATGACGGTCAAGTCCCCAGAGACAGAAGGCACAACCTAGACTCTCGGAAGCCCTTCTCTTGGTTATACGCCCTAAGTGTGCCTGGGCCCCACCCTTCCCACTCAGTCCAAGCTCCACTCTGCTTGACCTTTCCGACTGCTCCAGCTGGTGACAGATGACACCCTCCTAGTCCGCCCCCCCCCCCCGCCGCCATGGACAGCAGGCAGCAACATCCACTTCCAGCAACACAGTTGTCATCTTGACAAATGTATGTGTGCTGAGGATTCCCAAGGCCACCCCAGGTCCAGTGATGCATTAGGAGAACCTTCACAGAACTTACTGTGTGGTTGTACCCATGGCTACGATTTATTACAGGAGGGGATGGGAGGCAGGCATCGGCAGAGGGGTGGGCACAGAAGGCAAAGTCCAGAAGAAACCGGGCTCCAACTACAGAGTCCCCTCCCACTGGAATCACACAGGACACACTTAATTCCCCAGCAACAAGTTGTGACAACACTTGTGCAGGGGCGTCTGCCAGGGAAGCCCATTATAGACTCAGCATCCAGGCTTCTTCTGGCGACCGTTGGTCGCATAGCCTCTGCCTAACACATGCCAAAGCCCCAGAGTCTCAGAGGAAAGCAGGTGGT
>NW_006921717.1:6928968-6952295 GCF_000298275.1 Orycteropus afer afer | reverse complement strand
GCAGGCAAGTGTAGCTTTATTAACCCCAAGGGAGCCAGCCAGCTCACTCCCGCAGCACAAGTTTACAGGAACAGGGCACACACCTCCCGTTGTAGTGGTTCCCATTCGCAACCCAGTTTCAGCTCCTTCCAGAACCAGAATCAGGGCTTTTCTGCCCTTGTGAACCCTTGGAACCTGTGGCATTCAGCTCAGGGCCTCAGAGTCCAGCATCCATAAGGCACATGGTGATGACAGAGCCTCTGTGTTGACTACAGAAGCGGGAAGCCAACCCTTCCACGTTGGAAGGACTCTCGGGCAGGTAGCTCTGTGTTAACATGGGGGAATGCAGGAAGAAGGCCAGAGGTTGCTTCATCCTGGGCCAAAATAAGAAAGAAATCTCACCAGTAGTTTTAGCTCCAGACCCTCCCTAAGTGGGAGCCCAGAACAGTTTCCTCAGGTCCAAAAGCCACCCTCATCAAATGCATCTGCTCCCCAGGTCAGTGGACGGCGTGCATGGGTGTTGGCTTTAGGGGTCTCGATTTCCCAGGATTCTTTGAATGTAGTGGACTTCCTGGTGATCCTGACAACACAGTCCTGCTGGACTTCCTCTCTAAGTGTGTGGGGTGTGGGATGGGATAGGGGGCATGGCTTCCCCAAGCACGAGGGGGTACTCTTTGGAGCAAAGAAGGAGGGGGTCCTTGAAAGGCCAGGCTCCCCTCCCTGGGGCACCCCTCGTCCTCCTGCATCTCAGGGCGTTCACAGGTGCTTCCTAGTGCACCTTGGCATCCACAAGGTCATGGCTACTGTTTGACCTTCGCCTACACTATAGCACCCTTTGGGACTTAATATCTGTGTAACGTTAGACTTGCCTCATGGGTTGGAATTTCTTGACCTGCTGCTCAGTTGGAGCTAATCACCTTCTTTGTGAGCAGGGTCTGGAGGTTATGCTGACAATAACATTGGGGCCGTTTCAACCACGGGCCACGGGGAGAGCATCCTGAAGGTGAACCTGGCCAGGCTCACGCTCTTCCACATAGAACAAGGTACGGAAAGAGCGCGGGATTGGTGGAGACGAATAAACAGAGCTGGTGGCATAGTGTCTAATGCATCTGACTGCTGACCAGAAGGCTGGTAGTTCAAACCCACCAGCCACTCCTCAGAAGGAAGACTGGGCAACCTACTTCTGTAGAGATACTGCCTCGGAAACCCAAGGAGGGGTCGCTGTGAGTCTGAATCGACTTGACAGCACTGAGTTTGGTTTTTGGGTTTTATCTGGTAAACAGGTGGAAAAGTCTGTGAAACCACTTCTTGTTTGCTACGTGTCTTGCTTCCGGGTGATCAACATGTGACTTGGTCTCCTTCCCACCTTCTGTTAGGATCTCAAGTAGGAGATTTTAAAATAAAGTTCTGTTGTCTTTTCCCTTCTCAGAAGAAAGGGGGGCAGTAGCGGGACATGGAGCCTGGGGGCCGCTGCTCCTGCTGGGCTCGGCTGGGGCTCAGTGCAAGGGCGGCCTCTTCTGGTGAAGAGCATCCTTCTAAGCATTCCCAGTGGGACAGAGTTGGCATTGAGTCGTTTCCATTCATGGTGACCCCATGTGTGTCACACCAGAGCAGCTCCATGGGGTTTCCCGTGGCTATAATCTTTACAGAAAAGGAGCCCTGATGGTGCTGTGTTAAGCGCTTGATTGCGAACCGAAAGGTCGGCGGTTTGAACCCACCAGCCGCTCCTGGCAGTCTGTTTCCATTAAGGTGACGGCCTTGGAAAACTGTAGGGGAGTTCTCCTGTCCGGTAGGGTTGCTGTGACTTGGAACAGACTCTGTGGCAGCGAGTTTGGGGGTTTTTTGGTTAATCATTACAGAAGCAGACTGCCACATCTTCCTCCCGCGGAGCAGCTGGTGGGTTCGAACAGACAACCTTTGGGTTAGCAGCCAAGCACTTAACCACTGCGCCTGCAGGACTCAGTGAAGACCGTCCTTGCAGCAGTCGGAAGTTGTGGGATCGGTTCCCGCCCGTGGTGCCCGTGTGTGTCACAGGACAACTGCTCCACAGCGTTTGCAGTGGCTGATCTTCTCAGCCGTCGATCTCCAGGGCTGTTTTTCCAAGCCACCTCTGGTGGACGCGAGCCTCCAGCCGTTTGGCTGGTTGGCAGCTGGCTGAGCGTGTTAACCATTGGCACCGCCCAGGGGCTGGAGCAGTCACAGAGACCATTGACCAAAACCTTTGTTTCCCGGCTTTGGTGGTTCACATGGAAATGATTCTATCCCTTCGGGGACTTGTGTCACGTCACACCCTTTCTGTTTTCAGGGAAGACGCTGGACGAGGCCGCTAGCCTGTCACTGGGTTACATGAAGTCAAGGCTTAAAGGTTTAGGTGGTCTCATCGTGGTGGACAAAGCAGGAGACTGGGTGGTGAAGTGGACATCGACCTCCATGCCCTGGGCGGCCGCCAGGGACGGCAAGCTGCACTCCGGCATCGACCTGGACGAGAGCACTGTCGTCGACCTGCCCTGAGCCCGTGGAGGACTGTGTTCTAGTGCTGGCTTGGAGGTAAAGTCCGGCTCCCAGGTGGGGACCTAGTTTAACCAATTACATGTACAACTGGAAAAACTACACGATCTCTCCCTCGTTCTGTCGCCTTGATTGGTAACTATCTGACTGTTTGGTTGGGGGGCGGGTGCTAAGGCAATGATAGAGATGCCTGTATTGAGATCGCAGTAAGATAAGACTGGTGGAGACAGTACCCTCTGTGAGTCTCCTGTGAACCGTCCATGCTGTGTCCGGGGAGGAAGGAGGCAGGGAGTGACCCCACATGACGGAAGCCGCCTGTGGCATTGTGGGACCCGTCACAGCGACACAACTGTGGGCTGTGGAGGGGACCGACACGCCTCGGGTGCCCTCGGCCACAAGTCTGGGAAGGTGGCGAGGTGGGAAGGAAAGGACCCAGTGAGGTTTTGGAAGTTGAGACCGAGCAGCAGCGGCCGAGCTCACGGGAGAGGCCCGGCGGGCCTCACAGCACCGTGGAGCTCAGTGTGAGACCGACACACGCTGGGCAGAAATACTGAACATCCTGTCAGAGACCACTTCCTCGTCTGTGAGAGGGGGAACTGATTTTTCTGAAAAGGTTCCCATCTTCTCTGACTTACTAATAGAGACGTGTTTCCAGAAGTTTGAGGGGGGCACCTTCTGGTAGGCCACAGGCTCTCTGATCCAGGAACGAAGGGCCGTGATGGGGACTGGCTGGCTCTGTGGGGCTCTGTGGGGCCTGAGGGTTTTCTGGGTTCACAGATAAGCCTCCTCACCCACCTTGTTTGCAGTGCCTGCCCCCCCCCACTCGCCAGCACACCTGATCAGAGCCAGCCACAGAGCGAGTAACTGGGGCCCGAGACCCCTCCAGCCTCCAGGTCCTGCTGACGTTGAGAGGGCCCCGGAACGGTCCAGGGCTCGGGGACTTCCCCTCCCGCTGAATGGAGTGCAGGGCCACATGGTCCACACAGCAAATACTGCGACCATTTCCTCCGTGAGGGTTCACTGGAGAGCGCCCTCCCCTCCGTTCACTGGAAACGGCCTTCCTGCCACGATGGATCCTCTCAGTGCTTTAGTGGGTCAGGGTTTTCCTCTCGGGAAGAAACCGCTCACCTCTCAGTCCCATGTGCCACTAATAAAATGTCTTTGGAAAGAATGACGGTGTGGTTAGGAGTCACTGTTGACGGAGATCAGAACGTGCACGCACTGCCCTTGGCCTCTCAGTTCCCACAGGCGCTCTGTAGGGAACGTTGGAGATGCGGGTGGCCTGTGGACATGAGTGTCTCGCAGAGAATGCGAGAGATTTTGAGCAAAGAAACCAAGCCACCGTTTGCACTTACCAACAAGGGCTTCCCACGGTCTGCGGGTACTCGCCCCCAGTGCTGCCCTGTGACCCCAGGCCTGTCAGAGTAGACCTGAACTCCTTAGGCTTTCCAGTGTGGCTGTTTCTCCAGACGTGTATAGATCACCAGGCCTTTCTTCCAAGGCGCCTCTGGTGGACTGGAGCCACTTGTCTTTTGGGGGGGGTAGCAGATAAGCTAACCCAGGACCACATAGGGCGTCCTCTTCCCCCCCAGATACAATCCTAGGTCCTGTCTCACCAGCCTCCCCGGGCCCACGTTCTGCTGCCCTGAACCACAGAGGCCGACCTGAGTGTGAAACCTGCTTCGCCCTACCGTCTGGGTGGCCCTGGGCCCTACCACCCAGGTGGCCCTGGGCAAGTTCCCTTTTAAGAGGTTTCTCATCTGTAAAATATGTTACTGTGAAGGTTCAGTGACATGAAAGGGAAGTCACTCAGTGTGAGCCCTGATGGCACAATGGTTAAGTGCTCAGCCACTGACCTAAAGGTCAGAAAGGTGTGACAGTCTGCTTCCATAAAGATTACAGCCTTGGGGCAGTTTCCACTGTGTCCCTAGCGTCACCATGAGCCAGAATTGTCCTGATGGCGGTGGGTTTTGTGGACAGATACAGAAACTGCATCCGGGCCCCGAAGAAGGGCCCTGTGTTTGTTAATTCCTTGTAAATCTCAGTGTGTAACGGCTGCCCCGTTAGAGGTAAGTTAAGTGTTTTGTTAGACGGCAGAGCTTCAGCACTAGGGGTTCAAGGGAGAGGCTCTTTGGAAGAGAAAACCCAAATGCTGAAGTAGATGAGGAGAATGGATGGTGGGCAGAATGGAATGGAGGCTGGGCGGCAGATCCATGACAAGCTGACCTCCCTGGCTCCGTCATTCCCAGGGGACGGAGGGACGCTCGTCATCAAAGATGCTGAAGCCTCAGCTGTGGTCACAGGCCCTCTCTGTGCAAAGCCAGCGTGAGTGTTGGTGTTGGTGTCACACTTCGATTCTGCAGAAGGCCAGCACCACTAGCCTGGGAGCCCAGGCAGCGGCCTCTCTGTAGCCCACACCTTGTCCAGCGGCCTGACCCTTAACGGTCGCTTGAGCCAGGTCTTTGCTGAAAGGGGACTGATGAGCTTTTATCACCTTTGGGCCACAAGAGGGCAGCAAACTATAGGTTCTGTCCCAACAGCTTCATCAGCCCTGAGGACTTCATCTTGACTCTGGACTAGAACAGCCTGCTCAGACTAGGAACCATCAGCAGGAGCCCTGTTCCTGACCTCCACTCTCACCTAAATGCTACGATTTCTGCGATTTGTTTTAGAGCAGAATTGTCAGAGATACAGACGTTGGCAAGTGCCCCCACGGAACCCATCAAAATCAACCATGTTTTTGTTTTTTTTTTACTCAAAACCTTTGAAGCCCCCACTGCAGTGGGCCTGCTGCTAGATCTGGGGGCCCCAAGGAGGGCAGGGTCCCAACAGCCCCAGGCTCTGCCCCAGATGGTTCCTGGTGCAAACTGTGATTTGACCTCTAACTTGGCCAAGTCGTAGAATCATAAGGTGTACCACTAGGGGCCCCGAACCAAGGGCGCGGGGTGCTGGAGCGCCCCCTCTTTGAGCTGTAGAGAAGCCCCGGGTGAGGAAGGGGCTCTGCCTTGTAGCTGCCCGGCAATAAACGTCTTTTTCAAATAATGAACTGTCTCCCTGGACTTATTCCTTTCCCGTGTGAGAGATTACTAGCCCTGAGCACAAAGGTGGGTGGGAGGGGACAGGTTGCGGTCCCCTTCCTGGTCCTTGTAGGCAGAAGTGGACGGTGTGTGGGGAAGTGGTCAGGCCCTGACCTTCCAGCCCACACCTTCTCCAGGCATCGTCCCAACGACCCTCCGCACAGAACGTTCACCATGTTCGGATTTGGCAGCAACTTTAAGCGAGCCAGGAAGTGCCCCCACGGAGCTTGTCCAGGACGGAAAATGCAGCTGTTGTCTCTCCTCCCTCCAGAGGTGTAGGCACGACCAGAAAGCATGGGGGCTGGGCAGGAGGACAGAGGTGTAAGCAGCTCTAGGAATGGGGTTGGGAGCAAGCATGGGCCTGGAACGTGGGTAGTGTCGGGGACAGGAGTGGATGTGGGTGCCCACAGTGGTTCCATCCATTGAGTGGTGAGGCGGGCTTTCTGCCTGAAGCCACTCTGCTCACAGCCCCCAGAACGGCTGAGCCCTGGTTGTAGGTGGCGTCTCTCCTCCAGGAAATTGAGAATGTGCGAGGAGGCACGGGGATGACTCTGCCCTTTGAAAAGGTGGAGCACTAAGGCCCAGGGAAATCCCACGGTCTCAGCCTCCCTGTTCCCAAATCCAGCGGCTCTTACCCTGTCAAAGGGGCTCTGGTGACACAGTGGTCAAGGCAGTCAGCTACTAACCAAAAGCTCAGAGGTTCAAACCCATCAGCCACGCTGTGGGAGAGATGTGGCAGTCTTCTTCCGTAAAGAGTTACAGCACTGGAAACCCTATGGGGCAGTTCTTCTTAGTCCTGTAGGGTTGCTGTATATCAATCAGAATCAACTCGACGGCAGTGAGTTTGGTTTTGGTTTTTTTAACCACTGATGGACTGTCCTTAGGAGACCACTCATGACAACCAAATCCTACCAAGACCCTACAACAGTCCCAAGAGCTTTTTCCAACCCACTATTAAAATGAAGTGCAATGGTCCAGACAGTGAGAGGTCGGTTATGACTCATAGTGACCCCTCCTTGGGTTTCGGAGGTGGTATCTCTACTGAAGTAGATTGCCCAATCTTCCTTCCAAGGAGTGGCTGGTGGGTTTGAACCACCAGCCTTCTGGTTAGCAGTCAGATGCCTTAGGCACTACACCACCAGAGCTCCTGTATTAAAATGAAGTGGAATGGTCCAGACAGTGAGAGGGTAGGGGTCAAGCATGGACTGGGTTGTTGGAGAAAACCAGCCTTGGGTTGGTTAGTGTTTTTTTTTGAAAGAAAAATCCCTGAATCATCCCACAGGTAGCTGTGTTTTTCCCAATGGGATGATCGGGATTTTCTGGAGCCTGTGCAGAACTCAGGTAGGGGATGGGGCTCTAAGCTCCAGCTGGAGCAAAGGAGAAGAGTGGGCAGTTCTTGGGATCCCGTGGGACTGAGGCCCCTCCCCTCGGTGGCCGCCCCATCCCGTCGGTGACCATTCCCAGAGGCCTGGTGCAGGTAGCACCTTACTATCACAGGGAGGTGTTTTTCACTAAGCATTTCAAAGTTTAAAATAACCTTTTAATATTACAAAAAGCATTTCTGTGTGCCTTGTAAAAAGTTGGAAAAAATAAGAAAATGCATAGTAATGAAAATTTAAAATGAAGAAATGTTAGAAAATACAAACCAACAAAAATAAGGAAAAAAGCCTCCTATCATCCAGTGAGAGAAGCTCTGGTGGCGCAGTGCCTAAGGCATTTGACTGCTAACCACAAGGTTGGTGGTTCAAACCCACCAGCCACTCCACAGAAGGGACAATCTACTTCCATAAAGATTTAC
This sequence comes from Orycteropus afer afer, assembly GCF_000298275.1. Lineage (NCBI taxonomy): Eukaryota > Metazoa > Chordata > Mammalia > Tubulidentata > Orycteropodidae > Orycteropus > Orycteropus afer. The sequence goes on along the minus strand of NW_006921717.1, from coordinate 6,944,933 downwards.
CGTCTCGGAAACCCAGTGGGGGTCACTATGAGCTGGACTCAACCCCATGGCAGCGAGTTTGGTTTTGGTTTTATCACCCAGAGAATGTCACTAGGAACATCTTGTCATGTCTTTGCAAATGACATTTTCTGAGCATAGGCACATGGTGGTGGTGGTGATGGTGGTGGTATATTATTGAGTTGATTGTGACTCACAGTGATCCTATATGACAGTACAACTGCCCACATAGGGTTTCCTGGCCATAATCTTTACGAGAGGAGGTCACCTTGTATTTTCTCCCACAAAGCAGCTGGTGGGTTCGAACCACCAATCTTTTGGTCAGCAGCCAAACACTTAACCATTGCACCACTAGGACTCCTTAAGCAATATACATACACACACGCACTCACATACATTTACATATAGAGAGAGAGATATATACACACATACACATATATACATATACGTATAATATATATTAGAGAGAGAGAGAGAGAGAGACATCAGTATTTTTTCCAAAATGAGGTCATACTGTCCATGCTGTTTGTAACCTTTTCTCACTTAAGCCTCCACTTCTCCAGGTCAATAAATTTTCACCCAGTCAATATTCAGATCTCCCCAGTTTTCCCAAAGATGTCCATCACAGCAGGTTTGCCCAAATCCCAGCCCCCGCCTGGGTTGGTGATCCTGGGTCCCCTCTCACAAGCCCCCCTGTTTACGGTGACACCGGCTTGGTAAGTGGACAAGGCCAGCTTCCCTGCAGGGTCACGCCTGCCGCTGCTCACAGCAACAGCTGCACATTTAGGGAGATTGTGACGTGTCCTGGGGTGCTGGGGTGCACCTCACAGAGAGGTGGAGACGCCCCCCCCCCCGGAGGCCGAGCAGTGCTGGGCTGTGGGAACTGGGTTCACGGTCTGGGAGGGGACGTGTGCGCTGTGCCAGATGCTCCCCCCAGAAGTTCAGCACGGGGCGCCTCGGGCCGGCGGAACAGTAGGGAGAGAGTTCGCGCAGAGCACAACCAGGAAAGGACCCCCGCCACCCCTCCTCCTCAGGGCCGCCCCTTCCCTGGGTCACTTCCCCGCAGACAAAGGGCTTGTTTGCTCTCCACCTGCAGCCAGCTCACCTTCAACCTCTCCCGGGCCTGCCCCACGCGCAGTGAGCCAAGCACCCGAAGTGCCTCTGGCCGGAGGGCAGTTTCCAGCCGTGAGCACAGGTGGGTGCCGCTGGCTGACCGGCTCCTGGACCGTTTCCCACGGGCTGAGAGCAAAAGCTGGAGGACTACGGTTCTACCCGCTTCAGGAACATTGCACTGCCCACCCTGGGCTCGGCCCCTGGGGAGGGGGATGGGGGCTCCTGAATGCTCCCAACATTCCATCCGGACACCAAGGGAAGAGTTTACTGATCTTCTCACAAGGGAGAGAGACCAGGCCGGGCCTTCCCTGCCTCCCACTCAGCCCAGGGTGCTGCCCACCGTCCAGCTCTGAGGCCTGGCGCGGGACCGCCTCCCTCTCGCTGCTGCCCCCTCTCGTGCCAGCTCCTGGAGGGCCAGCATCTTCCCTGGTGACCTCACCCCGGTGACCTCAGCCCGATCCAGCTGTTCTGTCCCCTTCCTCCCAATCACCCTGGCCATCTCTCTTCATCTTATCTCTGGGCCCGGCACAGATCTCACACCCTGGATACCTCATGACCAAAAACTCTGTGACTTCCCCCAAACCCTTGCCCACCCTGTCCCTGGCTTCTTTAGACATTCCAGAATGTTCATCAACTCCTCTCAGGAGGAAGGGTCAGGACACAGGGCGGCGTCTCTGCAGCAGGGAGAGACATCTGCCCCACACCCCTTTCTGAACATTCCCAGCCCTAGGGTCCTCCCTGGGTGTGCGGCACAGAGCAGGCGGCCAGCACCTGCCCATGTGACTCATATCTGCTTTCGAGTTATCACGATGCCCTATGTGTGTCCCCACTGGTGTTGTCAAGACAGGAAGGCCTCCATCACGGCCACTTCTAGGGCGGCCTCCCTGGAAAGGGGCTTCGTTTTACTCAGGAGATAACACCACCACTTCCTGTCTCCGATCACCACCGCTATTGCCTGGGTCTGGCACCCCAGCCCGTGACCAGGCTCTGTGAGGGCCTCGGACCTGGAAGGCACCAGCTGTCCTACCATCACGGCCGAACGTCCAGGCTCCTCTCAACCCAGCAGCCCTACCATCCCTGGGATCAGCTCCCAGGACGGGTGCAGTCGGCCCTGCTGCCTGGGAGGCCTGGCGCCTGCAGGACCAAGGCCAGGGTCCAGGCCACTTGGCTGCCACCCCAGCCTTATCGGAGCTCTGAGCTCTTGGGCCCCCACGCCACCCACAGCCCAGCCTCGGGTCCAGTCTCAGCATCAGCGCGTCCCATGGGGCCTGCCTGGGCGGCAGCCGGGCTCCCACCCAACTATGAAGACAAGAATGAGGAAACCCCACCCCATTCCTTGGATTCTGCTCTCCCGCAGCACCCCACCCCCCAGGAGCTCCATCCCACACACCCACCTCGGAGAATCAGGTCACCCAGGAGCCTACAGGGGCTCCCACTGCTGGCAGTGTCCACTCAGAGCCCTCCAGGCTGGCCTCTCCTGCCTGTAGGTGGGGGTCCCAGCCCACAGTATGTCAGTAGCCCCCAGGCCTCTGAACCCCCAATTCTTCCTCCTGACAGTTGTTTCTAGTCTCTTCAAACCCACCCAAATACTCAAGGCCAGTCTGTCACCTTCTGTCCTAGCTCCTCCACTTGCCCATGGGAGGCCTTGGGCATGTGCCCCCGTGTGCCTCAGTTTCCCCATCTGTTCTAAGGGGAAGAATAACCACCTGTCTCATTAGGGTGTCTCGAGGAGCCATTAGTCAACAAGTGTATCTGACACTTGACCTTCACTCTTGTTTTGTCCCCGAAACACCACCCAGAGTGAGCACACTTCCTTCCCTGAGCCCCTGCACACCACCCTTCAGGGCCACCAGCCAACAGGTTCTACAATGGGCCCCTGTGCTGCGAACCAAAAAGTCGCTCTGACCACTTGGGACCTGTGTGCCAGGCCTTCAGCCCAGTCTCAGGCAGAGCTGACGAGAAATGGCTCCCCGCTCCTGGGCCCAGCCATTCCCAGGTGCGGCCCCACCTGACTATGACAGTCCCAACACCAAGACGAACCCTGTGCCCTGTCCTACTGTCCACAGAGCCTTCCTCCTTCGTGAAGCTGGCAGGGCAGAAGCCTCTGTTGCTATTTTCCAAACGGGGCACCTGGCACTCTGGACCCTTGAGGACTGCACCCCAGGTCAGTGGCGAGTCAGGGGCAGAGCTGGATTCAAATACAGCACTGCTTGGTCCCAAGCCCAGTGCTGTGGCCTCAGACTGAGCAGGTCACAGCCCACAAGTGCATCTCCCTCCCCCGAAAAGCTGCTCAGCTGCCAGAGGCATTAGAGAGACAGCCATGCAATGAAAACAGACGTCCAGCTCACCCGTGGATCATCTCCTCGGACGGGGAGGACAACAGGCAAACACGTGGGCCCTGCGGTCTGCCCTGCTCCCTGAGCTCGTTGAGAAAGGACTGCGGAGCTCCCCTGGGCCTTGGAAAACATCTCAACGGAGCTGGGGCCAGACCACAGGGCCTAAAGGGGAGTGTCCAAGGCCAACCACTAACCATTAACCCTGTCTGACCCTACATATGTTTTGTTTTTTTTGGACCCTGTATATATATATACCAAGAGCTCTGATGGCATAGTGCCTAAGGCATTTGACTGCTAACCAGAAGGTTGGAGGCTCAAACCCACCAGCCACTCTGCGGAAGGAAGACTGGTCAATCTACTTCCATACCACCTCAGAAACCCAAAGAGTGTCACTATGAGCGGGAATCGGCTCAATGACAGCGGTTTTGGATTTGTTATATATATACACCCACTGCCTTCAAGTGGCTTTTGACTCACAGTGACCCTCTTTGGGTTTCCAAGGCTGTAAATCATCTTCCATCCATGGAGTAGCTGGTAGGTTTAAACCACTGACCTTCTGGTTAGCAGCCACATGTCTTATACACCAGAGCTCCTAACCACCATGCAAACTGGGTACTGTGCCCATTTTTCAGATGGGAACACCAAGGCTAGAAGAGATGGGAGCGAGTCTGCAAGGTGGCCAGTGAGGTGGTCAGGATGGGGGCCAGTGTCTGTGGGCGTCCACCCCTCAGGCTTGTCCTCAGCCTCAGCAGCTTGTCCTCTGGCACACTGGTCCAAGCACAATGTGGCTGTCACTTTGCTTGTCATTGCTTCAGCTGTGAGAGCTTCAAGGGCAGGGACCGTGTCTGCCTTGCTCTTAGCTGCTCCCCCAGCGTGGCCTAGAGCCGCGCCAGTAGACACCTGTGGAACCAAAGAACAGATTCCTAAATGCACTCCCTTATCTGAGGATGGCGAGTCACGGCCCAGGCTTCGGATCTGGCCCCCAGCATCCCTGGCCAGAGAAGAACCACCCGGAGGCTTTGGGGGGCACAGCCAGCCCTGTGGCAAGGCCCCCAGGATGCCCGTCCCCCACCATCAGCTGCCTGCTCGGGGATCCCCTGGCCCTTGCTCCCTCGCTTGCTGCTGGGGGAGGGGTCAGCTCCCAGGCCCTGGGGAAGGCTGTCTTGGTAGCAGATCAGGGCCTGGGGAAGAAAGGAGGACAGGGCTCCAGTGAGGCAGATGGGCATGGGGGGACAGGGTGGAACAGGGATGGAGGGAGAGGAAGTGAGACTAGAACAGGAGGGAACAGGAGCGCACAGCCTGGGGCCCCCAAGTCACCAGCCGCACAGGATGCCCCCTCAGTGGCCCTCTCTGGAGTGACCCTGGGCCTGGGTGAGATGTCCGTAGGGCTGAGGGCACAGCCCGGACCTGGCTGAGCACAAAGGAGGGGCTGGGGGTGTGTGTCCCTACCTCTGTGTATGTCTCTGTCCTTGTGTATAAGTGTCCCTGACCTTGTCCCTGTGTGTCTCTGCCTCTGTGTATGTCCCTGTTCTCGTCCCTATGTCTGTGTGGCCCTGTTTATGTGTGTGTGTGACCTTGTGTGTCTGTGTTTGTGTGTCCCTGTGTGTTTATGTCTGTGTGTCTCTGTGTGTGCCCGTGTGTCCCTGTCTAGCTATGTGAGTGTGGGGGGCCCTGTGTCTATGTTTGTGTCCCTGTGTGTGTCTGTGTGTCCCTATCTATGTATGTGAGTGTGTGCCCTTATGTGTGTCCCTGTGTGTGTGTGTATCTGTGTGTGAGTCCCGAGGGGAGACTGTGGATGTGGATGTGTCTCTGTGACCCTGGCTATGTATGTGAGTGTGTGTGCCCTGTGTATCTGTGTGTGTGTTTGTGCGTCCCTGTGTGTGTATCAGTGTGTATCACTGTCTATGTGTGTATACCCCTGTGTGTGTCTGTGTGTTCCTGTGTGTCTGTGTTTGTGTCCCTGTGTGTATATCTGTGTGGGGATCCCTGTCTGAATCCAAGTCTGTGAACGCAGGTGGGGGGTCCTACACATCTATTTAACAAACATAACAGCAGCGTGGACAAAAATGAACACTCATGACCATGAAGAAGAAATAATGAAACTAAACTCCAGCCCTGTCCAGCCGCTCCCAGCGCAGAGTGCCCCACGGCTCCGGGCACATAGCTCTCCAGAGGCCTCTGCGGCTGGTGCCCGGCTTTGCCCACCTCCTGCCCCAACAAGACCACCTGCCTTTGTTCACCAGGAATCCAATGCGCTCCCCCTGCCCCCCCAGCCCTACTGCCCTCACCCCGCTCCCAGCGGCCCCTCAGAGCTGCCCGCCACCCCCACGTTACACCTTTCCGATGCCCTGCCTGGCGAGTGAACCAAGTGCCCCTGGCCCTCCAGGCTCTGTGGTGCGGCCCCTGCCCCGAGGTCTGGAGCGCACCTAGCGTCCAGCGCCTCTGAGCCTCTCGGCTGGCCATGCTGACCTTCCAATCCTCCGGGTTCCTGGCCCTCTGCCACCAAACTCTGCATACTCTTCCCTCGGCCTAGTGTGTTCTCTCCTCCCTCCCTCTGCACCAGAGCTCACCCCAAGGGCACCCAGACCACGCCACATATCTGGCCACTGTGGCCCAAACAGCTTCCCGTTGTCCCTGGCCTGAGGGAAGCTGTCCACTTCCCAGCCTCCGGGACTCAGAGGCCTGTGTTTCAGGCATTCTGAGCCACTCTCATTCTCCCCACTTCCCACCCTCCCTACTCCACCCCTACCCTGGCCCTCAAAGACCCACAGTGACTTCAGCGGAAAGTCAGTTACAACCAGCAGTGGGGGGTTTTCAGCATCTTGACAAGCCCCGAGGGGCTCCAGGTTCAGAGCCAGTCACCCTGAGAACTGTTCGCTTACAAGAGGCTGGTCACATTTAGAGGGGGAGCAGACGGGGGACAGAGCTGTCCTCCGAGTTCAGAACAGCCAGAAGATCCCTGGACTGCACACCACAAGACCCAGGTTCAAGTCCTGTCTCTGCCTCTACCGCTTCCGCAACTGCAAATAAATTGCTGCTCCTCTCTGAGCCTGTGGTTCCTTCCAGAACATGAGGGTGGAGTCGATGTTTCCAGAAGTTCAGCTGTGGGGCAAGCCAGAGGCAGCTGCCAGAACCATTTGTCATCTGTGAGGCCGGGGTCTGGGCAGCTGGGTCTCGTCCCACTGTTTTGAGCCAAAGAGGCAGCCGAGGACCTCACCTGGGGCCTGGTCACCAGGGCAGGTGCAGCAACAACGTGTCGCCCCCCCAGGTCCTCAGGGGCACAACGGGGGCTGCCCTCTCAGCCGTCCTGTGTGGCTGGCCGCTCTCAGTCCGCTCCTGCTTGTGGTGACCCCGTGTACAACAGAACGCACTGTCGCCTGGTGCTGCCCCACCTTCCAGTCGGAGTGTTTAAGTCCACTGTTGTACCGCTGCGTCTCCCAGCACTGGATCGGCCGACAGGCTATTGTCGTCCCCGGGGTTTGCCGTGGGTAATTTTCACAGGTGGATCTGCAGCTTTCTTCCATCTTTATCTGGAAGCTCTGTTGAAACTTGTCCACTGCGGGTGAACCTGCTGGTGTTTGAAATACCTGTGGTATAGCTACCAGCATCGCACATGAAATACATGTTCAAACATGAAGTAGTTTACGGCATTGAATATCTTTCAAGTTGAAAGGTATCCCTTTCAATTATTTCTTCTACAACTAAAGAACAAATCGGGAAAAATGAAACATCAATTGTGCAGTTTATTAGTTGTCTGAATATTGCCTTTTGCAGCTACTTCACTTTTCCAAGAATTTACTTATTAGGTTACTAGATAATTAGTTACATACAATATCATTATCTAGGACTATAACAAAAGCATCAGTATTCAATTAGGTAGATGTACAAACTATTGAATAAATACTTGTGTTTTTCTTTGTGTGTGTTAAATAAATAATTACTTAAATTAATAAATAAAATGTTAATTTTTTACTGGCATAAATATATATAAATTTAAAAGGATCTGAGTACTCAAGGAAGACATTCTTTACTAAATAAACTAAACTGCTGTAGCATAATGCCTAAGGCACTTGACTGCTAACCAGAAGGCTGGCGGTTCAAACCCACCAGCCACTCCTTGGAAGGAAGGTTGGGCAATCTACTTCTGTAGTGATACCACCTCAGAAACCCAAGGAGGGGTCACTATGAGTCGGGTTCAACTCAACGGCACATAATAACAACAACTGTTTTGTTTTAAGATTAAGAAGACTTCAAGGGATATTCCTGGGTTAAGGTTTAACAACCATCACAGGGCAATAGTTGTGGGGGTTCATCCAGCCTCTATGACTGCAAGAAGTCTGGATTCTCTGAGAATTTGAAATTCTGTTCTGTATTTCCCCCTTTTTGATCAATAGTCTTCTGTACCATCTTTGATCAAAATGGTCAGTAATGGTAGCTGGGCGCCATCCAGTTCTTGAGATGTCATGGCAAAGGAGGCAGTTGTTCATGGAAGCAATTAGCCACACCTTCCATATCCACCTCCTGTTCCTGACTCTCCTTTTCCTGTTTTTACAGGTGAATAGGGACCAATTGTTGTGTCTTGAATGGTTGCTTATTAGCTTTTAAGACCCCAGGCACTACGCAAAGAACCAGGAGGTAGAACAGAAGCACTAAATACATTATTAGGCCAATTCACTGTGCTGTCCCATGAAACTATTTCTGCCCTGAGCAATGTGCTCTTTTAAGATCTATCTGTATGGGATAGGGTGATCAAAGTAACTCAAAAGACAAGATAGGAACCTTATGGCAGTGAGTTTATGTTTATACTGAGGCTCCTAGTCAACCTTGGGGCTTGGAATTGAACTCTCTCTCCGACAATAACAGGTGTATAAGGTGAACATTTATACCAGGTAGGTGCACTCCTTAGAACAAGCAATCAACCCTGGGAGATCAGAAGGGCAGTATTTGCACAGGGAGATAGCTCAGGGGGCAGGAATGCATAGGACAGAAGGACACAGGGAAAAGGTAACCACAGGGAGGAAGTGGGAAGAGAGCTGTTACATTATGGGATTGCAGTCAATGTCATGAAACAAAGTGTGTATGAACTGTTGAATGGAAGATGAATTTCCTCTGCAAACTTCCACTTAAATCACAATAAAAAAGTTTATGTTTCTGTCAGAAAAGGAGGGTGAGAATGGTTGCAAAACTCAAAGAATGCCGCCAACGTCACTGAACTGTACGTGGAGAAACTACTGAATGGGTGCATGTTTTGTTGTATGTATTCTCAACAATAAAAATAAACTCTAAAAAGAATCAGACTATGTACAAATAAAGACTTCTAGAACTTTTTTTAAAAAAAAATATTTGAATAAGAGGCATTTCCAACTTTTAAAAAATTACCTGAATGAACGAATGAATTAATCTGTAAGTGAAAACACTCGCTGTCTGTGTTCCTTCCTGGCCTTTGCTTTTGTTCATTTCATTGCAAGGTGTTGCTGAGAATAATTTGCTGCGTGGAGTAAGGAGACGTTGACCACGATCTGCTCCCATGTCAGATGTGCCCCGTAAGACATTGGGGGAATCAAGCCTCAGGGAGGCAGCCAAGTCCCCAGGTGAGTCTGAAGAATCTGAGAGCGGAGGGTAGGAGCCCCACAGAAGACGTGTGTGCGCGGTGTCTCCCTGCAGAGGCCCCAGGCGCCAGCACGGCTCGAGGCAGGAGCAGGATTTTTGTACACTTGAGTGGCCCTGACTGGCAGGAAACCAGTGAAGTGAAGGGCTGTGATGGGGACAAGGGACCCACTCAGAGGCACTGCGTGGACTGATGGACCCAGTGCGACAAGGGACAGACTGGTGAGTGTGACATCAAGCACCAGATGCCCTCATCAACACAAATCCTGCCAGAGCCACAGTTCCACACAAGCCCCTGGAAGTGATGCACACTCCCAGGAGAGAGGGCCCAAGATGGCAGGGACTAAGGGAAGTTTCCATTTCCTCAGCAGAATGAAGGGTTATAATTAAAATGACATTTACATAGATATATAGATGATAAATGGGGAGCTCTGGTAGCGTAGTGCCTAAGACACTTGACTGCTAACCAGAAGGCTGGCAGTTCAAACCCACCAGCCACTCCTCAGAAGGAAGATGGGGCAATCTACTTCCATAGTGATACTGCCTCAGAAACCCAAGGAGAGGTCACTATGAGTTGGGTCCGACTCCACGGCACATAACAACAACATAGATGATAAATAGATAGATAAAGGGAAGTTCTGTTTTATTACATAAATGCATGCATCTAAGGACCCCAAATTACCCAGTAAACTCAGATGAACCAAAGTGACGCAATGCCAGAGGGGCTGGCTTGGGCCCTATGGTGAGGAAACGAGGCCAAGGTCTCCTGACTCTTCTAGGTTAGACACCACTGTCCTGAAGCTATGAGAGCCAGGATCCTAGACATCATCTTCTCTACCCCCTTGTGGTGTGTGTCAGGAAACTATAGCCCTGCAAAGCCATTCAACCATCAGCCCAGGGCTGTGTGCTGACCCCACATCTACTGTCCACGTCTGTCCATCCCCATCTCACCCCCACAATGGCCAAGAGCACAGCCATACTGCCCCCACTGGGACACAGGCAGAGGGACCTCAACTGGGCGACTGGGGGCAAGCTCAGGGCAGAGAAGGGAGCGGGCAGACAGGGCCGGGAGGGCAGGCCCGTAAGTGATTCATCACAGAACAAAGAACCTGAAGAGTTAAGCTAGAGGTTGAGCAAGGATCCTGAGAAAGGTCAACAAGTGAATCCTGTCACCCTGTTGTCAAGCCCCAAATCCTGCTGCCCAAATCCCCAGAGGCAGCCTGCAAAATGGAGGGAAACCAGTTTGCACCTTGCAGAGCAGGGTCTTCCATCAGCTTTACTGTCTGTACCGCACCCCTCGGAGGGAGCTTAGCCCGGAGCGAAGACCCCGGTGAGGCTGCCGGTGCCTGGCCTTGGTGAAGCACAGCAGCTCCCACCCCTGCACCCCCCCTCACCCCCACCCCAGCTGGTCCAGGCCAGTGGCTCCTGGCTGAGGAGCCAAGACAGTGCTCAGAGCCCTGCCCGCCCTGAAACTCATGTCAATGTCCAGAAACAGTGAAAGCCAGGTCACTTGATGCCTACGCACAAGCCACAGCTGGGAGGTGATGCGTCACAGGACACACGTGTGCTGGACAGACATTAAGGGCCCTGAAGACTCAATGTGCTGGAGCTCCTGGGGGTGCCACTGGGGCACTGGGCTACCAACCAACAGGATGGAGCTTTGAGTCCACCCAGACACACCTTGGAAGAAAGGTCTGGTGACCTGCTGTTTCAAAAAGTCACAGCCTTGAAAACTCTATGGATCAAAGTTCTGCTCCACCACACATGGGTCACACATGCGGTCACCATGGGTCATGTGGTGCAGGGAATTACTCGGTACGGTTTTTCTAGCCATCGTCTTTGTAACTCCCAGTGCATTACTGGGTGGGACCATGCAAATAAGATGTGTGGAACTCTGATGTTGCCAGGCTTACAATGAGCCCTTCTAGAAGCAGAGAGGGGATCTCACTGCCATCAAGAGAGAAGAGCTGGAGGTGAAGTGCAGTGCATTTTTTGGACTCAAGATCCCTGCATTGAACCTCCTGGGCAGAGACACCCCAGCAGAGAGAGATGCCTCGGCAGAGAGATGTGGTCGCAGTGGAACCAAGAGGCAGGAGATCGAGCAGTGGGCTTAGGTGGCCCACAGAGCAAGAAAGCTGGGTGCCCTTGGGCAGGAGGCTTGCTGGAGGAGTGGGGTGCACCTAGGTGCCCCTATCGGCAGAGCTAAAAGAGCTTTGTAATATTTGCCCAAGCAGGGCAGAGGCCAGGCCGAGAGGCCAAGGGCCAGAGAGGTGAGCTTGAGGGCACAGCAGAGGGGAGACTGTCCTAATTGAACAATTGTATCCTGAGCACATTCCTGAACCTGAATTGTAGCCTGTTATTTCCCTAATGACCCCCATAATCATAAGTATTGTTTGTGAGTTCTGTGTGGCCATTGCAACGAATTACCAAACGCAGCAGAGAAGTAGTGAGTGCCGTGGGATGGATGATTGTGTCAGAACTGGTAAAAGGCTGGAGGGTGGCAGCCTGTCTGGCCGGACGGTGATTCTGTCTTCCTCCTGTGAAGTTACAGGAGATCGGAAGATGCTGCCTCCATGCCCTTTTTGCAGTCAGAACCAACTTGAGGACAACCAACCACGACTAGTAGATAGGCTGAGTGACAACCTGCACTGGGAAAATGACAGAGAACCCTGTGGGGATCAGAACTGTTGACCTTGCCCCACCCCAGACACCCCACTCCCACCAGCCCGGACTTATCACCCCCACCAACCGCTGCCATAGCGCCTGCCGGTGGAATTGATGGGCTTCCAGCCTTGTGAGAGTTGGTACGCAGGAAGAGTGGGGAACGCAGAACCAGAGCCGTTGCCACTGAGTCAGTTCTAATGCATGACGACTCCATGTGCTGCAGGGTAGAACTGTTCCATAGGGTTTTCTTGGCTGTAATCTTTACAGGAGCAGATTGCCAGGCCTTTCTTCCTTGGCACCTCTGAGTGGGCTTGAACCACCAACACTCAGGTTAGTGTTGTTATTAGGTGCCCTCGAGTTGGCTCTGGGTTGTAGCAATCCTACGTACAATGGAACGAAACACGGCCTGGTCCTGCTGTTCTTGAGCCCACTGTTGTAGCCACTGTGCCAGTTCATCTCACTGAGGGCCTTTCCCTTCTTCGCTGGCCCTCCACTTGGCCAAGCATGACATCCTTTTCCAGGGAATGGTCCCTTCTGACCACATGACCAAAGGAGATGAGAAGTCAGGCCATTCTCGCTTCCAAGGACCATTCTGGCTGCAATTCTTCCAGGACAGACCTGTTAGTTCTTCTGACAGTCCATGGTATTTTCAGTATTCTTCACCAACACCAAAATTCAAAGGCATCAACTCTTTTTGGTTTTCCTTATTCACTGTCCAGCTCTCACATGCATACTAGGTGATTGAAAATACGCTTGGGTCAGGCGTCCCTTAGTCTTCAAAGTTGCTCTTCAACACTTTAAAGAGGTCTTTTGCAGCAGATTTGCCCAGTGCAGTATGACCTCTGATTTCTTGACTCCTGCTTCCGTGGGCGTTGATTTTGGATCTAAGTCAAATGAAATCCCTGACAGTATCCGTCTTTCATCCACCCCTGGTGATGAAGGGTGGCAGCATGTCTACATCCAGGCCTCTCTCCTACAGAGAGAATCTTTCAGGGCAGAAGGGCACGTACATTGCTGGATGATGTGTAAGAGCAGAAAAACCGGGAACAGTGCAGGTCTCCGTCAGTGAGGTACTGAGAAATTAATCCATGCAAAGCGATAGTCTGCGCCATGAGGAGTGTCAGGTAGAGCTACCAGTGACAATGTTTTGAAAGACGTCTAACACGTAAGATTGAGTGGGAAGAGCAAGACACAGCTGTCCATATAGAATGATACCATTGTGTACTGTTTAGTCTACATTTGAGACCATGGTGTTCAGTGGTGGATTCTCACCTTCTATGGGGGAGATCTGGGTTCAGTTCCCAGTCAGTGCCTCACAAGGGCAGCCACCACTGTGGGGTGTGTGTAGGGGCTTGTGTGTAGCTGTGATGGTGAGGTTTTAGCAGAGCTTCCAGATGGAGGCAGAGTAGGAAGAAAGGCCTGGTTATCTAGGTCTGAGAATCAGCCAGTGAAACACGATGGATCCCAATGACCCAATCCCATTGTGCCTGGGGTCACCGTGAGTTAGAGGCCGATTGGCAGCCACTAATAATAACAACAAAAAAATGCTCTATGTAGGAGTCCCTGGGTGATGCATACGGTGAATGCACTCAGCTGCCAGATCAAAGACCAGAGACGTGAATCCATCAGAGGTGCCTCACAAGAAAAGCCTGAAGATCTGCTTCCAAACTAGCAGCCCAAGGAGCCCAGGTCTGCTCTGCCACCCACAGGGTCGCCATGAATCCGAATCAACTCAACAGCAATTGGGCTGCTATGTTTTGTCTTATTTCGTCTTTGGTTCTATGTTTGACCACTTCTCTCTGACCTGCTCTGTGCTCTACAGGGTAGACCTCTAAGGACCACAAAACCCAGCATCCCTTTCTGGATGACTGCCAGCTGAGTTAGGCCAATGGAAGACCTTGGCAGTCCATCAGAGGGTGGGTCAAGAGAGAAGCTGGGGTATTTCTTTCCTCTGACACCTCCTTGCCTCAGCGCATCTGGCAGTGGCTGTGTTCTCTGTATTGGGAGAGCAGGGCTTGAGGCACTCTTAGTTGTGATGTCCCATCCCATGTCCACCACTCCTCAGAAGGAAGGTTGGGCAATCTACTTCCATAGTGATACCGCCTCAGAAACACAAGGAGGGGTCGCTAGGAGTCGGGTCCTACTTGACATCAAATAACAGCCACAACAACAACATCCCATGTCCTATCAAGCATATTAAAATAGACCCACTTCCTACTTTAAACATAATTTTGGCTGTGAATGTTTGAAGGGGCTTATACAAATTTATATGAGAACATGTTTGGCTTTCCTCAAGCTGAAAGAACTGAAGAAAAAAAATTCAAGCCTCGAGTTGCAATATTGAAAGATTCTACTGAAAAATATTGAATGATGCAGGAAGCATCAAAAGAAGATGGGCGGGATACACAGAATTCCCTTACCAAAAATAATTGGTTGGTATTCAACTATTTCAGGAGGTGGCAAATGATCAAGAACCAATGGTATTGAAGGAGGAAGTCAAAACTGCACTGAAGGAATTGGTGAAAAACAAGGCTCCAGGAATTGATGGAATAACCATTGAGATGTTTCGACAAATGGATGCAGCGCTAGAGGCACTTACTTGTGTATGCCAAGAAATTTGGAAGACAACTACCTGGCTAACTGACTGGAAGAGATCCATATTTGTGCCCATTCTGAAGAAAGGTGATCTGACAGAATGTGGAATTTATGGAACAATATCATTAATATCACACACAAGTAAAATTTTGCTGAAGATAATTCAAAAACAGTTGCAGCAGTGTATTGACAGGGAACTTCCACAAATGCAAGCTGGATTCAGAACAGGATGTGGAACAAGGGATATCATTGCTTTTGTCAGATGGATCTTGGCTGAAAGCAAAGACCACCAGACAGATGTTTACTTGTGTTTCATTGACTATGTAAAGGCATTCAAGTATGTGGATCATAACAAATTATGGATAACATTGAGAAGAATGGGAATTCCAGAACACTTAATTGTGCTCATGAGGAACCTGTACATAGACCAGAAGGCTTTCATTTGAACAGAACAAGGAGATACTGCATGGTTTAAAATCAGGAAGGGTGTGTGCATCAGGGTTGTATCCTTTCACACTCTGTATGCTGAATAAATAATCCAAGAAGCTGGACTATATGAAGAAAAACATGGCATCAGGATTGGAGGAAGACTCATTAACAACCTGCGATTTGCAGATGGCACCACCTTCCTTGCAGAAAGGAAAGATGACTTGAAGCCCTTACTGATGAAGTTTAAAGACTACGGTTTGCATTATGGATTACACCTCACCATAAAGAAAACAAAAATCCTCACAACTGGACCAATAAGCAACATCATGATAAATGGAGAAAAGATTGAAGTTGTCAAAGATTTCATTTTACTTGGATCCACAATCAACACCCACAGTAGCAGCAGTCAAGAAATCAGGCATTGTATTGCATTGGGAAAATCTGGTGCAAAAGATCTCTTTAAAGTGTTAAGAAGCAGAGATGTTACTTTGAAGACTAAGGGGAGCTCTGGTAGCGTAGTGCCTAAGGTATTTGACTGCTAACCAGAGGGTTGGTGGTTCAAACCTACCAGCCACTCCTCAGAAGGAAGATTGGGCAATCTACTTCTGCAGAGATACCACCTCCGAAACCGAGGAGGAGTCACTGTGAGTCAAATCAACTCCACGGCAGTGAGTTTGGTTTTTTGTTTTTTTTTTTTCACCCAAGCTGTGTTATGTTCAATCACCTTACATGCATGTGAAAGCTGGACAATGAATAAGAAAGACCAGAAAAGCATTCATGCCTTGGGATTGTGGTGTTGGCAAAGAATACTACAAGTACTGTGGACTGCCAGAAGAACTGAGAAAGCTGTCTGGATTGAAACATGAACAGACATAAATTTCTTTATGTTAAAGCCATATTTCCAGCATTTGGAATTCAGTTTCTATTAGCTTGTATTTATATCTTCTATTTCCTATATGGAAAATAAAATATAGACACTAGAAAAATATTCTAAATTTTAATCTGTAACAAAATATATTTCTCATCATAAAGCAAGAATATTATGAAATAAAAGTTAACAAAGTTATGTAAGAATATTATGAAATAAAAGTTAAGAAAGTTATGTTGTTGTTATGTGCCATCGAGCGGACCCGACTCATTAGCGACCCCTCCTTGGGTTTCCGAGGCAGTATCACTACGGAAGTAGATTGCCCCATCTTCCTTCCGAGGAGTGGCTGGTGGGTT
>NW_006921717.1:6882285-6928868 GCF_000298275.1 Orycteropus afer afer | reverse complement strand
CCAGCCTTCTGGTTAGCAGTCAAGTCACTTAGGCACTATGCTACCAGAGCTCCCAGGAAGTTATAGAAGAAGTAATATGTAAATTAGGCCTTGTAATTGATACAAATATTATGTACAGAAATGGCACAAAGCAACTGTAAGTATCCCGGGAGAAGAGAAAGAAAGAAACGTTATTGAAAAGACGGGTTTCCCAGAGAAGAAAGCATAGAGATGTTCATTTTAAAAAAAAACTAATCAGTGATTTTTAAAAAATGAATATTTATTCTATAACAACTAGATGTTAGTAACTGCAATGGAAGATATGCTCTTTGATGTGGAACAGGTATGTGAAATCAAGTTATTGATTACCTGAAATCCAGCAGTAGAAATTAAGGAATAAATAAGTGGGTAAAATAAACACTTCAAATCTCCTTCTGAAAGAGTGAAAGTTACAAAAGTCCTATATTTAGCATTATTACCTAAGGCAAAACACTGGGACTCAGGGTCAAATCTGTCCCGCTTGAAATTTTTAAATAGTTGAAAAAAAAAATCAAAGGGAGAATATTTTGTGGCATGTGAAAACTACATGAAATTTAAATGTCTGTAAGAAAAAGTTTTTTGGGAACCAAAAAAGAAAGAAAGAAAGAAATCTGGAAAGTGCAGCCAGAATGCTCCTTGGAAGTGAGAATGGCCAGACTTCGTCTCACCTGCTTTGGTCATGTGGTCAGAAGGGACCATTCCCTGGAGAAGGACGTCATGCTTGGTAAAGTGGAGGGTCAGTGAAAAAAGCGAAGGCCTTCAGTGAGATGGATGGACACAGTGCCTGCAATGATGGGCTCAGGTATAGCAAGGATCGTGAGGCTGGTGCAGGACCAGGCAGTGTTTCATTCTGTTGTACATGGGTAGCTATGAGTCAGACCCAACACAACGGCACCGAACAACACCATGCAAATTTAACAATTTTGAGTGTAATTGGTTTATACCATTTAACTTTTATTTTATCTGCAGACAACTATATAGTAGTTGGACTGAGTTGCACTTGACCTAGATTAAAAATCATTAATTATAATTTTGAGTTTTTCTTTTTATATTTTGGAGTCCATAAATACAAGACATTTTTTTAGGCTCTCAGAAACCTGATAGGTCCCTAGCATCATGGCTGGTAGAAACAGCCAGGATGGTTAGAAGTTGCTAAGATGGGCTAAGTCAGTGGGCTGTCAGCCCCAGGGGCCCCCAAGACAGAAGAGAACGGACCTGCTGTGTTTGGGGCGGTTTCCTGAGTGACTGCAGAGCTGGACGCCCAACGTAGAGGGAAGGGGCCGACACCTACGCTCAGTACCACCACTCGGGCTGCCCATCGCAGCTCTTCACACTGTCAGAGTGGCGACACCAAAACGGCCCCAGTGTCTGCAGTGGCAGGGGTGGCAGTGGCAGCAGCTGGTGCCGTGGGCGTAGGGGCCACCAAGGCGGTGGTGTCACTAGGTTGGTGTCACTCGTCACCCAGTGGGGTAACTCTTCATCCCCCCTGTTCTGGTTCCCTAGTGCCGCTCTGACAAGAACATACCCCAAATGGGGGGGGCCTTAACAAACAGGAGTTTATTCTTACAATTTGGAGGCTTTACGTCCAAGTTCAAAGTGCCAGGCTCTAGGGGCTGGGTGAAAGCCTCTCAGCCTTGGGCTTCAGCTCTGCCTCCAGCTCCCAACCCACTGGAGTTAGAGGCGTTTCTTCACTCAGACAGGTGCTGGCTGCTGAGGCTGCCAAGCCCAAGATTGACAAGTAAAAAGGCATAGTCCCAATGTTACAAATCACGTGGCAGGCCATTAATTCAAGTCCATTGTAAGTCCCAAGGTCGGCAGAGCATGGCAGGCTGCTGAACAACAACATGGCTACACGTAGTGTTCAAGGATGCCATAAGCTAGAGACCATTCCCAAGGCCTCTCCTTATATACAGGAAGCAGACCACGTTCCCTAAGGCAGCTATTCAGCTGTTCGTGGTAGATCCCACCATGGAGCTGATTGCCAGTCTCATCATGGGGAATACTACATTCAGCTGCCCAGCCACTCAACCAGGCCCTGCCAAGTTGACACACAATTTTTTTTTTTTTTTTAATTAGGATTTGGGTGAAGATTTACAGAGTAAATTCACTTTTCATACAGCAGTTCACATATACTTTGTCTCATGTCATTGACCAAAATTTACAATGCAGCAGCTCCCCTCCCACTTCCTCCCCATAGTTACCTCCTCCCAGTGTCCATCCCTTCATACACCCTGAGCTATCTCCCTGTGCATAAGCAGCCCTTCCTTCTCCCATGATTGTTCTCTCCAGGGCGTGTTGACACACAAATTTAACTACCACACCCACCCCACACACCAGTCACAAGGCAGTCAGGAATGCTGGGGGGCAGACCACAGTGCCCACCATTGGGCAGAGAGAAGGGTCTCTGCCTGGGCCAATGGGAGAGGGAAGGAGCTGAGAGGTGGGGCCAGGCTGCTCAGCCCACATGGTACGGGGGTGGGGGTGGGGTGGTTTGCTGACCAGGCTGCTCCCAGGGTTGGGGGAGAGAAGAGGGCTGATACCATGACTTGCCACACTGGGTGACACAGAGCCTAGTGACCCCACTGCTACAGCTTGCCTCTAGAGCTGACCCAACCCTGTGGCCGAGCCAGATAGAAGGAAGGGGAAAGGCCCACCCAGGGCCTCCAACCAGTTTTCTGGGTGACGCTGGAACTTGCAGCAAGCCCAGGCTTCACCCCAGCTGCCGCTGGCCAGGATACTCCAAGCACTGGGCCCACAGGGCAGACACCTACCCTCGGTCCACACCTTTTGTCCTGGGGGCCACTGCTGGTCCAGCCCTTCCCACTCATCATTGCCACTGGGCCTCTAGGTGGGGGCTCGGGCAGGTAGGGCTCCCTGAGGGGCAATCTGGCACCCACATGGGCACTCACACATCCTACCCACAGGGGCGGGGCTGCTGGCCTAGGTCATGAGAGTCTAAATCCCCAAGAGGAGCTTCCAGATTGGACGACGAAGTAGGCTACCTGGCTGCTACTGCCAGGCTCCAGCAAGCCAGGGGTCAAGTCTCACCCAAGCCCAGGCCTGGCCAGCAAAGGGGGCAGCTGGTGGGGACTGGGGAGGGAGACTTTGTGCCAGTTCCCTGCCATCCTCATGGTGCTAAGAACCGAATGGTCTCTCTTCCCCTGGAGCAGTGAGCCCTTGCACAGAGGCCAGAACCCGCAGCGTTCAGCCCTCACCATGTGCAGAGGCAGCCCTGTGGATTCTGGTCTGGAGCTCACATTGTGCCGGGACCTGGGGAGCAGCTATTAGGACTGAAAAAGCTCTGGGCTCGGAGCCTTGACCAACACTTTGTGCTTAACTGTCCCACATGGCGCCTCAGAGAAGTGGCAGGTCTGCAGGGCCCTGGGGCAGGGGAGAGAAGCGCCCACTGCTGTCCTGCAGGGCTCTCCCAGGGCTAGAAGGAGAAGCCAGTCCTGGGATACTTGGTGGTGGCAACAGAGCTTCCACCCAGAACCAGGCCAAACCCCTAACCCGAGACTTTGGAGATCAATGTCCACCAGCTCGACTTGGGAAGCCATCCCTGCCAGACTGGATGATGCTGAGAATATAGGTTCACTAGAAGTCAGATTGACTTGATGGCAATGGTATGGGATTTTTTGTTTGTTTGTTTTTGTAATCTCTTTCTAGAACTTGTTCTCTCTTAAATAATAACAATTTTAAAAAAGCTATTTGAATTGCTAACAGTTCCAAAATCAAAGAGAACGGAACTGAGGATGCAGCAGAGGCTGACTGTCTGTGAGGCAGAATCCAGGGCCCCCCAGACTCTCCTAACCAGAGAAGAGAGACTGGGGCACAGATCCCTGCTCTCGCGAGTCAAGCCCACACTCACCAGCTGAGGATTCAACCATCCGCCGTCAGGTCAGTCTTGACTCAAGACAACGCCAAATGCTTCAGAGTTGAACTGTGCTCCGTAGGGTTTTCAAGGCTGTGAACTTGCAGAAGTAGGTCACCAGGTATCTGGTTTCCTAGTGCCGCTCTGACAGGAGTATATCGCCAATGGGATGCTTGAACGAACGGTTTATTCTCTTACAGTTTGGAGACTTTAAGTCCAAGTTCAAAGTGCCAGGCCCTAGGGGTTGGGTGAAAGCCCCTCAGCCTTGGGCTTCAGCTCTGGCTCCTGCTCCTGGCCCACTGAAGCTGGAGGCTGCTCTTCACTCAGACAGCTGCCGGCTGCTGAGGCTAACAAGCCCAAGGTTGACAAGAAAAAGGCACAGTCCCGATGTTACCAAACCACACGGCAGGCCATTAATTCAGATCCATTCAAGGTCCCAGGATCAGCAGAGCATGGCAGGCCACTGAACAACAATTCAGCTACATACAGGGTTCAAGCGTGCCATAAGCTAGAGACCATTCCCCAAGGCTTCTCCTTATATACGGGAAGCAGACCACATTCCCTAGGGCAGCTACCCAGCTGCTCACAGTAGATTCCACCATGGAGCTGATTACCAGTATCATCATGGGGAATACTACACCCAGCTGCCCAGCCACTCAGCCAGGCCCAGCTAAGCTGACACCCAGACTGAACCACCACAGCAGGCCTTTCTTCTAAGACACCTCTGAGTGAAGTCAAACCACAGACTTTTTGGTTAATAGCAGAGGTCTTAAGTGTTTGCACCACCCCCACCTCCAGGGACTCTAACTTGGCATTAAGATCCCTCAATCACAGCCCGGCCTGGGCTCCCCCTATACCATTTTCTTTGTCTACTCCACGCAACTAACTTGGCATTAAGATCCCTCAATCACAGCCCAGCCTGGGCTCCCCCATACCATTTCCTTTGTCTGCTCCACGCAAGATGGACCTTGCCCAGGTCCTTCCTGAGCCTGGGGGTCCCCTCATGTGGCCTCCCCCCTGGCACATCCCTCACTTCATCCCTGACCACCAAGCACTGCCCCTTCCCCAAAGGCCAGCTCACTCGCTAGCCCTCCACCCATCCTCTCTCCCTCCAGCCTGCTGCTTCCTCCTGAACCCCACCTCCCTTGGGATAGATCCCTTCCCAATCCCCTGAGTATGGTTTCCTTTCTCACCTCATCTCCCCACTTAGCATTACAATCAGTGGTACCCATCTCTGTCTCTCCCCTGAGATGCTAAGTGCCTCAGTGACCCGGAAGCCAGCCTGTTGTGTCCCCCAGGATCCCGTTTGATCCCCAGAACCTGGTACCAGATGGTGACATGCAGAGAACAGAGTCTGTGGCTGTGGGTGATGGGACTGGAATGTCCAGTGTCCCACTGCCATTGCTGCAGCCTTGGCCACCGATTGGCCACTGGCTCACAGAGACACAACAGTGGTATCCCAAGAAGGGCGTTAGGATGCCCCAGGTGTTCCAGCTCACCTCTCTCTTGCCAATATCAGCACCACTGCGTACACCTTCCAACAGTCTCCAAGAGGACTGTGATACAGCACCTGAAACTAAGCCCTAAAGATGGGCTTGCTTCAGAGACTGGATATGGATCATGGAGTCAAACCCAGAAGAAGATGGCACTCCTGTTGGTTTGCTTAATAATGAGCAGGTTTTTATTTTCAGCCTTTAGTGAGTTTCTCATCTCTCAGATAAGTTGCCTCCAAAACAAACCTAGTGGGTTAACTGTCATGAATCTGTGACATCCCCAAGATCGGGAGAAAAATATCAAACTGAAGCTTCAGGGCCAGATGTGGTTTTCAGACTTGATGGTCTCACAGGAAGCTGAGTAAGAAAGAGAAAGTCATGGGTGACAGACTGACAGATCCAAAAGGACCCTTGGAGAGTAATAAGGAGAGCAAAGTGGTGCTCTGTCTGAGCTCATGGACTTGGTGATGGACATGGGAGGTCAAGGTGGTCCCCAGGGAAAGCAAGGACACCAAATATGTGTGTCCAAGTTGCATGACCATTGATTGGATGATGAGGTCATTCACTGAGATGTGAAATGCTGGAGAAGGCTTACTAGGTTGGAAGCAAAGATCATGAATTTGATGTTGGCCATGGCGAGTTTGAAGGCCTTTGGAAACTTCAGACGGAGATCTCCAGCAGACACTGGATGGTCGAGTCTGGAGCTCAGAGAGGCTAGGATGGAGATGGAAATTTAAGAATCATCTTAATGTAGGTGGGAACTGAAGCTGTGGCATGAGTCAGGTGCTCAGAGAGAGCGTGGGAAAGAGAAGAGGGTTAAAGGTGGGACCAAGGAGCCAAAGAAGGAGCAGCTGGAGAAAGACAGCAGGGAGGACAGGGTGTGGACAGTCTCCTTCGCCCAGCCCTGGAGCACAGCACAGAGATGCCCCGGAAGGACACTGCTAAGGTTCTTGAGCTGGTGAATTGTCTCAGTGATGCTCATCAGGCCGTTGTCTGCTCTGGCCTGTCACTAAGTTGTCACCTCATCTGTCGAGAACTTGACATCTGGTTTGGGGGAGGATGTGTGGAGACACCCTCCCTCTGCAACACAAGGACAGGGATCTAAAGCACTCCTGGGAATTCTAAGCCTCATTCCATGACTCACTGAGGTGGACCTCGGTGGTACCAGAAATCTTTCTTCCGGTAACCTTGCCCATCAACCTGACCCTGGGGTCAGGTGGTACGTGGAGGTGCTAAGCCAGCCCAGGGGTGTGTTTGATGAACACAGCTGGGTTGTTCAGGAACAAAGGGAAAGCCAAGGGTTTTGCAATAGCCCAGGCTCAGCATGAAAGCAATGCTACTCACCTAGGGATCCTCTGCTGTCCCCAAAATTAGGCGTGTGCAGACTTGAACACGAGAAGTCAAAACTGAAAGGCCGTTCTCTTGCGTCTTCAATGTGGAGACATGCAAATGTCACCCTCGCCAACATTCATGAAGCGGGGTCTCCTGCCAGCCACTGTCTACAGTGCTTTTTATGAGAATTTCATCTTCGTGGCTGTGCAGTAGATGGCGCTACTGTGCTCATTTTACAGACAAATCGAGGCAGAAAGAGAAGTGCTTCGTCCAAGGTGATAGAGCTAATGAGTCATGGGTCTGGGATTCAACCTAGGCAGTTGCATTCTAAGGAGACCCGGTGGTGCAATGTTTAAAGCACTTGGCAGCTATCCCAGAGGTTGGCAGTTTGAACCCACCAACCACTCTATGGGAGAAAGATGTGGCAATCTGTTTCCATGATGATTACAGCCTTGGAAACCCTCTGGGACAGTTCTACTCTGTCCTATAGGGTCATAAGAAGTCAGAATTGACTCACTCACTGCCATCAATCAATTATAATGTATAGCAACTCCCATTGGGGTTTCCAATGGCTGGAAGTCTTTACAGAAGCAGACTGCCTCATCTTTCTCCTGTGGAGCAGCTAGTGAGTTTGAACCACCAGCCTTCTGATTAGCAGCCAAATGCCTTAACCACTATGCCACCAAAGCTCCTTATAGGGTCGCAAGGAGTCAGAAGGGACTGGATGCCAATGGTGGGTTTTTTTTGTTTTTTGTTTTTTGTTTTTGGTAATGTCTTTCTAGCAGCTCTGGTAGCATAGTGCCTAAGGCACTTGACTGCTAACCAGAAGGCTGGCGGTTCAAACCCACCAGCGACTCCTCTGAAGGAAGGTTGGGCAATTCTACTTCTGTAGTGATACTGCCTCGGAAACCCAAGGAGGGGTCGCTATGAGTTGGGGCCGACTCGATGGCACATAACAACAACAACAACGTCTTTCTAGAACTTGTTCTCTCTTAAATTAAAAAAAAAAAAAAATGAATTGATAACAGTTCCACCATCAGAGACCCAAAGTGTCTTCTGTGTGAAGTCTCCCTTTCTCTCCAGCTCTGTTCCGGAGACCAGGCCCCTCCCATTGCAGAGATATTTACACACACAAGCAAACGTGCCCGTTCTTTTGGCTCTTTACTCTGTTCTCTGCCTGCTGTCTTCCCTCTGCGGCTGACCTCGCAGGGCCTTCCCTTATCAGTTCAGAAGATCGTCCTCCTCTGGGTTTTAAGGGACACAGCGTCTCGTTGTGGGAACACACAGCCTTGACTTGACAGGCCCTCCATGGATGGCTGGTTTAGAACCTCGGCTCTGAACCGTGGGCAGCTGACGTGATGCCACCTCCCAGGACTGGGCAGGGCAGGCGCCACCACCGCCTCCACATGTCACATTGTGTGAAGGGCCACACTGATTCATTCCATGGATTCTTGTTCGCAACCAGTACGTACCTTGGCTTACACAGGCCACAGCCCCAAGGAAGCCAGTCAAGAGACACACAAGGAGATAACGATGATAGGGTTACAACACCCTCTGCTGTTGCTGTTGGCTGCCCCGACTCACGGCGACCCTGTGCACAGTGCTGTTAGCTGCCATCAGTCAGTCCCTGACTCACAGCAACCCGTTGTTGTTGTTGTTAGGTGCCGTCAAGTCATCTCTGACTCATAGCGACTCCATGTACAGCAGAAGAAAACACTGCCCGGTCCTGCGCCAGCTCCACGAGCCCTGCCACATCTGAGCCCGTCTTTGTAGCCACTGTGTCCATCCATCTTGTTGAGGGCCTTCCCCTCTTTTGTCGACCTTCACCATGAGGTCCACCTGTAGGTGACCACTTCACCAACAATACTGTTAGCTGCCATCAGGTCAGTCCCCGAGTCATGGCGACCCCGTGCACAACAGGATCAGACCGTGGCAGGGTTTCTGTTGGCTGGTTTCAAAAGGTCACCAGCCTTTCCTTCTGTTCATCTGAGACCAGAGCTCCGCTGAGAGCCCTCGGCATTGAAGCCACACACAAGCCTCCGCTGATGGATGCATGGCGGCTGCACACGGTGCCTGGCTGGGATCAGACCCGGGCCTCCTGGACAGAAGGTGAGAATTCCACCGCTGGGCCACACTGCCCTCGTAGAGCAGTGTTCTCGGGTGCCACCAAGTAGGCCCCAACTCATAGCGACCCTATATGACAGAGTAGAACTGCCCCATATGACTTCCTAAGCTGCAACCTTTACAGGAACAAATCGCAAGGTCTTTTCTCTCAAAGTGCAATGGGTAGGTTCAAACCACTGACCTTTAGGTGAGTAGCCAAGCTCTTAATTTTTCAGTACAGTACCGTGGTGGGTGCTATGATAGGAGTACGGAGAGGCATGAAGTGAGAGTGATCACTGACCGGAACCGGCAGGTCAGAGAAGGCTGTGCTACGTTTGCATCCCCAACCCCATTCCTCCCTGAGTCTTCTCTAGGTCAGGAAATGGCATCCCATGCACCCAGGTGCCCACGGCAGAAACCCTCTCCCCTCCTCCCTGCCTCCAGCATCGAGCCCATCCAGGTATCTCTCAGAACCCTCGTCCCCAATCATCTGGCGCAGACCCCACCCCCTCTTAGGTAGACGGCTACCAAGGCTCCCCTGACGACACTCTGCCCTCCACCAGGCCCCGCTACTAATCTCTTTTCCTCAAAGTAGTCAGGGTGGTCTCATCAAAGGAAATCAGATCCCGTCACTCGCTGGTCAAAATCTTCCAACAGCTTCGCACACCTTGAAGCATAAAGACCATTCCTTCAACCAAGGAGTCCCTGGGTGGTGCGAATGGTTGTGGTGCTCAGCTGCTGACCTAAAGGTTAGAGGTTCTGATCCATCCAGGGGCACCTCGGAAAAAAGGCCTGGCATCCTACCTCCAGACAACAGCCTCTGACAGGCCTGGGGAACACAGCTCTGCTCTGACGGGTGAAGTCGCCATGAGTCAGGGTTGACTCCACGCAAGCTGATTCTTTACCTTAGCGCCAGGCCTAGCATGATCTTGTCCCTGCTGGCCCCACACATTTCCCACACTCACCCTGCTCCAGGCACAATGACTCCCTTGTGCTCCCCGGGCACAGCGAGGCCCTTCCCAGCTCAGGCACTCAGTGCTGGCTGGCCCCTCTGCCCAAACCTTCTCAACCTGCAGGTCTCAGCATCATCACCTCTTCAGGGAAGCCCACCCTGCTTCTCTCATCTAAGAAGTCCTCACCACTTGTTTTTCCTACTCTAGCACTCTGTCTGTGCCGCCCCAGTGTGATCACAGCTGTCATTCCTTTGTTTAACGACCTGTCTGTCTGTCTGTCTCCCCCACCACGGCGAAGCTCCGCTAGGGTAGGGCTTTGCGACTGGTCCATTCACCGCTGCACCCGGTCATGACTCAGCTTCTCTGAAAGCAGGTGCATTGGCCCTGGGAAAGGTGTGGCCTCTGGTGAGGCAGCCCCTGCAGTGGGGGCCAACTCCAAAGCTACTGGCAGCTGGCCGCTCTCTGCTGACCACACTCCCCACAGCTGGGTAGTAAGTTCTTCTTGAAAGAGGTCTGGGCAACATGTTCCCATGGCAACCACAACTGCCACCTCCTAGCACAGTCCCTGGCAGATAGTGGGTGTCCAAAACTTGTTGAATAAATGAACCGACATTTTTTTAACTATTCTATTTTATTTATAATTGCCAGCTATAATCTCTCTCTCTCTCTCTTTTTAAATTGTGATTTGGGTGAACGTTTACAGAGCAAATTCATTTTCCACACAGCAGTTCATACACATTTTTTCATGACATTGACTTCAATTCCCCAGAATGTAACAGCTCTCTTCCCACTTCCTCCCTGTAGTTACATTTCCCTGTGCCCTCCCTTTCCATGCACACCCGCCCCTGCGAGCTGTCCCCCTGTGCATACACTGCCCTTCTGTTCTCCCATGATTGATCACTCCAAGGAAGTGTATCTGCCTGATGTAAACGTTCACCCCATATGCCTGTCTATTGTTTGGCTGGAAGCCACAGGAGTGAGTTCAATTCCAGACCTGAAGGGTAACCAGGGGCCATAGTCTCAGGGGTCTCACCAGGCTCTATCAGACCAATAAACCTGGTTGGTTTTTTTTTTTTTTTTTTTGAGTTTTGTTCACATTGTTCTCCCACTCTATCCAGGATCTCCTGCACCGAGCCCCCTCCAAATGTTTGACAGTGGAAACCGGGTACCATCTACATCTTCCAGTCTTGTACTCTATTCTTGTAAAATGTTTAGTTAGTTAGTTAGTTATTGTTATTGTTGAGAAGACACACAGCAGAACATACACCAATTCAGTAGTTTCTCCAGGTACAATTCAGTGACACCTATGACGTCCTTCAAGGTGAGCAGCCATTCTCACCCTCCTTCCTGAGCTGGTCCTTCCCGTGAACATAAACTCACTGCCCACTAAGCTTCCTGTTCAACCTTGCGAGCTGCTATTGTCAATTTGATCTCATGTAGAGAGTTCTTAAAAGAGTATAATGCCCAAGACAGACTTTTTTTTTTTTTTTACTAATTCAGCTAAACTATTGCTTAGTTTTAAGAAGACTGAAGGGGATATTTTTGGTTTAAAGTTTAAAAGTTATCCCAGGGCAATAGTTTCAGGGGTTCAGCCAGCCTCCACAGCTCCAGAAAGTCTGGAGTCCATGGGAATTTTAAATTCTGTTTGGCATTTTCCCCCTTTTGATGAAGATTCTTCTAGCAAACTGACATTTGGTTGAGTTTTGAAATATGATAGAATTTGGGAGCATAGAGAAGGGAGAAGATGTGTATTTCAGGTGCTCAAAAAGTTTCTTTTAGAAGGATCAGCGTAAGACATCCCCATGAGGCAGAAGTTGAAGATGTCCCAAATGTCCAACTTTTCCAAACTGCTGGACCACTTCATCATCTCTAACATCAACTCCTCCTTCTCCCCTCAGTACTCTCCCTCCTGTCCTAGGGTTCCATATTTCACTATAATGTCTCACAAACTCACAAACTGCCAAGGAAATGACTCTAGCAGTTGTGGAGGCTGGCGAGTCCCAGGGTTAGGCATTGGTCTGGGGGATTCTTCTCACCCACATGGTTCAAGGGGCCACTGAACCCAAATGGGCAGGACAGGTGACTAGATGCTGTCTCAAGTCCAAAGGATTGGAGGTCAGATGGTGATGAACAAAATGCAGGATCCAGAGCAGGAGAGAGAGTTTTGACAGAGCATTCGTATATACTAGATGCAAATACCCTCAAGGAAACTTGAGTCACACCTTCTAGTAAGGCAGTGACTCAAGACACATCCCACCCTAATCCTGTCTCGTTAAATATAACAGACAGCTCACTCCAAGATGGGACTGTAACCACAGGTGTGTTGTTGTTGTTATGTGCCATCGAGTCAGACCCGACTCATAGGTGTAGAGGCTAAGATTTACAAGACATCACAAAATGGAAGATTATGGCTGCTGTTATGTGCCGTCGAGTCAGACCTGACTCATAGGGACCCTTCCTTGGGCTTCCATGAACCGCCAGCCTTCTGGTTAGCAGTCAAGTGCCTTAGGCACTATGCTACCAGAGCTCCCAGACTTCAGCATTCACTGCACTGTGCCAGGCATGGGTTCAGCTTGTGCCAAGGCAGGAAGGCATGGGGGAGGAGGAGGAGGCCTGTTCCAGAACCCATCGATAGCAAGGCAGGGTTAAACCGCCATGTGGGAGAGAGGTGGGACGAGGCTCAAACAGAGCCAAAGGCCAGTGGGCTGGGCCTCGAAGTCACACTCGAATTTATCCTATTAACAAAGGAAAGGTGTCCTGGTGGCTCAGTGGTTAAAGTGCTTGGTTGTTCATCGAAAGGTCAGCAGGTTGAACCCGCCAGTTACACTGATAAAGACTTTCAGCCTTGGAAACCTCACAGGGCGGTTCTACCTTGTCCTACAGGGTTGCTCGGAGTTGGAATCGACTCCATGGTGATGAGTTTTGGGTTTCTGGGAAAGGAAAGCTTGAAAGAGGTTTCAAGAAGGCGAATGGTGTGGGTTTGAGAATAGCCGTTCTGATAGCCTCGTGTAGGGTGGCTGAGGAGGGCAAGCTGGGAGCCAGGGAGGCCTTAGGGTGTGATTCTGACCAGGCCGGGTGTTGTAAGGCATTGGCCCTGGAGAAAGGAGGGCGCAGCCTGGGAGGAGAAGAGGTCTGAGGACAAAGCCTGGGAACCACCCACACTCCAGAGCAGGGAGCAAAGAACAAACACCTGAAGAGCAAGAAGGAACGGCCAGGGGAGGAAACCAGGAAGGAACGGAGCGTGGGAGCCCGGGAGGAAGAATGGTTCAAGGAGGAAACGGTCAAGGGAGTCAAAGGCCATCGAGAGGTCAAGTAAGATAAGGACTGAGGGTGCCCCTGATTTGATCATGAGGAGGGCAGGACTCAGAGCAATTCTGGGTGGGAACAGGCCCCCTGAAACAGTGCCTTGCACAGGCTGACTTCAGGTGGGTGTTCTGGGGAAGTCTTCTATTTGTCAGCGTGTTTCGGCCCACGGTCTCCCTCAAGTCTGAGCCCAGTTTTGCTCTGGACCATGTTGCCTTCGTGGTTTAACATCAAGCCACCATCCATGAAGAGGGGAAGTGGAAGGAACCCAATGGGGTGTTGGGGGTCCTGGGTTCTAGCCCTGTCCCTGCCACTAGCTGAGGGGCCTCAGTTTCTCCTCTAGTGATTGGTCCAGGTGGGCTCTAAAATCACCTCCACGAATCCTGGACTGCACCAGGACACAGGTTCACGGACTGACGCAGGTGGCCAGGTCTCCACGCCCTCTGACTCCGGGTTCTCCTCGCTGCCTCCACGTAGGACTCTGGACACCCCTTCAGTGGCCCATTGTGTGAGCTCAGTTTTCATGAGGACAGAAAATGAGCTGAGAAAAAAGAATATTTACTTTTTCCACCCAGTGGATGCCCAAGTAAATAGTGTGATCTCCAGAGTGGAGCCCTGCCCTCCCCGCTCCCAATGCTGACTAGAACATATAAGAGGGGTCCTGAGGGGCAGGTCCACACAAGACCATTGGGACTGAAACAAGGCTAGAGCCGCAGCCAGCCTCCTGCCACCATGAAGCTCGCCGTCATGCTCGCCCTGGTCAGCCTGGCTCTCTGCTGTAGCACTGGTGAGTGCCCCAGGCCCCTTCCTCCAGGCCTGAGATCTGGAACCCTCAGGAGATGAAGTGAGCCACCCCCTCGCTGGCTGCTGGGAACGTCTGGGGATGCCGACTCTCAGGCAGGGAGCCAGGGCTGGTGAAAAGGCCCATTTGAGGGGTTTAGCATGGGGGGCTCTGAGGTTGACAGGAAATCTGAAAACAACCCCATCTTCTATATCCAACAACCTCAGAATCCCAAGGAATGGAATCGAATGGAGGGAGGGATGGAGGAGACCCCAGAAAGATGACAACACCCAACAACCAGTGGGAAAGGAATCATGAGCTCCCCGAAGCGGAGACTTGACAAACCCCAGATGCCAAGAGACCTTGGTGCAGCCTCCAAGTTTGGGGTCTCCACCTCACTCTGGCAGCTTTGGGGTCTCCACCCCAGTCTGGCAGTCACAGGGGTTAGAAAGGGACAGTTGTAGAGCCTCACGTCCCCAGAAGAAACCCAACCCCAAGCAAGATCTGCCACTTTGGGCAGAGGAATAATCCAGAAAGGGATCTTTCCTTTGGGAAAGAGCCAAGCCAGACTGAGTTTTCCAAACATTTTTTGGACTCTGCAAAAAAGGATTAGGAATCTCTGAGTAGTTGGTTTGCTAAGTGGAAAGGGATTGGGTGGGGGAGTGAGAGAGGGATGATGGGAAGGTAAGTAGATGGAAGGAAAGAAGAAGGGGGGAGGAGAAGGGGGAAGAAGGAGAAGGCACTACTCTACCAAAGCTCCCAGACTTCAGCATTCACTGCACTGTGCCAGGCAGGGCTCCACTCTGGAGATCACACTTCCACGGAGTGGAAGGAGAGATGGGTGGATGGACGGGTGTGTGGGTGGACGGGTGGGTGGGTGGATGGATGGATGGGTGGGTGGGTGGATGTGTGGGTGGACAGGTGTGTGGGTGGGTGGGTGGATGGATGGGTGGGTGGGTGGGTGGATGGGTGGATGGATGGATGGGTGGGTGGGTGGATGGATGGATGGGTGGGTGGATGGGTGGATGGGTGGGTGGGTGGGTGGGTAGATGGATGGATGGATGGGTGGGTGGATGGGTAGATGGGTGGGTGGATGGGTGGATGGGTGGGTGGATGGGTGGGTGGGTGGATGGATGGATGGGTGGGTGGATGGATAGATGGTGGGTGGGTGGGTGGGTGGGTAGATGGGTGGGTGGATGGATAATAGATGATGGGTGGGTGAGTAGATGGAAGGAAGAAAAGAGGAAAAGAGAGAAAAGGAGGAAGAAGGGAGGGAGAGAGAGTGGGAGGGAAGGAGGAGAGAAGGGGTGAGAGGGAGGGGGAAGGATGAGTCCATCTGACCTCCCTCCAAGCCCCCTAATCTTTTGGGAATTGAGTTACCTGTTTTTCACTCTGCATCACCCTCTTCCACCCTTGTCTAAAAATGCTGGGGTTTTTTAATTAACAAATTCTAATTAATTACTTTCAAAGTTTTATACTACCCAAACCAAACTCACTGCCATCGAGTCAATTACGACTCATAGCGACCCCCGTCGGGTTTCCAAGGCACTAAATCTTTACGGAAGTAGATTGCCCAGTCTTCCTTCCACGGAGTGGCTGGTGGGTTTGAACCTCCAACCTTCACATTTATGACTCTGCAGGGTTAGAAAACTAAAGCCCAGAAGCAGTGGGGATGACTTTTGTGCAGCAGTGTGTTGGTTTTTCAGTTTTGGGGTCAAGATGTTTATTAGTTAGAAGAGCTGAGGGCTCTGGATAGTGGTGGGTGGCTCAGCGAGAGAGGACAGAGCCATGCCCAGGGGTGGGTCTGAACCCATTCGCGTATTTGGCGGTGTCCTCATGTAACAACATCTAACATTTGTTTAGCACTTACCGTGTGATGACCACCATTCTTAACCCCCTTCACGTATCCTCTCTTTTCCCTCTCGGACATCTATAAAGCAGAGCCATTATCCCCATTTTACAGATGAGAAAAATGAGTTCAGAAAGTCAAGTAACTCTACCGATGTCATATGGAGTTGCAAAGCAGTAGTCTGGGAGCTGGGGAGGGTTTGGCTTGGAGTGGCCATGTTAGGTGAGGTCCTAGGTTTGGAGCAAAAACCACAACCAAACTCACTGCCATCAAATTGATTCCAACTCATAGCAACCCCCACTGGGTTACCGAGGTGGTAAGTCTTTACGGAAGTAGATTGTCCCATCACCTTTCCACGGAGCAGCTGGTGGGTTTGGAGCAGGGAAGTTGAATTTGAACACAAGGCAGAGAATCCAGGGACCGGGGACTTGAGCCTCATTGGGAGGATGGGGTGCACAGAGAGTGAAAAATGGTACCTCTCTCCCTCATGTTCCTGGGAGCAGAGACCTGAGACAGGGACACAGTCTGGAGAACACTGAGGGTGAGGGGAACAAGGGACAGACACAGCCGGACGTCTGTCTGCACTGGACCCAAGACCTAAGTGTTCCAGGCCAGGGCTGGGAAGTGGCCTGGATCCATGTGTTTTCCCTTCCGTGTACTTCAGCTTCTGCAACGGTCTGCCGTGCCTTCCTACAAGTCATCGAACACCTCGTCATGGGTACCTTGTCCGATTTTGAAGATGCAATTGAACCTTTCCACCCTGATTTGGACATGAAAGAGGCGGGGGCCCTGATGAAGATGTCGTTGGACAAGCTCCCCAGGCAGGCCAAGGACAGCCTCATGAAACTCACGGTGAGCAGCCCTCTTTCCTGCGCTGGGCAAAGTGGGTTTCAACAGTAGTAACAGTGTCATCGCCCCTGTGTGTGTGTGTGTTGGAGGAGGGGTCTTTTCTAATCCAGTAGGCTGCACTCTACTATCATCTAAAAGTTGGTGGTTCAAACCCACCCGGCCGCTCCAAGGAAGAGCCTGGCGATCAGCTTCCATAACGACTATTGTTGTTAGTTGCCCTTGTGCTGATTCCAACTCATGGAGACCACGTGTGTGCAGAGTAGAACTTCTCCAGACGGTTTTCAGGCTGTGACCTGTCGGAAGCTGATCACCGGGCTCATCTTCCAAGGCACCTCTGGTGGGGATTCGAACTGCCAACCTTTTGGCCAATAGTCAAACACTTAACCGTTTGCACCATCCAGGAAACTCCACGGCACATACAGCCAAGAAAACTCTATGGGGCAGTTCTACTGTGTAACACACAGGGTCACTATGAGTTGGAATCAACGAGACAGAAACGGGTTTGGTTCAGTTTTTGTAAACCAGAGTGGAAAGAAGAGTCACCATGTCCATGTCCCTGGAGAAACAGACACAGGCATGGCTGTTACTGTTTTTTGAGAGGCCTTAGAGAAATAAGGAGAGCTTAAGGAACTCTGGTGGCAGGGTGCCTAAGACATTTGACTGCTAACTAAAAGATTGGCAGTTCAAACCCACCAGCCACTCCACCGAAGGAAGATGGGACAATCTACTTCTGTAAAGATTTACCTCCTCGGGAATGAAACCCAAAGGAAGTCACTATGAGTCCAATTCAATGGCAGTGAGCTTGGTGTTTTGGTTTTTACAAGCTTTGCTCCTCCCACAACTTACGGAGCCTCTTACTTGACCTTGGAGTCTCTGGATCATGGCGTCCACCTAACTGGTGAGGTTCATTCACTGATTTCTTTCTTTTTTTTCTTTTTAGGAGAAAATAGTAACGAGCCCACTGTGTACTTAGGACTTAGGAATC
The DNA here is from genome assembly GCF_000298275.1 of Orycteropus afer afer. Taxonomy (NCBI): domain Eukaryota; kingdom Metazoa; phylum Chordata; class Mammalia; order Tubulidentata; family Orycteropodidae; genus Orycteropus; species Orycteropus afer. The sequence continues at coordinate 6,911,331 of NW_006921717.1, read as the reverse complement.
CAAAGATCACCAACCACAAAGTCCTCACTGCTGCCGTCCCCGCTCCCTGCTCCCTTACTCTTCCCCACCAACCCCTACACCTTGCTCTTGTCAATAAACTAAGCATCTCACCTTTGTGCACCTTGCCTCTTTTTTTTTACCTGCTAGAGCAAGGGCTCTGGTGGCATAGTCAAAGGCATTTGACTGCTAATTGGAAGGCTGGCAGTTCAAACCCACCAGCAACTCCTTGGAAGGAAGACTGGACAATCTACTTCTGTAGAGATACTGCTTCAGAAAGAGTTGGAACTGACTTGATGGCAGTGAGTTTTGTTTTGGTTTTGGTAGAGTGAGAGGGTCAAGGAGCCCTGGTGGCACGAAGGTTATGCACTTGGCCACTAAGCGAAAGGTTGGCAGTTCGAATCCACCCAGTGGCTGCCCTGGAGGAGACCTGGTGATCTGCCTGCACAAAGATCCCAGCCTAGGAAACCCTGTGGGCCACTTCCACTCTGTCACATGAGTCACTCGAGAGGGTCAGCCCCTACTAGGGTGAGGGGAGCCAGAGCAAAGAGGAAAAACCGCAATCAGGAAAACGAAGCCTCGAGGGGGGCCCGGCCAGCAGCTCACTTCCGGTTAGGCTAGCGTCAGGAAGCAAAGGCATGCTCTAGCACACACTCCCTTCCGTGGACAGAGGGAGCGGACCTACGAATGTGCCCAGGGCTGGCTCCAAGGTGACCAACCGGGTGCGGGGTCCTATGGGGTGGTGGTAAGCTCGGGCTGACCCAGGCTGACTCTCCCCACCCATTTAGTAATGAAACAAACTGTTTTGTCCCAACTCCTTCAGGATTCTGCTCTCTGGTGGAAGAGGGAGTATTTAAGATATTTATGCCACCCAAGAGGGCACATTGGTAGCTCTGTGGTGGAATTTTTGTCTTCCATGAGGAAGACCAGGGTTCCACTCCAAGCCAATGCAGAACGCCTCACACATGGCTATCACCTGTCAGTCAGCAAGGCTTGAGTGGGGCCATGATGCTGAACAGGTTTCAGCAAAGCTTCCAGACCAAGACAAACCAGGAAGAGAGGCCTGGTGATCTGCTTCCAAAAAATCAGTCAATGAAAACAAACCCTATGGAGCACAACGAGTCATAGGGCTGGTGCAAGACAGAGCACCACCTCACGCATTATGGATGGACCCCAAGAGACAACTCAGACCCTTTTAAAGTTCCTTTTCTCTGAGTTTCCGTTACTTGTCACCAAGACTCCAACCATCTCCCCTTACACCCTACCATCTGTTCAATGTGTGTGGTATTCAACATCTAAAAACCCACAAATCCAATAACAATCTTGATGCCCTCTTCAGTCTGCTCCCCACACCATGTCCCTCAGTGTAGTCCTTGACCTTCTCTCTCCCCTCTCATCCCATCCAGTGAACCAAGTCCACCCTCAAAGCATTTCTGAAATCACTACTCCTCTCCCCCTCCAAAAGGGTCCCCCATCCTCACCACCCCTCTCTCCCCTGCACAATCCCAGTGACCTCCTACCTGGCCTCCCGGCTCACACTCTACCTCCCTGCAAACCATTCTTATCAAATGCAAACCTCTTCCACCTGCCCCCCACTGAATCCTTCGATGTTTCCCCACACTTTTATATCATAACATTCAAAATCCAGAACGGGGCCCAGAGGGTTGGGCTACCATCAGGTGAGGCTAGCGTCAGGAACCTAGGGGATCGTCCTGTGTGCACGCCCTTCCATGGACAGACAGCTGCTGTTGTCTCCCACCCTTGTTCTCATTGTTCACTCTGCCTGACAGCCGCCTCGCTGCCTGCGCTTTGTGTTTTAAACGACCCCCAACCCCTTCTCACATCAGGGCCTGTGCACAGGCCACACAGCATCTGGGCTCCAAACTATTGTTCGTTGGTTTTGTAAGTAGCACAAAAGCAAACTATGCTAACAATAGAACTCATTGGAAAGATGTGTCCATTTTTCATGCAAACCCCAAAGAACCAACGCCCTGCCTATGGCCTTTGGACGGGGCCCTAGCACCCCAGCAGCTGCATGGCAGTGGGGGACGTGCAGAGAGAAGGCAGGCATGGTGAGGTCATCATCAGAGGGCACAGGAAGGAAGCGGGCTGCAGACGGAGAGACACGTCTTCGGCTCTGCTTTCTTCAAGAAGCAACGTCTTCCCCTGGCAGGCGACGCGCTGAGCTATGGACTGAGACGGTGGCACTTTCCCCGCCTACAGCGCCCGGTGCTGCTGGCGGCCGCTAGGGGGCAGTGCCGGCCAAGGCATCGGAAGGGGTCGGGCTGACCCCGCTTTGGGATTTCTAAAGCCTGCGCTCCAGGGACCACACTCACTGTCAGGGACAGATGAAGAAACACAGCTCCCTTTTAGAGCTATTTTATCGTCTACATGATTTTTTTAAATTTGATTTTTGAGGTTTTTTTAATCAGAATTCTGAGGAAAACCAGAGGCAGTTACACTGTGTTGCTTCCAGCTGAATCCTTGCCAGGGATGTGTCAGCCCTTTGGGAATTAGCCATAATTCCTCTTCCAGATGATTCCAAGGGTGAGCCTGACAGAATCAAGAGCCTGAGATGGTCCAAAAGGCAGAGAGGATCAAGGTGAAGCTGACCGTTGACCTCCACCGGCCCCTACAAGTCATTGAACGTTGAAAGTCTAGAAGCAGAAACCGCAGAAGCTAATAACCTTTATCGATTACTTCCCACCAAGCATTTCCCAATTTCCCTTTAATTCCTCAGTGCAGACCCGAAAATGTTGCCTGTTTCGTGCCCGCATTCTGCAGATGAAAAGACTGAAGCGTGGAAAGTAGAAATTGCCGGAAACTCGTTGCCACAGTCAGTTCCTCTCATGGCAACCCCGTGTGTGTTAGAGTAAAACTGTATGCTATGGGGTTTTCAATACCTGATTTTTCAGAAGTAGCCAGAACTTTCTCCTGAGGTGGACTCGACCCTCTAACCTTTTGGTTGCCAGACTCAGTACGAGTTTGTACCACCTAGGAGTTTCAGCCTGTGGCTGTCAAGGTGATTCTGACTCATGCTAGTAAAGATTTGCACCCAGATAAGCTGAGGCCAGAGCCCCACCCCTACAAATAGGATACCACTGCCTGACTCTTCTCCAGAGCATCTTGACTGATAAACTCAAACCCAAAACTCATTGCTATTGAGTCAACTCTGACCCATAGTGAACCCCTTTGCGTTTCCCAGGTGGTAAATCTTCACAGAAGTAGATTGCCCATCTTCCTTCCCAGGAGTGGTGGGTGGGTTTGAACTGCCAACCTTCTGGTTAGCAGTCAAATGCCTTAGGCACCATGCCACCAGAGCTCCTTGACTGATAAACTAAGGGACAGTAATGAGAAAAATCCACCCACCCTTCAAGGCACACACACACACACAAGCTGTGAAGCCACCAGGCCCCACCCCTCATTGTCCACAAGGGAGGGACTCTTGATTGTAAAAATTCCAGAGCAGGTCAAAAGGAGTTCTTTACCAAGGGTGGAGGCTGGGTGGGGGCTGCTGCCTCCACCTCCTCCACCGCCTCAAGGCCTCACCACGAAGGCCCAGGTTCTCCTGCATCCAGGTCATCATTAACTCACACAACCTTCACCTGGTTAGGGAGCCAGGGCCATAAACATCTCGGAATTTTAATGACCTATTTATAGCCGGAGAAATATCTTCCCAGAGCAAATACAATGCAAGTATCTGAGGACAGAAGGAAGGACAATTATATTGCACTGGGTCTCAGCTTCATGGGGGCTGAGGAGGCCCACAAGGGTGTTAGACTTTAAAAAACATAAAGGGTGGAGGGCGGATGCAAGACGAGCAGATCACAATGACAGGAAGGGTATGCCTGTTAGTGACGCGGGAAGACAGAAAGCAGAAGGCAATCAGAGGAGCGAAGGACTGCTCACTGGGCTCTTCTTCATCTTCGTGTGTTTGGGTTCACTACGGATAACCCTGTGTTAGGGGAGGGCTCGCAAACTACAGCCCATGGGCCAAATGCAGGCCACAGTCTATTTTTGAATGGACCTCAAACTAACAGTAGTTTTTACATTAGAAGGAGGAGGAAGAGGAGGTGAGACAGAAATTATATGTCCTTTACGGTTCTTTGGGTGTGCAAATAGTTCACACTGTAAGTTGCTGTGGTGCAATGGATTGCTTTTATATGGCCTTTGCACCGTGGTCTTGTAACTCCAAATGTTGGGTGAGACTATGCAAATAAGGTGCTTATGGCCTACAAGGGGATTGGACAGGTTGCTAGTAATGCAGATAAGGTGCATGACACCCCTGTTGGGGTTGGACCATGCAGTTAAGGTGAATGGAACCCAAAGAGGAGATTGGTCAGTTTTGCCAATTCACTACGCTTCAATGAGCCATCCCAGAGGGGGGAAAGAGGACCTCACTACCACCAAGAAAGAAGAACCAGGGGTGGAGCTCATCCTTTGGACCTAGAGTCCCTGCGCTGAGAACCTCCTACACCCAGGAGACAGAGAGTAGGAACAGCAGGGGTGGCAAGAAGCAGCCTAGAGAAATAGCGTCAGCAGAACCAGGAGACCGGCAGGAGGCAGCATGGTGGGCTTCCTGGCCCACAGAGTGAGAAAGCTGAGTGTCTTCAGGCAGGAGGCTTGGTGGCAGAGTGGGGTGCCTTTGAGCCCTTGATGGAGCTAGGCTCCAAGACCCACAAAAGCAAGAGAGCTGAGCATCTTTGGTCCAAGGCTTATTGGAGTGGCGTGCCTCTGGGCACTTGTCGGTGGAATTAAAGAGCTTTTAACACACAGGGTGCAGGTTGGGCTGGCTCAAGAGGCCCAAGAAAGGCCAGAGAGAGGCCTGCTGTGTGCACGGCCAAGAAGCTCTCTTGACTGAAGAACTGTGTCCTGAGTTGTTCCTGATCCTGAATTATAACCTGTTGCTTCCCTAACAAAGGCCATAATCGTGAGTATTGTCTGTGAGTTCTGTGTGGCCATTGCAATGAATTACCAAACCCCGCAGAGAAGCAGAGACTGCTGTGGAAGGGACGGTCGGTGTCAGAGTTGGTAGAAAGTTTAGAGAGAGAAGTGAGTCTGAAGTCCACTTTGTAGGAGTCAACTTTGGGCTGATGCCAGTGGTGAGTCTCTTTCCCTCTCATGAAGTTAGAGGCCAAACAACCCTACCACCTCATTTTTACACTTGCTAACCAAAATGCTGAGGGTTTGAGTCTACCAGAGGTCCCTCAGAAGAAAGGGCTGGTGATCTTCTGAAAACTCAGCTTTTGAGAGCACTACAGTGACACACACAGAGTCGCCATGAGTCAGAAGCAACTTGATAGTAACAGGGCCCTGGCCCTTTAAAGGAAAAAAAAAAAAAGTGTTCTCCTCTGTATTATATAAATATATAATTACACAATCAGCCATTTTCACTGTGAATACAGGGAAGCCAATGTATTACTTTAAGAGTAGGATAATAATTTTTTCTGCACTTGAGAGATATTAAGTCTAAACTAACTGAAGAAAAACAGCAAAGTGAAAAGGATTGAAAGTAAGAAATGTTCAGCGTTCACGTACCTGAGGAGTCCAGGGGGAGACAAGGTTCTCATTTCTTGGCCACGTTGTCGAGAAAACTGTGAATCTGAGTGGAAATTTTCTTTGAAAAGCATCTGTTGCCCTCACGGCCTGAGATGGAAGAAATATTTCCTCTTGAAGAGGGCTCAGAAGGAATGGTTGTTACCAGATCTTGCCGTCATTACTGCAAAACCCAAGCTGCCATCCTTAATACCAAGGCATAGTCCAAATAAATTGATCAGTAAGAAAGACAGATTTTTTTTTTATTATTTTTATTGTGATTTGGGTGAAACTTTACAGAGAAAAATCATTTTCCGCACAGCAGTTCATATTCATCTTGTTTCATGGCATTGACTGCAATTTCCCACAATGTAACAGCTCTCTTCCCACTTCCTCCCCGTGGTCACCTTTTCCCTGTGTCCTTCTTTCTGTGCATTCCTGCCATCTGAGCATCTCCCTGTGCAAACACTGCCCTTCTGTTCTCCCAGGATTGATCACTCTAAGGAGTACATCTGTCTGATGTAAATGTCCAACCTATATGCCTGTCTATTGTTTGGCTGGAAGCCATGGGAGTGAGTTCAGTTCCAGACCTGAAGGGTAACTAGGGGCCATAGTCTCAGGGGTCTCACCAGGCTCTATCAGACCAGTTAACCTGGTCTTTTTTTTTTTCCATGATTTTGAGTTTTGTTCCACATTGTTCTTCCACTCTATCCAGGATCTCCTGCACCGATCCCCCTCTGAGTGGTTGACAGGGGTAGCCGGGTACCATCTAATTTTTCTGGTCTCATAGTCATATAGGTTAAGGATCACATGGTCTACTAGTTCTTTGGACTAATTGTTTCCATATGTCTTTGGTTTTCTTCATTCTTCTTTGCTCTGGAAGAAGAGAGACCCTTCATTGCATCTAGATGGCTGCTTGCAAGCTTTTAAGACCCCAGTCACTACTCACCAAAGTTGTTGTTGTTGTTGTTATTTGCCATCGAGTCGGCCCCGACTCATAGCGACCCCTCCTTGGGTTTCCGAGGCAGTATCACTACGGAAGTAGGATTGCCCAACCTTCCTTCCGAGACTCACCAAAGTAGATGTAGAACAATGTTTTTGTGTACTATGATATGTCAATTGAGCTTGATGTCCCCTGCAACAATGGTCCCGAGCCCACAGGTCCAACTATACACTCCCTCAGGGTTGTTGGCTGTGGCCAAGAAGTTACCATAACTCTGCCCCTTGTTAGCTCTATTATATATTTGGACATTCTTACTGAACATAGAAAGATGAAATTTTATACCCCTGACATGTGAGAAGGTCAAGGTTAGCCTGGCACAAAATCTCTAAGTGACTCATGAGGCAGGAAGAGGAAATAAAACCAGCCCTCATCAACTTTATCAAGATGATGTGGATAAAATTCTCTCTAGTTCACAGCTGATGCAAGGCATGCTGTTTGTGAGTGCCAAGGGGTTTGTGGGTAGTAATTCACCATGGACTGATGGCCACTCAACTGGCTTCAAGAAGATGATAAAGAAACCTTGATTGATGATGAGGAGGAGGCTTCACAAACAATGCCTTGTGAGCCCTATCATTAGGGGATGCCCCTCCCAGGCACTCACAGAGTACACCAACAGGCACATGGGAATAATGTGAAGATGAGTCATCAGTAGTTAGCCACCCAACAGATTCCCATGAGCAAATTGAATTTACAAAGTGATAGGACATGCAGAAAGTCAATCTCCAAATAGCTCCAGCTAAGCACACATAGTCACTAGCTTCTGAATGGATAAACCAGGGATTTGGGGCTCACTGAATCAATTTTCCACATAGATTCCCAGCCTAACCACCAAAGTCCAATTAACTCATAAAATATCTGTAGCTATAGACCTGTACCACCCAACTGACTCATGTAACCACAAGGCACGTAACTGAAGAAGTTTGCCTGCCAAGAGTTGCTGGGCCCCTCTTGCACCCCTGGGGTCCCTGGGTGGTGCTAACAGTGAACAGACTCAGCTGCTAACCAAAGGTTGGAGGTGTGAGTCCACTCAGAGGTGCCATGGAAGAAAGACCTGGTGATCCAAAAGATCATGCGTGGAAAACTCGGTGGTCACCGCCTCAAAACAGGGGATCGACCTGGTAGTCATTCCAAGAAGAGTTGATGCTTTTGAGTTATGGTGTTGGTGAAAAATACTGAAAGTACCATGGACTGACAGAACTAACAGATCTGTCCTGGAAAAAGTACAGCTGGAATGCTCGCTGAAAACGAGAATGGCCAGACTTTGTCTTACTTACTTTGGTCATGTTGTCAGAAAGGACCATTCCCTGGAGAAGGATGTCATGCTTGGTAGTGTGGAGGGTCAGCAACAAAGGGGATGACCCTCAAAGAGATGGACTGACACAGTGGCTGCAACGATGGGCTCAAGCACAGCAAGGACTTGAGGCTGGCACACGAGTAGGCAGTGTTTCGTTCTGTTGTGCACCGGGTCGCTCTGAGTCAGGGCAGACTCAGCAGCATCTAGCAACACCACCATCACCATTCAAGGACCCTATTTGAGACATACTTATGCTTAAAAAATGATTTATTGTTTATCTGAAATGCCAACTTATCTGGAAGCCTATCTTTTTGTGCTAAATCAAGGAACCCTAAGATTCCTTTAAGACTCAGCTCTTGAGCCCTTTCTCCCATACCCCACTCCTCCTGCCCTTGAGATCAAGGATCTCTCTGCTTCCAGACTCCCACACAGCTCATTCACCTGTCTTGGCACATCCCTGCCAGAACATGTTTGCTGGCAGCTCTTTCTAGAATGTGAGCCCCATGAGAGCAAGACTCCCATTGTGTTATCTTGCCAACTGTTCAAAAATTAGAAAATTCAGGTCAGCAAAAGGAAATTATCCAATTCAACCACGAGTCCAATGCAAGAGCTCAATCCCAGCAGGATCCTACTTTTGAGCCTCTCGTGGGAAAGCTGGCACCCATGTGGAACCAAGACAGCAACTGAAGTTATAGGATGAGACCCACTTTTTGCTCCATCTCGCTTTTCAGATGAGCTCACCACAGTAACCAAGCCATCCTGGAGAGATGATCTGGCCTCCCCAGGAAGAGAGCCCACCATTCCCTGGACCACCCATTTGAGGAATGCGTGAGCTTTGTGGACAGGAAGTCCTAACCAAAGTCAAAGCCTTCCAAGAAATCTAAAATTCATTGGCCCCACTGCTCCCTGTTTTTTTCCCATTTGCAGATAAGGATGAACTTGGACTTTGTTTTACACTGTAGATCCATCTGAAATATTTTAGTTTCATGTGTGATGAATTTCACAGCCTGATTATTTTGCGATTATATCGATCTTGATAAATGCCAAACATTAACAAGAAAACCAAAAATTATCTCCTAATGTCTGGCACCAGAGAACGATTTCAGACTGGACGCCAGTGGCCAGAAGCTTTGAATAGTCACGTACCTAAAGAAACGTATCCATCCATTCCCGTGTCAACCATCACATTTTCGTGATGGAAACATTTGGCATGGGATAAGGGTTTTGGTTGACCAACACGATGAACATAATTAACGTCATATGAATTGTGCATGTGAAGAATTTTGAAATAACAAATGTTTTGTCACATACATATGTACCACAGTTTTTAAATTGTGTGTGTGTGTGTGTTTTAGATCAATAAGAAAGAGAAAGAACAGAAGGATACACGGAACGAAGGAAGAAAGGAGGGAGGAAGGGAAGGGAGAAGAGAGAAAAGAAGGGAGGAAGGGAAGGGAGGGATAGGAAGGAAAAAAGAAAGGAGTGGAGGAGGAGAAAACATGCTGTTAAATCATGGGGAGGTGGTGGCCGGATGCTGACTCTGAAAATTGAAAAAAGTGAAGAGAAAGGCTCCTGCCTGCAGCCAACTTCTGCAGTAATTTTAACAACACCAGGGAAGGCAAGAGAGCAAAAACCACGAGAGCTGGAGCAGCCTAGATGCTCAATCAATGTTTATTGGAGGAATGAGTGAAGGAAAATCGCCTGAGCCCCAAAATTGCCAAAATCCACCCTAGTTACAAACAGAAGCCCACTCCCAGTCCCCTTGAAAGTAAAGAAAATACCACAGCAGCAAGGCATCCCAAACCGCCCGGGGCCAGCAGGGTTCATGCTGAAAAAAGCCACCTCATGGAAGGTAACCCTGCCACTGCAGGTGTTTGTTTCCTTTGGCACAGCAACCTGCAATTTCCCATTTTTAGAACAATGCTCCAAAGAACAGCAACAAAAACAGCCTTCAGAGGGGGCGGGCTTCTTCCTGGCCGCTGCTACAGCCTATAAAACAACAATAACAAGAGAGTTTTTATTCAAAACACTATTTGCTTCTCTCGGTAAAATCGAAAGGCCATTAACTTTGTCCCCCACTCCTCAACCCCAGCTTTGCTGGGGCATCTAAACAAATTCTTGCCTTTGGGAGAGGCAGATTTGGAAACTATTCTGCTGTTGAGTCTGTTTCTATCTCCACCTGCCTTCCTCTGTGTGGTTTTTATGTGGCGAGAGTGGAAAGGAAACTTGTAGAAAGCCAATGTCTGTCCTTTGGGTGCCCCATACAAGTCTGAGACCAAGAGGACAGTGTGTTCTTGAGAACATTCAAATAGCAGACCAAAAAGGTGAGCAACCAGGAAAAGATCGGCCATCTCCCATATTTAGTCATTAAGAAAACCCTTTTAATGCTACAGACAACTTACGATCAAAAGGAGGGGAAATGTGAAACAGATTTTAAAAGTGTCATGGAATCTAGACTTTCTGGAGCCATTGAGGCTGGTTGAATCCCTGGAACTATTGCCTTAAGATAATCTTTAAACTTTAAACCAAAAATATCCTGTGAAGTTGTCTTGAAACCAAACAATAGTTTACTTAATTAGTAAACAATTCTGCCTTGAGCACTGTGCTCATTTATCAATGGGATCAAAGTGACAACAGCAACTAGAAAGGTTGAATTGGAAGCCTAGGGGGCAGTGGGTTATGGTAATGGGGGAGTAACAGCTCAGAAAAGGAGAGTGAAAATGGTTGCACAACTTGAAGAGTAGAATCAATGTTGCTGAAATGCACATGTAGAATTCAAATTATTGAATTGGTGTATGTTCTGGTGCATATATTCTCAACAAAAAAATAAATAAATAAAATAAATTCATTTTTTAAAAAAGAAATTCCTTTCATTATCTTCAAACTGACCCTCTCTGTTCACTTGCCTCTTTTCAGAAACCCAAGCAATCGACTTGAAGATCTGAAGAGGCCTCACCTCCCTTCCTGTGTCTAGTTGCCTACCTGCAGCTTCCCTTCCACTCCATGACCCCCACCCTGAGTCACACCCAGTTCATCTCCACCTCAACATGCACACAGACCTCCTGGCCTGGTCTATTTCACCCCCCATGTGGACCTGCACACCCTGGCTTTATCACGCACCCCCAGGCTCAAGAACATTCCAGTGCTCCCAACCCTGGCTTTCTCAGTGGGGCCTCGTCTGGAGTCAGTCAGTCCTTGGTTCTGGTTTTATCTTCTACTAGCTCCTGCCAGGGGTCCCTGGGTGGTGCAGATGGTTGAAGTCCTCAGCTACTACCAGACAGGTTGGTGGTCCCTGCAGAAGCACCTCAGAAGAAAGACCTGACAGTCTGCTTCTGGAAAGTCAGTCCTTGAAAACCTGCTGGAGCGCAGTTCAACCCTGACACACTTGGGGTCACCGTGAGTCGGCTGGGCAGCAACTGGGGAATTCCTGCTATGGTCTTTTCAATGGCCTCACTTGCTTGGGAAAGCTGGTCATTGAAAAAGGAAGACAGAAGAATCGATGTATTTGAATTGTACTGATATTGGAGAGCACTGATTACATTGTGGACTTCTAGAAGAATGAACAAGTCAGTGTTAGAAGAGATACAAGCAGAACGTTCCTCAGAAGTGAGGATGAAGAGACTTCAACTCACTTTCTGTGGACACATCGTCAGGAGAGACCAAGTGCTAGAAAAGGACATCCTGGTTGGTAAAGTACAAGGTCAATGGAATGAGGGACACCCTCAATGAGATGGACTGACACAGTATCCACAACAATGGACTCAAACATAGCAACAATCCCAAAGATGGCGCACAGAGAGAGAGCCACCAACACCAGGCCGAAAAGAAAAGATGGTGCAGGAAGAGAGAGCTACCAACACGAGGTCGAAAAGAAAAGATGGTGCAGGAAGAGAGAGCTACCAACAGCAGGCCGAAAAGAAAAGATGGTGCACAAGCAGGCAACATTGCATTCCGTTGTCCATATGGGTCGTCATGAGTCGGATCCAACTGGGCAGCTAACACGACAGTTCCTACATAAATTTCAGGCTCCACTCAGAGTGGCCTGCTCACCACTCCAAAATCCTGCCTTTTACAGCTGAAATGACCTCCCTGAGTCTCTCTCTGTGACTAAATCCTACCCATTTTGGAATGTCCACCCAAAGATACTCTCTCTCTGACTAAATGACCTCCCTTACTTACACCTCCTTCCTGAAGGGCTGAGATTCTGCCCCATTTACTATGTGTACACACTGGTGAGAAATGATTAAGCTTTTTTTTTCTCTCTCTCTCTCTCTCTCAAATGTGTGTCAGATTGTTCAGAGGAGAAAGATGCTAAGCTCTTTGTAAGAAGCTTGGAAAAAATTGGGCATCAGTAAGGTAACCTAAAACTCACTGCCAATGAGTCAATCCTGACTCATAACAACCCTACAGGACAGAGTAGAACTGCGCCCTAGGGCTTCCAAGGCTGTCAATCTTTACAGAAGCAGACTGCCTCATCTTTCTCCCACAGAGTATCTGGTGGGTTCAAACAGTCAACCTTCTGGTTAACACCCCAGTGCTTTAACCACTATGCCACCAGAGCTCCTTTTAATAAGGTAGAAGCTTTGACATTTCTACATAACATTTATTGAGCACTTACCAAGTGTTGGCTATTGAGCTTATCACTTTTCTTGTACAACCTCACTTAACTCTCACAATAAAACTGTAACATAAGCTGGATGGACCCCTGAAGCTGTCAGCCTGAGAGTATCTTCAAACCCTAAACCAAAAATGTCTCCTGAAATCTTCTTAAAATCAAACAGTAGTTTAGCTTAATTAGGAAAGAATGCCCACCTCCAACATTGTGCCCTGTGAAAGGACTATCTATACGATCAAACTGTCAACAGCAACTTGACCAGTTAGATAGGAAATTTGGGGGCAGTGAGATTATGTGAATGGAGGAAGAACTCAGAAACAGAGGGTGAGGATGGTTACACAACTCCAAGAACTGAATGGTCCATGTTCTGCTGTGTGTATTCTCAACAACAGCAACAGCAAATAAAATAAATTATTAAAAAGTTTAAAACATGTAAATAATAATAATAACAAGATAAGTACCATTGTCCCCTTCCCGAGAACCTCACAGTTTGAGAGAAAGCCGGTGGATTGGAAAGCTAACACGACAGTTCCTACATAAATTTCAGGCTCCACTCAGAGTGGCCTGCTCACCACTCCAAAATTCTGGCTTTTACAGCTGAAATGACCTCCTTGAGTCTCTCTCTGTGACTAAATCCTACCCATTTTGGAATGTCCACCCAAAGATGCTCTCTCTCTGACTAAATGACTAAATGAAAGTCAGTTCACAGTACTGACTGGTGGAGTCCACCCCCTTCCATTCTCTGAGACTTCACCACACATTTTTCTGCCCATGTTTTATCGTGTTGTTTGTCTTTTTCTTATTAATTTGTCATAGAACTTCATGGATCCTGACATAAATGCACTGTCAGGTGCGTGTGTTGCACACCCCTTCTCCCAACCCGACCCTGTTCTCCTCACGCTTCTGACGGCACCTCTTGGTGATGAGAAACTTCTGATTTTGATGGACCAACTTCTCTTTTATAGTTTGTGCTTTTGCACGGAGTTTTAGAAATTTTTGCCTACCCTAGGCAAAATTATAGACACGTTGGCCGCACTCTCCTCCGGTTATCTGTTTCAATTTAGCTTGACACGCTATCTTCCCCTTGTTATTTCAGTGAGGAGCAAGGTCTCAGGACTGGCTCATACGATGACACTCATATGACAATGACTGCCCAAGCTTGTTAACCTAAGGCTGCCATGTGGCAGCGATAGAAACATGGCCAACCTGGTGGCATTGCTGAAATCCCATAGGAGGGCCCCCTAACAAGGGGCTGGCGTCTTCCAGAGGGAGCCAGGAAGGAGACGGAAGGCTATCGACCCACCCTAAGAATGGTTTGGACTTTCTAGCGAGCAGCTTAAACACTTACTACCTCAGCTGTGGCCACTCAGCAAACGCATCCTTCCCCATCCTCTTGTTGTTGTTGGGTGTCATTGAGTAGATTCCGACTCATAGGACAGAGGACAACTGCCCCATAGGGTTTCCTAGGCTGTAATCTTTAGGAGAACAGATCACCACATCTTTTCCCCCACCGATCGCTGGTGGGTTCAAACCGCTGACCTTTCGGTTAGCAGCCAAGCACTTAATCATTGTACCATCAGGGCTTCTTTTCCCCGTCTTTGTTGTAGTTGTTGTTGGGTGTGGGTGCCATTGAGTTGGTACCAGCTCACAGTGACCCTGTGAACAACAGAACAAAACGCTGCCCAGTCATGTGCCATCCTCACAGTCCTTGCTGTCCTTCAGCCATCATTGCAGTCACTGAATCAACCCATCTCCTAGGCCCTTTATCAATGCTTTTCTTCTCTTCCTGAATTTTGCCTTCTATTGTCATGCGTCTAACCATTTACGATTTATGATTAGTAGAGCATTTATGCATTGGCCTTTCAATGCCTCCTCCCTGCTCTCTTTCCTCCCCTAAAACAAGGGTTCCCAACCCTAGCCCTGTTGATCTTTGGGACCAGGTCATTCTTCATTGCAGGGGCACGGCCTGTAAATGACAGACGCCCACCTCTCTCTGCCCTCTCTTCTTCCTGCCTTCCTCGCTGTCAACCACGAGGCCTGAGGGAGACGTGAGGGGGTGGCTGGGAGGTAGAATTAGAGCTTTCTCAACTTGAAAAGGCCTCAGATAGGATCTAGTACAACCCCCTCACTTTACAGATGAGGAAACGGATCCCAAGAGGGGGAGGGAGAGGATGTGTCAGAGCTGACTGTGTGGGGAGCAAGTGCCAGGCCAAACAGGAAGTCCAAATTCCAGGCCTGAGGCAGACTTTCCAGTCCCACTGGGGAACCTGGGTCTGCTTTCCAAAGCTCCTTTCTCTCTCCAAGCCAGGCGTCCCATTCCAGAAACATCCCGTGGCTCATCAGATGGAGCCGTTGTACGTGAGCCAGCCAACCCAGATCCGACGAGTCCCCAGCATGGACATGACATTGTCCATCCCTGGGAGTTTATTCCAGAGCCTCCCGTGGACAAAGATGACCGCTGATGACAACAAGATTGTTTCGTGATGACTAATGCCATGGCCACATCTTATTTTAATCCTATAATCATGAGGGAAATGACAGTCATGCCACCAGGCTGGACGTGTCCCAGTGGAACAGTCAGAGAGCAACAGAGATCAGTGGAGAGCAGGAGGAAGACTGGACACCATGTCCATCCTGGCCCAGCCCCAAGCAGGCAGATGCTGAGGGCTCCAGGGCAGCCAGGGTCCTCAACCTGAATGTCCCAGGTTCGGGTTAGGGTAGGTGTGACTACCTATCAAGCACTCGTTGTGCACTAGACCCTGTTCTGAACACCTTTGTTGTTAAACTCACTCACTGCCATCAAGTCGAAATTGACTTACAGCGACCCCTCTTTGGGTTTCTGAGGCAGTATGTCTATGGAAGTAGATTGCCCAACGTTCCTTCTGAGGAGTGGCTGGTGCATTTGAACCGGCAGCCTTCTGGTTAGCAGTCAAGTGTCTTAGGCTCTATGCCACCAGAGCTCCCTTGTTGTTAGGTGCTGTCAAGTTGGTTCCAACTCGTAGACACCCTAGTGCAGCCCGGCCTTTCCATCCTCACCATCATTGCCATGTTCAGCCCACAGTTACAGCCACTGTGTCAGTCCATCTCATTGAGGGTCTTCCTCTTCTTTGCTGACCCTCCACTTTATCAAGCAGGTGATAGTCCTTCTCCAGGGATGGGTCCCTTTTACTAACACGTCCAAAGTAAGGGAGACAACGTCTCACCATGCTCCCTTCTAAGGAGCCTTCTGGCTAAACACTGTACACTGATAGCTTGATTTACTCAGGTAATCTCACCCAGCCCTGTGGAGGGAAACACTGCTGTTCTCCCATTTTACAGCTGCTGATCCAGAGCCCGGGAACTCTTTGTCAGGCAGCAATTATCCCTGGAGCATCTCTTTGATGAGGCCACAGGCCGGCACAAATAATCCTACTGCTGACTTCTTGCCAACTCCAGTAACACTTTCCTGTGTGTTTACGTGTTAGCTGCCGTGGGGGTGGCTCCCACTCACGACGACCGGCGCACATCACAATGAAACATCGTCTGGCTCTGCGCCACCTTCACAATCGTTGCTCTTCTCAAGGCCATTGTTGCAGCCATTGTGTCTGTTGAGTACCTGCCAACCCTTCTTCCAGATGAGAGTAGTCTACTGGGATGCGTGGAGCTGTCATTGGCTAATTTTTGGAAACAGACCACCAGGCCTTTCTTCCTACTCTGTCTTGGTCTGGAAGCTCCAACAAAACCTGTCCACCGTGGGTGACCCTGCTGGGATTTGAAATACCAGTGGTATAGCCTCCAGATCATAGCAACACGCAAGCCACCAGAGTCGGACAAACTGACGGACGGGTGGTGAGATTTTTAATGGTACATAAATAAATATTTGGGAGCTCTGGTGGCGTAGTGCCTAAGGCATTTGACTGCTAACCAGAAGGCTGGCAGTTCAAACCTACCAGCCACTCCTTGGAAGGAAGGTTGGGCAATCTACTTCCATAGAGATATCACCTCGGAAACCCAAGGAGGGGTCGCTATGAGGCAGAACCGACTCAACAGCAGTGAGTTTGGTTTTTTTGGTTATGACGGGAGTGGGTTTGGTTTGGCTTTTATACATGTGAGTGACTAACTTTTGGACTCTCTCTGCTTTCTGGTGACGAAAGTAAAACCCAGAAAAGGTGATAGATGGATGTACCCAAAAATCAACCCCACTGCCATCAAGTCAATTCTAACTCAAAGTGACTCCCATTGGGTTTCCAAGGCTGTAAATCTTTGTGGAAGTAGACTGCCTCATTTTCCTTCCATGGAGCAGCTGGTGGGTTTGAACTGATGACCTCCTGGTCAGCAGCCAAATGCCTTACCCACTGCACCACCAAAGCTCCTTGATAGATATACAGAAACCACAAATCAAAGGCAAAATATGGAAGACCGCATGGAAGGAGGAAACCTTACCGCATTCCTGGACACAGCCCTGGGCCCTCTGCCTCCAGCTGGCCTGACAAGGCCCTGGCTTTGGAACCGGCAGCCCCCAGGGTCAAGCCTGAGGATCTGTCCCAGGCGTCGTCTGTGCCTATGAGCTGGACCGAGCCAGGTCAAGGTTTTCAAGGAGTAATGCCGCCCTCCTCCTGCTGGGGGTGTAGTGGCATGAAAAGGCCTCTCAGCTACTGAATCCAAGTCCTGCAGGGAGTTTTCTGGGTTCTACGGCCCCTGCACGGCTCAACCACATAAGAACCCTGGTGGCAGAGGGGAGGGGGACAGGGTGGTGCTCTCCGTTGGCAAATAGGGACAGTTTAAAGACAATACTAGTAAGTGAGACTAGGGACTTGCTCAAAGCCCCAGGGACAGAACAACAAACCCCACTGCCCCCAGCGATTCTCCGATGCCACCCTCTGCCCTGCAAGTATCGGGCCATTTCATCCTCTTGGGTGCCCGGCCTCCCCCATGGCTGGGTGGGTCCCTGGCTGTCTGAGGAAGCCTGAACCTCATTGTTTAGGGCCCTGTTCTTCCCCAGAAGAGGATCTCGAAAGCAGAAGGAAATTAGAAACAACCACACAATGAGATCCAGATTCTCCTTTCCTGGGCTGCTGCTGCGCAGGGAGATTAAAGGGGCCCGCCCAGCAGCTGCAGTCCTCCAGGCCATCCTGCCCTGCAGGGAGGGCTGGTCCCCGGCCTGGCTTCCCTGCTTCTTTGTTTATCTCCAGTATCCTTTTGTTTTCCAACCTCCGGCAAGATGCCCATTTCTTAGGACGCTCCTGCCCCCTTCCCACCGGTCACAGCACAGCCAAGATATAGGCACCCCCAGTTGGTGGATTGATGAACTGTGTACATCTGGGCAGACCTGATGTTCAAGAGTGCTTATTCTAAGCCAGACCCTTCCCAGACACTTTACTGGTATCTCAAAAACCAAACTCACTACAGTCCAGTCCAGTCCAGTCGACTCATAGCGACCCCTCCTTGGGTTTCCCAGGTTGTATCTCCAGGGAAGCGGATTGCCCAATCTTCATTCCGAGGAGTGGCTGCTGGGTTTGACCCACCAGCCTGCTAGTTAGCAGTCAAATGCCTTAGGCACTACGCCACCAGAGCTCCCACTACAGTGCCACCATCACTAGTCCCTCCAGCCAGCTTGTGACATGGATATGAAAGAGACTCACAGAACCAGTGCTAAGCAGGCCAACAGCAGCTGAACAGTCCTCCCAAAAACTTCTTTTTTAATGCCCTATTTTGATCAGTGAGGGACAACCTGCATAGAGTGGTAGTGTTGCTGTTAGGTGCTGTCGAGTGGTCTCGACCCATAGTGACCCCACGCACAGCAGAACGAAATACCGCCCAGTCCCGCGCCGGCTCCATGATCCTTGCTGTACTTGAACCCATCGCTACAGCCACTGTGTCAATCCATCTCATTGAGGGCCTTCTCCTCTTTCGTCGACCCTCCACCTTAGCAAGTATGACATCCTTCTCCAGGGAATGGTTCCTTCTAACATGAACAAAGTAGGTGAGAGATCTGTTCGTTCTTTTAGCAGTCCATGGCACTTTCAGCATTCTTTCCCAACACCACAACTCAAAAGCATCAATTTTAATTATAAACCCTTCAGGCTTGGAATTGAACTCACTCTCGTAGCTTCCAGCCAAACAAGAGACAGGCATAGAAGGTGAACTTTTATACTAGATACACTCCCTAGAACAATACATCATGGGAGATCAGAAGGGCAGTATTTGCACAGGGAGATAGCTTGACAGAGGTGGGCAGGAATGCATAGGAAAGAAGGACACAGGGAAGAGGAAACCACAGGGAGGAAGTGGGAAGAGAGCCATTGAGACAGGCAGGGAGTGGGCTAGCCAGGGCAAACAGGCCCCTGGCCCCATACCTTTAGAATTTAAGCCCACATGCAGACCACCACCTAATTCTTCCTGCTGGCTGATGAGCCAGGCCCTTAGGCAAGATGAGAAATTACATTTTAAAAAAACCCACAAACTTGACCTTCGTAAAGAGTTGTCCTTCAAGTACCTCACCAAGTACAGAGCATGCCCAGTAAAATTCAACTTGACCGACAGTGACCTTCCACCCGAGGCAGTCAAGAGCAAGAGTCCCTTGCTGGGACTTGAACCAGGGTCCAGAGAAATCACGCCTGTGCAACATCCCAGAATTAGTCATGACAACATCCCAGCCGCCTTGGCGAGGGGTTCCAGCTCTGTTCCAACAGCCTTTGCGGTGGAATCCATCTTGGCTATCTCCAGCACTCACACCTGGTTTTCTTAATCACATCTTTTTCTTGGAAATCCCCTCCCATCTGATAAATAAAGATGATGCCTTATTCCTGTCTAAAACTCTTCATAAACCCTAGGAAGTCCTTTGTTCAATGAGAGACCAGAGGCTAGCATAGGTGAAAGGCCCTCTCCGTTTCTCCCTTGAGAGCCCCTCCCTTCTCCTTTCTCTTCAATAAACTTTGGTTTGGGCTGACATTTTGCCCCTCTTGTTCAATTCTTTGTCAGTAGAGGGCAAGGACCCCTGCTCAGGGTCTTAGGGACCCCGGTTACACTGTCACATTATAAGGATTAGCAGTCAGTGTCCTGAAACAAAATGTATATGAACTGCTGTATGGAAAATAAAGTTGGTCTGTAAACTTTCACCCAAATCACAATTTAAAAAAAAAAGAAGAAGAAGAAGAAGAAAAATGCCCTTTTGTGTGTGTTGGGGATTTTTTTTATGGTGAAATCTACATAACAAAGCATTTACCATCTTGTCATGTGTACAAGTCAGTGGCATCAATTACATTCACTGTGTTGTGCAACCTTCATTACTACCTGTTCCTACTGTTTATGCTAACCTGTCATCACCAGCCACTCCACAGATGGAGGACTGGGCAATCTACTTCCATAAAGATTAACCACCTGGGAAACCCAAAGGGGGTTTCTATGAGTCGGAATCCACTCGACGGCAGTGAGTTTGGTTTTTTGGTTTCAATGTCCTATGCCTCCTATGTAAGTAGACCACGCCTTTAAATGTTCTGGAATATCGAGCTTATATATCGACTCAAACCTGTGTTCGCATTTTTGCTGCGTCCATAGCTACAACCTGAATAAATACAGAGGGTTTGGCTTCCAGTTCTCTTAACTGGGCCCCATGCCATCGTTCCCCAAAACAAAGGGGAAAAGATGCCAGAAGTGAGCAACCAAGGCTAATGGGGAAGGAAACCGCACACTGTTCCAGGTGGTGTCGAGCAGGGTCAGGCTCCCTGTGGGCAGGGGGATGACGGCATTGGCTGAATCTCCTATGAGGATCCAGCCCATTTTATAACTTTGTGGGTGGGAAAAGTAGAAGATGAGGTCACAGGCTTGGAGGGTGCCATGAACCCCAGCTTGTAAGTGGTGGACCTGGGCCTGGACCCCAAGTTGTTGCCCAGCTCAAGCCTCTCCCCCCGCATCCTGCTGTCCATCCTGCTCAGTGGGATCTGGCTCTTGGTGCTGTATGTTAAGTGACCCCACACCCTCTGGACGCTCTCTGTCCTCAGAGTACCCTCTGTAGTCACCACACCCATAGCTGTACTGGCCGGCTCTGTCCACCTGAACTAGAATCCAGGGGTCAGCCTTTCTCCTTGGACCTTCTAATGTCCAACCACACAGCTATGACCTGTTTTCTCAGTCTGTTATACCTTGGTGGTCCAGTGGTATACAGTATATAGAATTGCT
The DNA here is from genome assembly GCF_000298275.1 of Orycteropus afer afer. Lineage (NCBI taxonomy): Eukaryota > Metazoa > Chordata > Mammalia > Tubulidentata > Orycteropodidae > Orycteropus > Orycteropus afer. Next base: position 6,890,730 of record NW_006921717.1, on the reverse strand, counting down.
TAGTATGGCCCTTCTAGCCATCATCCTCCACTTTGTGATATATTTTAAATCCTAGCCTCTATACAGGAGCTCTGGTGGCATAGTGCCTAAGGCATTTGACTGATAACCAGAAGGCAGTCCGTTCAAACCCACCAGCCACTCCTCGAAAGGAACATTGGGCAATCTACTTCCTTGGAAACAAGGAGAGTTTGCTATGAGTCGGATCCGACTCCACAGCAGTGAGTTGAGTTGTTTTGGTTAGGTTAGCTTCTATGTCTGTTTAGGGTGGGATGTATCTTGAGTTCTGGCTTGCTGGAGGGTGTGACTCAAGTCACCACCCTTAGTTTCCCTGGGGGCATATATGTGAATGTGCCGGCAAGGTCACTCTCTTTTGCTCCAGATCCTGCTTTGGTTCATCATCATCTCAGCCCTGGACTGGAGACAGCAGCCAGTCATCTGACCTGCCAACTTGGGCTTTCCAGCCTCTGTACCCTGTGAGTGAGCAGGATCCTCCAGACCATGGGTCTGGGACTTGCCACCCTCCCTGCCTCCACCACCGAGGAGCCATTTCCTTGGCCGTGTGTGAGTTCTGTGCGATGTTACAGCAAAATAAGGAACCCTAGAAGGGAGGAAACATACTAAAGGGAGAAGGAGTTGATCTTAGAGATGATGGAGTGGTAAGCAGTTTGGAAAACTTGGATATTTGGGACGTCTTTAATCTCAGCGTCATAGGGTCAAGCCTTGTGCTGATCCTTCTAAAAGAAATTATTTGAGCAGGTAGAAGTTTGGCCTTCCATGCAGTAGACCTAGCCTTGACTCCCAGCCAATGCTCCTCAACCATAACCACAGCCCACATGTCAGTGGAGGCTTGAGTGTTACTATGATGCTAAACAGGTTTGAGCAGAGCTTCCAGATGAAGACAGATCAGGAAGAAAGGCCTGGAGATCTTCTTTCAAAAATCAGCCAATGGAAACCTTTTGGATCAAAATGGTTCCATCTGCAACCACCAGTCACAGGGATGGAGCAGGGTTGGGCAGAGTTTTCTTCCATTTTGTACGGAGTCACCATGAATTGGGGGCTCTGGTGCAGTGAATTACTTAATAGGGCTCTTCTAGCCATGCTCTCTGTGATTCCCACCAGATGACGGGGTGGGACTATGCAAATGTGAAGTGCTTGTGGCCCACCAAGGGGACTGGATAGCTTGCTAATAATGTAAATAAGGTAACTTGTGGAGGTGGGACCATGGAAGTAAAGTGTATGGAACCCTAATGTGGGAGTTGGTCAGTTTTGCCATCTTGCTAGATTTTACATGAACTTTCCCAGAGGCAGAAAAGGGATCTCACTGCCATCAAGAGAGAGGAGCCAGAAGTAGAGCACATTCTTGGATCTGAGATCCCTGCACTGAGGTGGCAGGGAGACAGTGATGTCAGAGGCAGCAGAACCAGGAAACCAGCATGAGACAGAGGGACAGGCTTCACAGCCCACGGAGTGAGAAAGCTGAGTGCCTTTGGGCAGGAGTCTTGCTGGCAGAGTGGGGTGCCTCTCTGGGCACCTATCAGCACAGCTAAAAGAGCTTTGTAACTGTTGTTTGAGCAGGACAGAGGCCAAGGCCAGAGAGAAGTATGCTTGTGGTACGGCTGAGATGAAGCTGTCCTTACTGAAGCATTGTAACCTGAGTCATTTCTGATCCTGAATTGTAACCTGTTACTTCCCTAATCAACCCTATAATTGTAAGTATTACCTGCAAGTTCTGTGTGGCCATTACAACAGATTATTGAACTCACCAGAGAAGTAGTAAGTGCCTTGGGAGGGAGGCTGGTGTCAGAATTAGTTGGAGGGTGTAGCATGTCCAACCTCTGCCTCATAGGAATAAGCCTTGGGCTGCTGCTGGTGACTTTCTCTCCTCTTTGTGAACTTAGACGTCAGATGTCTTCCCCGTGCCCTTTTTGCATGCCCTTTTTCCTATTACTTGGTTCCACAATCAACACCAATGGAAACAGCAGTCAAGAAATCAGATGTTGTATTGCACTGGGCAAATGTGCTGCAAAAGACCTCTTTCAAGTGCTGAAGAGCAAAGATGTCTCTTTGAAGACTAAGGTCCGCCTAACCCAAGCCATGGTGTTTTCAATCACCTCATATGCATGTGAAAGCTAGATAATGAATGTTGTTGTTGTTGTTGTTATGTGCCGTGGAGTCAAACCCGACTCATAGCGACCCCTCCTTGGGTTTCCGACCCCTCCTTGGGTTTCCGAGGCCTATCACTAGGGAAGTAGGATTGCCCAACCTTCCTTCCGAGGCCTATCACTAGGGAAGTAGGATTGCCCAACCTTCCTTCCGAGGAGTGGCTGGTGATAATGAATAAGGAAGACCAAAGAAGAGTTGATGCTTTTGAGTTGTGGTGTTGGCCAAGAAGACTGAAAGTCCCATGGACTGCCAGAAGAACTAACAAATCTGTCCTGGAACAGGCGCAGCTGGAATGCTCCTTGGAAGTGAGAATGGCCAGACTTTGTCTCACCTACTTTGGTCGTGTTGTCAGAAGGAACTATTCCCTGGAGAAGGATATTATGCTTGGTAAAGTGGATGGTCAGCAATAAAGGGGAAGGCCTTCAACAAGATGGATTGACACAGTGGCTGCAATGATGGGCTCAGGTTTAGCAAGGATTGTGAGTCTGGCTCAGGACTGGGCAGTGTTTTGTTCTGTTGTACATATGAGTTGGAGCCAACTCAATGGAACCTAACAACAACAACAACTAGAGGGCAGATAACAACAACGTACCAGAATGTACAAACAAAGGCAACAGAGAGGGTGAGGTCATGGATCCAATCTCTGAATGAGTCCAGTGTCACACAAAGAAAAAGGAAAGGAACCTTTGTCCAAGCTAGGCATCTCCCATTTCACCATCCTGCCCTCCATCCATCCTGTCTCAGAAGTCATCTGCATTTTCTCAGAAAAGCCTCCACTTGCTCCAGCCACAGCCATCACCTCTTGTCACTTGACCCCACCCATCCCCACGGGTCTTCCAAGGCATGGAAATCAACTCTCCCATCTTGCTTCAAAATCTTGACCCTCTCTCTCCTGCTGGCTTCTTTTGCTCAGCCTATCAACACCTTCAAGTCTGCCCCAACTGAAGAGGCCTTTTTGTGTCTGTTGCCTGCCTAGGCAATTGCCCCATCTCTCCTCTTCCTTTTCACATCGGACTTCTTGGTAGTCTACTTTTGTACTGGTTGAATAGTGTTCCAGAATTCATCTCCATCGGAACCGCAGAATGACCTTCTTTGGAAATAGGGTCATGCAGATACAATTAGTTAAAGATACAGCCATACTGAATTAGGGTGGACCCTAAATCCAATGACTGATGTCCTTATTAGAAGACCATTAGAAGACAGACAGACACACAGGAGGAAAGGCTGTGAAGATGGAAGCTGAGATTGGAGTGAAGCACCTACAGACCAAGGAATGCTGAGGATTGCTGGCAACCACCGGAAGCTACAAAGAGGCAAAGAAGTCCTCTTTGCTAGAGTTTTTAGAGGGAGCACAGCCCTGCCAATACCTTGATTTCAGACTTCTAGCCTTCAGAACAGGAGCTCTGGTAGCGTAGTGCCTAAGGCACTTGACTGCTAACCAGAAGGCTGGCGGTTCAAACCTACCAGCCACTCCTTGGAAGGAAGATGGGGCAATCTACTTCCATAGTGATACTGCCTCGGAAACCCAAGGAGGGGTCGCTATAACAACAACAACAACAGCCTTCAGAACTGTCGGAGGATAAGTTGTTATCCTTTTATGCCAGTTTACCCGGTTTATGATATTTTGTTACAGTGGCTCTAGGAACCTAATACAGCCTTCCATCTCCTGATCTTCTCCAGTAAAGCCCCTGCAGTCTTCAGCCCAGCCTAGCCACTCAGTGGGAACTGCTCTCTCAAAGGCCACAGACAGCCCACCAAGAGTCAAATCCAGCCGCCACTTCGCAGTGCCCCTGCACTGAACCTCCCTGCATCAATTAGCCCAGCGGAAAGGCTCTCCATGAAATGTGCTTGTGTCAGGCATTGTTGATTACTCATTCAAAGCCAGTCCCCTTCACCCTGGCTGGCAGGACTCCATGTTTGTTCAGGGACAGGAAAGAGAATCATTGATTTCAGGCAAGATGGGCACAGCTCCTGGTTGAAAGGGGGGACATGTGCCCACTCTGACCAGAGGGATGTGGGGAGGGAAGTGTATGAATGGAGGCTTCTGGGGATGTTCCCCATGCTGCCTGCCATCCCTGAGAGACAGGCATGTGAGGAGACTCTCAGCCCCATGCTGCTCCCTGCTTCCTGCCTTTGAACTCAGTTGTGTTCAGGATGTGATGCCGGAAGCTGAGGGAAAGGCCAAGAGGACCTCAACAACTTTGACACAGAATTGTGCTGCCAGATCTCCAGAGAGTGAGAAAAATAACCCAACTGTTTAAGCCACCACTGGACAAGGGCGCTGTTACCTGCGGCCAAAAGCATCCCCAACTGATGTGTATCACCCCTCCCTTGGTTACTAACACTACCCTTCTGTCCCCACACTCAAGTCTCCTGATGGCCTCTCTGCCCACCCTGGAAGGTCAGTGTCCTCCTGGCCCTCCTGTGCTCTCCACATGCCATCATCTACCTGTCCATTAAGTCAACAGATACTTGTTGGCACCTTCTACGTGCCAGGCTGCTCTTGTAGAGTTGGCACTCTAGTGGAGGAGACGAACAATAAACAAGATGAACAAATAAATAAATAATTGCAAGTTGTGATTGGTTCATGCTCTAAACAAAATGACTGGTTCAAGAAGACATTGAGGGGGATGTGGATCCTACTTAGGTCATTGGCAATGACATGAGAGGGAACATTTAGCTGAAGTTTGGAGGATGAGAAGGAGTCATCCATGCAAAGGAGAGGAAGAGCATTCCAGGCAGTTAAAATGATGGTGAACTACGGGTGAGGGCCCGAAGAAGGTAAGACTTGGTGTTAGAGAGACCACAAGGAAACCAGTGAGGCTAAAGAGAAGTGTGCGATGGGGAGAAGGAAAATCAGATGGAACTGAGAAGCTCCTGTAGAACCTGAGCTCATGACAGCTGGCACTTCTGCTGGTCACTCGAGCAACACTCTCCCAGGATGCCAACCTTGGGGCCCCATCTTTAGTCAAGCTGGAGGTTGGGGGTAGTGTATAAAGAGATGCCAAGTCCAGGAACCCTCAGCCTTTCTTAGTTCTGAGGGAACAGGTCTTCCAGGACAATGAGGAGAAGCACAAACTAGCCTTTGGAAGACCCTTGAAGAAGAGAAGAGAAGGGTGGGGGTGGGAAAGAGAGAAAGGGCAGAGGGATGGAGAAAAGGAATTGAAGGTTCTTGACAAGTGACCTTCACAGGCTTATCATGGGATGGGCATTTAGTGAACTAAAATGCCTGCCCCCCCCACACACACACAGCTCTATTACTGTCCCTAAAAAGGCTCTAAGAAGCTGAGGAGCCCTGGTTTCCACCTGGATCTCTACTGAAGGCTCCAATTTGAATTTCTTAAAGAAATGCATTAGCCAGAACTGCTTGTACATCCAGCTGCACATGGCAAGCCCATGTACAAAGAACAAAACGTCGTCTGACCTTGCGCCATCTTCACGGTCGTTGGTATGCTGGAGTCCATTGCTGTGGCCACTATGTATTTCCAGTGCCTTCCAACCTAGAGCGTTCATCTCCGAGCACCGTCTCAAACAATGTTCTGTTACGACCCATCGGGTTTTCACTGGCTGATTTACAAGTGTTGGCCTTTCTCCCGAGTCTGTCTTAGTGTGGAAGTTCTGCTGAAACCTGTCCACCATGGGTGGCCCTGCTGGTACTTGAAACACTGGTGGCACAACTTTCCACAACACAGCAACACACAAGCCACCACAGTCCAATAAACAGACAGAAGGCCTTAAATAGCCTGAAATCCACACTAGGACACATCACCTTGGCCCCCTTAAGTGTTTTCTGATCCACTGAAGGAAAAAAAGGGTCTTGTAAACCTCAAAGGCTGGACCAGTTGTTGTCTGGTGCTGGCTCTCCAAGGCAAGGTTGTTTTGTGCCCCTAAGCTCCAGAGACATGATTTTATGCTTCTTCATGCCTCTTCTAGAGCCACCATCTGCTGTTCCCCTTCAGAAGCTCCCACACTCACTTCCTCTTCTACCCATGAAGCTGATGCCAGCCAAACTTGCCAGGCTGGGGGCGAGGCAAACCCAGCCTTCTCACTTTAACTCAAATCATATTGCATTGGGCGCCATGGCTGTGTCTGACAGGATGGGCTGCTGCCATGCAGTGAGTTACTAGGTATGGCTTTTCTAGCCGTGGTCTTTGTGACTCCTACCAGATTACTGGTGGGACCATGCAGATAAGGTGTGTAGAGCTCTAACGTGAGGATTGGTTAGTTTTGCTATGCTTCTGGGCTTAAAAGGAACCCTCCTACAGGCAGACAGGGAATCTCACTGTCATCAAGAGAGAAGAGCCGGAGGTGAAGTGGAGAGTACCCTTGGACCTGAGATCCTTGCACTGGACCTCCTTGGGAGAGATGCCCCAGCAGAGATGCCCCAACAGAGACGCCTGGCTAAGAAACAACCGTCTTAGAGACAGCCGGCTGAGAGACAACAGGCTGAGAGACGGCAGCAGTGGAACCAAGAGGCAGGAGACAGAGCAGCGGTCCTGCCGGCCCACAGAGTGAGAAAGCTGAGTGAGTGCCTTTGGACAGAAGGCTTGCTGGCGGAGTGGTGTGCACCTAGGTGCCCCTATCGGCAGAGCTCAAAGAGCTTTGTAACACTTTCCCCAGCCGGGCAGAGCCCAGGCTGAGAAGCCAGAGAGGTGAGCCTGAGGGCATAGCAGAGGGGAGACTGTCCTGATGGAAGAATTATATCCTGAGCACGTTCTTCAACCTGACTTGTAGCCTGTTACTTCCCTAATAAACCCCATAATCGTGAGTATCGTCTGTGACTTCTGTGTGACCATTGCAACAAATTATCAAACCCAACAGAGAAGTAGTGAGTGCCTTGGGAGGGACAGTTGGTGTCCGAGTTGGTAAAAAGGCTGGAGGCGGGCGACATGGCTGGCCTCATAGGCATCAGCCTTGGGCTGCTGAGGGTGACTCTGTCTCCCTCTCATGAGGTTGGAGGAGGTCAGAAGATGCCACCTCCTTGTCGTCTTTGCAGCTGCTCTGCATCCCCATTCTGCCCTAGTCATGCCTGGGCCCCACCTCAGTTTCTACCTTCCCTAAGCCAGTTGTCGTTGAGTCCAACTCCTGGTGGCCCCACGTGTGTCAGAGTGGAACTGTGCTCCACCAAGTTGTCAATGACTCAGCTTTGGAACTGATCCCCAGGCCCGTCTTCTGCAGTACCCCTAAGTAGATGCGAACCAACAACCTTTCATTAGCAGCCAAGCGCTGTCTAACCCTCCGAGATTCTGTCCCTGAGTTTGGCCCTCTTCACTGGCCTTTGCCACTTTCTATCTCTAATAATAATAATAAACCCAAAAAACAAAACCCACTGCCATCAAGTTGATTCCGACTCATAGCAACCTTCCAGAACAGGGTAGAAGAGCCATAGGTTTTCCAGGGCTTTATGGAAGGAGACTTCCCCATCTTTCTCCTGTGGAGCAGCTGATGGGTTCAAATCAGTGACCTTTTGGTTTGCAGCCCAATGCTTTAACCACTGTACCACGAGAACTCCTTGATAATAATACGTTGACCTTTATTATCTGTCAGGCATTGTGCTAAATGATTTGCAAGTTTATTTCATTCAATAATCCCAACAGTATCCAAACCAAAAAAAAAAAAAAAAACTCTCTGCTGTCGAGTCAGATCTGACTCACAGAGATCCCTCCTGGGGTTTCTGAGGCAGTATCACTACGAAAGTAGATTGTCCAATCTTCCTTCCAAGAAGTGGCTGGTGGGTTTGAACCACCAGCCTTCTGGTTAGCAGTCAAATGTCTTAGGCACTATGCCACCAGAGTTCCCCCCAACAGCATACGGAACTTTTTTAAAAAAAAATTTATTGTGATTAGGATGAAAGTTTACAGAGCAAATTCATTTTCTATACAACACTTCACATACACTTTGTCTCTTGACATTGACTATAATCTCCCAGAGTGGAACAGCTCCCCTCCCACTTCCTCCCCATAGCCACCTCTTCCCTGTGTCCTTCCCTCCATGCACTCCTGCCCCCTGAGCTGTCTCCCTGTGCATACACTGCCCTTCTGTTCTCCCATGATTGATCTCTCCAAGGAATGTATCTACCTAATGTAAATGTTCAGCTCACATGCTTATCTTTTGTTTGGCTGGAAGCCACAGTAGTGGGTTCAATTCCAGACTTGAAAACCATCTAGGGGCCATAGTCTCAGGGATAGGGAACATTTTTTTTTTTTAAGAATTTGGGTGAAGATTTACAGAGTAAATTCACTTTTCATACAGCAGTTCACATATACTTTGTCTCATGTCATT
>NW_006921717.1:6854881-6877640 GCF_000298275.1 Orycteropus afer afer | reverse complement strand
TTGGGAGTGGACATCATGTCCCAACAGCAGACAACCCATCTTATCTGAAGGCCCATAAAGCCATCACTCAGTTCCTCTAACTGTTTGAGGGACACCTTTGGCTCTTGTCCTTTGCCAGCAGGGATGAGTGACCATCCTGAGCCCAGTAAACAAGCAAGTCCTTTACAGTTGATCCGCTTGACCTGTGGGTCCTCGTTAAGTCATCCCTATAGCTAAGCGCCTATTCCATCATTCCACTCCATTGGCTTAGGGTCAACAGCTTTGCTGAGGACCACCAAGGCCCCAGGGTAATTTCTTCCACCTTATCCTCATGCCAGGGGAAATCATTCACTATATTTATTGAAAATCACTTGGGTTGAGGAAGTTGGGTGAGTGGTAACAGTAATAAGAATTCACCTGGATGAACCCCTAAAACTGTTACCCTGAGATGCTCTTTAAACCTTAAACCAAAAGTATCCCCTGAAGTCTCCTTAAACCAAACAATAGTAGGAAAAAAAAAAAAAAAAGTCTGCCGTGAGCAGTATGCTCTTTGAAGAACTATCTGCATGGGATCAAACTAACAACAGCAACAAGAAAGGTTAGATGGGAACCTTAGGGAGCCATGAGTTTAGGTTAAAGAAGGAGGAATAATTCAGAGAGGGAGAGGGAGAATGTGTGCCTAACTCAAAGAATGTCATCAGCGTCACTGAATTGTATATGTACAAATGGTTGAATTGGTACACGTTTAGCTGTGTATGATCTCAGCAACAAATAAGTACTAGACAAATTATGACAAATTCTTATTCAGGGGATATTTTTGGTTTAAGGTTTAAAGAGTATCTCAGGGTAATAGTTTTAGGGGTTCAACCAGGTGGATTCTTATTACTGTTACCACTCACTCAACTTCCTCAACCCAAGTGATTTTCAATATAGTGATTCTTCTTCTTTTTTTTTTTTTCACTTTTTTATTTGTTTTGTTGTTCTTGAGAATAAACAAAGCAAAACAGACACCAATGCAACAATTTGTACATGTGCAATTCAATAACACTGATTACATGGAGCTCTGGTGGCATAGTGGATAAGGCACTTGGCTGCTAACCAGAAAGTCAGTGCTTCAAACCCACCAGCTGCTCCTCAGAAGGAAGATGGGGCAATCTACTTCTGTAGCCAACCTCAGAAACCCAGTTGGGATCACTATGAGTCAGAATCAACTAGATGGCCGTGAGTATATGTGTGTGTATGTGTGTGTGTGTGCATGTACCATGTGTCAAGTACTGTATTTCATTTCAGCTTCACGACTCAGAGATGAGGACACCGAGGCTTAAAAACACCCCCAAGTGACCCAGCTAATAAACAGCAGAACCAGGATTTGAACATGTCTCTAGTTCATCCTTTCCAATTAGAAAAAGGCTTAGCTTGTGAGCAACAGAACTGGCAGTGGCCTGCCAAGAAGGAACAGGGCTACTTCTTCACCATCAGGCCAGAAGGTCAGAGCTGCAGCAGGCCTTAGAGATGGTCACACCTGGCCCCTCACCAGAGGGATAGCATGGTGCGCTGGAAAGAGTAGTGGCGGCTGAGACAGGAGAGTCTGGTGCAAGCTGGAGTGAACGGTCCCTCACTCTCCCTGGAGGCCTCCTGCCCCCAAAATACAAAGTCATCCCTTGTACTGAACAAAGGCAAGCTTTGTAGGCGCTAAGTTACTTTGGAGAGTGGGAGGGGAGCACAGCTCTCATTTCATATTGCTGTATATCAGAGTTCCTTTGTTCCCTGCCTCCCTTCTCCTGCCTGTGCCATGAGCTCCCCGAGGGCAGGAGCTGGCGCCGTTTCTGCCACGGCCCCTAGCACAGTGTCTCTCAAGGTGTGATACCTGAACCACCTGTATCAGACTCACCTGGGGCGCTTATTAAATGGGAATTCCTGCGTGTTGAATTGGCAAAGATTATGTTATAAATGCACCGATTTAAACAAAGGTGAATTCCTGGTCCCTGCTCCAGAGCTGGAGCCCTGGTGGTGCAACGGTTAAGCGCTCGGCTGCTAACTGAGAAGTTGGCTCTTTGAACCCATCGGAAGCTCATTGGGAGAAAGACCTGGTGGTCTGCTTTGAGATGACAGCCTTGAGACCCTATGGGGCAGTTCTACTCTGTCACACAGGTCCTTCTGAGTCGAAGTCGACTTGATGAGACCTAACAACACGCTTCAGACCTACTGGATCTACACTCTGTCCAGGAATCTGCATTCATTAAGCTTCCAGCTGTCCTCGGGTCGGCTGCCCCGCTGGGTCATTGATCTGACTGTGGTCCATTCCACTAAGGAAGTTGGCCAGGCCCTCAGAGGGAACATAGGTAGGGTCTGGATTGAGGGGATTCTGGGACATGGGACTTCTGGTACTAAACCAGGATGGTGATTCACCATGGCACTCCCCAGAACTCCCCACACAGGGCAAGGAGCAGGGATACCCAAGCTCACAGGTGAGAACTTATCTTCAAATCATTCATACTTGGCATTGAAACTATACCACAAATGTGCTCATAGTTGACTGTGGGCGGGTGATGTTCTGGGATTTCACAATACTTTCATGAAAAAATGAAGCGAGACCATGAGGAACTGACTCAAGGGTGCTGGAAATGAGTCCAGCTGCCCCAGTTTGTCCCTGCCCAAAACTTACCATCACCACCCCATGCTGAAGGCAGCAAACACCAACCCTGAGCTAACTGTCCCTTCAGTATCAGAGAAGTTACATGTGGGCAGGAGGAGGCCATGAGAGTCACAAGGTGTTGGGACCAGAACGTTTCCTGGAGATCCAACGGTCCCAGCCCCTCATTTCCCAGATGAGGAAACTAAGGTACAGAGGGGTCAAGTGGCTTGGCCCTGGTCACACAGCTAGTCAGCCATGGTGAGTGCATTTTCCCAACTTCCACACCTCTCCACATCCCTGCTGCTGGGTAAGAATGACAGGAGCAGAAAAGGAAGCCAGAAATCTTAACAAGGAGGAGATTAGGTAGCTACACTGAGGTCCAGTCAGCAGAAGAATGCTCAAGGGATCGTGGGACAGATGAGGAAATTAAGATACAAAGGACAAATACCTTTCCCAAGGCTACATAGGGGTCACTTAAGGCCTGTCCACAGTGGCAAGAGAAGTGGGTACTGCCAACTCTTTAAAGATTTGCTGCATCAGAAATGAGAGCCTCTCGTGACAACATCCAGCATAAAGGCAGGACTAGGGCATAAGGTAGGATGTGGATCCGTAGACACGATCCCCAAAGCCTCCCCCTGGGGGAGCTTTCTGAGAGCACGTACACCAGGCTCAGTTAACTTCAGGAGTTACGCCGGGGAAGGGGGAGTAAGGGGCACTTTGCCTTTTCACTTTAGACAGTTCTGAACGATATGAAATAATTAATAACAAGGATTTGTTGTTTTATGATACCTTTAAGAAAAATGATTAAACCAAAAAAATACTTTAGTGTATATGTCACCACCTATCTGTCAGTTTGTCACACTGTGGTGACTTGTATGTTCCTATGATGCTGGAAGCCATGCTTGGCATTGCAAACAGCAGGGTCACCCGTGCTAGGCAGGTTTCAACAGAGGTCCCTGACTGAGACACACTTCCTAGTCTATCAGTCCACCAGCAGTCACAAGAAAGGTCTGGTGACCTACTGCTGAAAATTAGTCAATGAAAACATTATGGATCACGACAGAATATTATCTGACAAAGTGCTAGAAGATGGGTCCCCTGGGTTGGAAGGCATTCCACAGTGGACCCAAGCCAGGGATCGTGAAGATGGTACGGCACCGAGTCACACTTCAGTCTGTTACACATAAGGTCGCCATGAGTCAGAGATGACTGGACGTTGTGTAGTGTTTAGGGACAAAAGAGCTGGAGACCAAGCTCCGAGCCCTAGAAAGCAGAGAGATAAGGAAGGCAGAGTTTTAAGACAAGGGGAGTTAACTGCTGAGATCAAGGAAAGGAGAGCAAAGGGTCCCACCATCCAAGGCACAACAGGTAGTCTCCATGCACCTGGGCAACAGAGGAAAGGAGTCAGGGATAGAAGGAGGAGATGGAATGTGTGGCTGGCTAATCACCTCCGTGAACAATTGCCTCCTTCATTACCAGACCAGACGAACTCAATACTAAACCAAACTCACCGCCGTTGAGTCGGATCCAACTCATAGCAACCCCTCCTTGGGTTTCCGAGGTGGTATCACTATGGAAGTAGATTGCCCAATCTTTCTTCTGACAAGTGGCTGGTGGGTTTGAACCACCAGCCTTCTGGTTAGCAGTCAAGTACATTAGGCACTATGCCACCAGAACTCCTAATAGTGCCTGGCTATCATTCCTGAATATTTTGATCAAAGATTTCATAGAAGAATTCTGATCAAAAGGGGGAAAATGCAGAACAGAGTTTCAAATTCTAATAGACTACAGACTTCCTGGAGCCATGGAGAGTGGATGAAGCCCTGAAACTATTTCCTGCGATAATCTTTAAGCCTTAAACCAAAAATACCCCTTGATGTCATCTTAAAAATGAACAACAAAATAATTGACTAGCAAAAAATGTCTGTCTTGAGGATTACGCTCTTTTAAGAGCTACCTGTTGTTGTTGTTATGTGCCGTCAAGTCAGACCCGACTCATAGCGACCAAGGCGGTATCACTACAGAAGTAGATTGCCTCATCTTCCTTCTGAGGAGTGGCTGGTGGGTTTGAACCGCCAGCCTTCTGGTTAGCAGTCAAGTGCCTTAGGCACTAAGCTACCAGAGCTCCTAAGAGCTACCTCTTGGGGATCAGATGGACAACAGCAACTTGAAATATTAGAGAGGAACCTTAGGGGGCAGTGAGCTTATGTTAAGGGGAGAAACCACTCAGAAAAGCAGGGTGAGAACAGCTGCCCAATCGAACAATGTCATCAGGGCCACTAAATGGTATGTGTAGAAACTGTGGGCTTGGTGTGTGCTTTACTGTGCATATTCTCAACAACAAAAAGTAAATAAATAATAATTTAAAAAAAGAACAAAGCGTCCCCTGAAGGGATCTGAGATAAGGCAGTCATATGGCCTGTGTGGGAGGTGTCTGTAATGTGGTAGAGTTGGAATCCTCGTGGCCTTTGTAAGTAAATTAGCAGTAGATGAAATGCACTTAGTCCGGGAGATCACACAACATTTCCAGCAGTCGGAATCAGTAGTAAAAGAAGGACTACCCGTAAGGATATTAGAACTTCGTTCTAAAAAAGAATTTTGAGCTTTGCATAATTGAGAATGCAAAACCTTTTGCCTCCCTGTTACAGCCCATGACAGAACAGAAACCAGCTTCCACGAATGGCGTCTCTGTGGTTGGACCAGAAAATCCCTGGCTATGCGGAAGCTTGGGGAAAAAATGAGTCACTTTGCAGAACAGAATTTCCTCAACAGCCAAAGGTGAAACCTCTCTTTTAAACTTTTAAATGGAAGCCTTTCTAAAATGGCCTCTTGGCCCCTTCACTCCAGAACAGAGCCCCCAGGACCTAATTCCAGCAATCCCACTGTAAGGCTGCACCCTAGGCCTGGTCAACACCTGGAACTACTCCACTTTCCGTGTCTTCAGTCCAGGACTTGCCCTTTCCCACCACAGATGCCCACCCCTGCCGCCTCCTACGCCTCACTCCCACCTCCCCTGGCTTCCCATCTCACTTCATGTCTGGCGTCTAGTGCCTCATTCGTCCCTTCTTGGTACTCACTCTTTTTCAAACAAGTCCAGCTGCCACGCCCAATGCATCAGCAGTTTTCTCTGCCCCAATTTATTAAAGTCACAGATTTAGAAACTAGTGAAGGAACTCACAGCCCATGCTGCAAATAATCACAGCAGCAGCCAACATTCATTTGACGTGAGACACTCGCACTGACACATTTTATGAGATTCCTGGGTGGCACGAACGGTTTGTGCTCATGCTGCTGTCCTAAAGGTTGGCAGTTCGAACCCAACCAGCAGTGCCGTGGAAGAAAGGACTGTCAATGTGCTCCTGTGAAGGTTACAGGCAAGGAAATACCCGGGGGCGGTTCCACTCTGTCCCATAGGGTCACTACGAGTCAGGATCGACTCAACGGCAATGGGCTTAGGAAGCCTTTGCCGCTGTGGGCCATCCTTGGCCGTCTCTGAAGGATCTCAAACTTAACGTGTCCCAAACTAAGTTGTTGAGAATTTCTCTCCCAGACCCTGCTCCCCATTTCCCACCCCCACTCATAACAGCAAGGCCATTCAACCAGTTGTTCAGTCCCAGAACCTAACAGTCATGATTTCTCTGTCACCCTCCACCTCCCACCACATCCAATCCATCAGCAGTTTCCTTCAGCTCTATATTCAAAATACTCCCCCCCTCTTCTGCCAACCACTATCATCGTGCCTTGCCTCACGAGAGTGTTCCAGGAAGTCAAGGGTTTGGTCTTACTCATTGCTATCCCAGGGCTTGGGACATAATAGGCGCTCAACTTGTTAGATGGATGGACGAAATAAACTCTTACTAATTCAGACTCCCCTTATTGAGAATTTATGATCATTTAAACAAAGACTACCCAGCAAATTATCAGTATAACTAAGATGAGGAAGCATTTTAACCACATGGGACAATACACTCTTTTACTAATATTTTAATTATGAGTCGTTTGTATATTCACTAAGGTCCCTGAGTTTACTTGCTTATACAAAGCCTATTGAGGGCGTGTGGGTTCAGTGGTAGAATTGTCACCTTTCATGCAGGAGATCTGGGTTCGAATGCCAGCCAATGCTCCTCAAGTGCAGCCACCACTCATCTGTCAGTAAAAGTTTGTGTAATGCTGAGATGATGAATAGGTTCCAACAGACCTTCCAGACTCAGACAGACTAGGAAGTAAGGTCTGGCAATCTGCTTCCCAAAATCAGTCAATGAAAACGTTATGGATCAGAATGGTCCGATCCCATTGTACATGGGGTCGCCCTGATTTGGGGCCAACTCAATGGCAGCGAACAACAACATAAAAGGCCTAGGTCCTTATTCTCAGCCTAGTTCAATGCATTTAAACTCTGTCCTTGAAAATAATACACTTGCATTTCTTTTTAAAATATATATATGCTACGAGTCAAACTTACACAGCAGATGTCATTAGAAAATGTGTTCTATAAAAGACTTAAATTCTCAGTGTTTCTAGTCTCCACCATGGCTCGCCCAGCATTCCAAAAATGCATCTTAAAACATTTAAGCCTTTTGACACTGAGGAGCGCATGTTAGAAGCACGAAACTGTGGTTGATTTGGAAAAAAAAAAAAAAGACAGACACTCTCGGGCAGCTGTAGTACCCCCTGCTGGAACAGCAGTGCCTTTCCTCAGTGTGCATCCGTGACCCACACTTGCCATTGTCTCAGCCAGAGCGCCTCACGTGATCCAGTTCTTAGTAGTTCAGTGCGGCTCAGCCAACACTCTCTGAAGCCACAGCTCAGATTAGAGGCTGAAAGAGGAGTCAACACTGCACGGCCCCTGCCTGGGGGATCGTCTTCCGTTGGGAAATAGCCATGTTAGTTATATCAGTTGTGCTGCTGTTGCTGTTATGAGTTGTTGTCGAGCTGGTTACTCTAATTCATGATGACCCACGTACAATAGAACAAAATGGCACCCGCTCGAGCACCATCTTCATGATCACTGGAGTGCTCAAGTCCATGGCTGCAGCCACTTGTGTATTTGGGCTTTGAGCACCCTCCCATGTAGCAGGGCTCATCTTCCAGCACTATAGTGAACTATGTTCTGTTGTAACCCATTGGGTTTTCACTGGATAATTTTCAGAAATAGACTGGCAGGCCTTTCTTCCAAGTCCGTCATAGTTTGGAAGCTCCACTAAAGCCTGTTCACCATGGGTGACCCTACTAATATTTGAAATATGGGTATGTGGCATAGCTTCCAGCATCACAGCAACTCACGGGTCTCCAAAGTGTGGCAAGGTGACAGACGGGTGGTGGATGTTAACTATATTGCAATATATTCAAATAAAAAACTCAAAAACCAAACCCACTGCTAGCGAGTGGATTCCGACTCATAGCAACCCCCATTGGGTTTCCAGGATAGTAAATCTTTATGGAAATAGATTGTCCCATCTTCCTTCTAGGGAGTGGCTGGTGGGTTTGAACTACCAGCCATCTGGTTAGCAGTGAAATGCCTTAGGCACTGCACCACCAGACCTCCTTATATTCAAATAACCAGACTGCAATTAAGAGAGAGGAGTGAGGGGTGCATTAAATACTACATGTGTACGGGTAAGGGAGCAAGTGATTTTGAGAGAGGGAGAGGTGTCGGGGACAGAGAAGTTGACATGTGAAACTGTTGGAGTTCACAAAGGAGACGGACAAGGAAGGCAGAAAGCACAATCCATCCATTTATGACGCTGGATCATACACTAAAAATTACATGTAAAAACCTCCTAGAACTTGAGACAGTAAATCCCGTAGCTAGAGCTCTGGTTCCCAGCCACCAAAACCACAAGAGGTGAAAAGTTTAAAGAGCTAATTGTCCAGATGTCTGGTCTCGCAGCCACAGAATAAGGCTCAGAGCTGATTAAAGAGTCCGATGGTGCTCACCCCCAGGTGGACAAAGTCAACATCTTTGTGAGAGACAGTTTATACCAGATCATCCATCATCTCCAGCCAACCTTGACCTCTCCCCCATTATTCTTTCAGGGAAACAAAAAAACAAAACTTCTTCACAGCCGAATGGTTCCCAATGATCCAGTGCCTGCCAGGTGGTGAACTTCAATACAATAAATAGGTAATGAGGAACCTCCAGGTGGAGCACCTGGTGAAGTCTGGGCTATATTGTTAGTAGGTTGGCTGTTTGCATACACCCAGAGGCACACTGAAAGAAAGGCCTGGCATCTACTTCCAAAAGGTCACAGCCATTGACAACCCTACAGTTTTCATCCCACTGTTGAACTCTGACACATGGAGTCGCCATGAGTTGAAATCAACTCAACAGCAACTGGTATTTTTAAGTAGGTGATGCTAGATGCCAGGCCTGTTGCAATTCCTCCAAACCCAACCTTCCTCTGGACAACTCAGGTGCCTCTTCCGCTGATTTTATTGTTGCTGAAACAGGAGAAGACTCCTGCAGCTGCAGGGGTGGAGGCAGGGTTGCTGGGAGCTGGAGCCATGAGGAGGCCGGAAGTCTTTGGAGCAATGCTTTCAGTCCGCAAACACAGCTCAAGCAACCCTTAGAACGGAGCTTCTCAACAGCAACGCTCTCGACCTTTTGCCCTAGCTAATTCTCTTGGGGAGGGCTGGCCTGTGCACTGTAGGATGTGCACCAGCACCCCAGCCTCTATCCTCCAGATGCCTGCAGCACCCACCCACCCCTCACCCCCCCCCAAGGTTGTGACAGCCAAAAATGTCTCCAGGTGGTGCCAAATACTCTCCCTCTCCTCTCTGTTGAGAACTACTGCCCGAGAGGACAAGGCAGGGTCAAGGGGTGGAGTCAGGCACAATGGGGATCGATTAGGGGAGCCAGGAAGCCTGCAGTAGCAGAAAGTCCAGTGGTCACATGGTTCTGGGCTCGAGAAAGCCCTGAGTGACCCTGTCTCAGAGGGTCTCCAAGCCCCTCCTTTGAGAGAAGGTGTTGTTGTTGTTGTTATGTGCCATTGAGTTGGACCTGACTCACAGTGACCCCTCCTTGGGTTTCTGAGGCAGTATCACTACAGAAGTAGATTGCTCAACCTTCCTTCTGAGAAGTGGCTGGTGGGTTTGAACCACCAATCTTCTGGTTAACAGTCAAGCGCCTTAGATGCCATCGAGTCAGCTCTGACTCATAGTGACCCTATGTACAACAGAACAAAACACTGCCCGGTCCTGAGCCAGCCTCACAATTCTTGCTAAACCTGAGCCCATCCTTGCAGCCACTGTGTTAATCCATCTTGTTGAAGGCCTTCCCCTTTTTCACTGACCCTCCACTTTACCAAGCATGACATCCTTTTCCAGGGAACGGTCCCTTCTCACCACATGACCAAAGTAGGTGAGATAGAGTCTGGCCACTCTCACTTCCAAGGACAATTCTGGCTGCACTTGTTCCAGCACAGATTTGTTAGTTCTTCTGGCAGTCCATGGTACTTTCAGTATTCTTAGCCAACACAACTCAAAGGCATCAACTCTTCTTCGGTCTTCCTTACTCCTTGTCCAGCTCTCCCATGCATATGTTGCTGCTGTTAGGTGCCATCTAGTCGGCTCCGATGCATAGAAACCCATGTACCACAGTACAACAAACTGACAGAGGAGTGGTGGGCAAGCATATGAAGCAACTGAAAATACCGGTCAGGCATACTTTAGTCTTCAAAGAGACATCTTTGCTCTTCAGCACTTCAAAGAGGTCATTTGCAGCAGCTTTGTCCATCACAATACATCTGAGTTCTTGACTGCTGCTTCCCTGGGTGTTGATTGTTGATTGAGAGAAGGTGACAGGTTTCAGTTGAAGGAGGAACATTTGTAAGACCTAGATAGATCTAGCTCCATACCCATAGGGAGAAAATCAAAGTCCTCATCAAGTGGAAGACAACTTGCATTTAACTTTTTGACAGTGTCAAGGACTGAAGTGTGTCCCCAAATATGCATTGAATTCTAACCTTTGTGCCTGTGGATCTAATCCCATTTGGGAGCAGGGTTTTTTGTTCTGTTAACGAGGTCATGCCAGTGTTGGGCGTGTTCTAAACCTAATCGTTCATGAGATCTAAAAAGAGCAGATGAGATGAAACACAGAGACAAGAGAGTGCAAATGGGGGAGAGGCAGAGGCCATGTGGAGATCTCCAAGGAATGCTGACAGGAGCACTAGAGACAAGGGCTCTGCCCCAGAGCAGGGACCACAGAGACTTCCTCCAGAGCCCTGAATTTGGACTCCTGGCCTCTGAAACTTTGAGAAAATGTCTGTCTATTCATTAAAGCCACCCTCTTGTGGTATTTCTGTTACAGCAGCATCAAGAAGCTAAGTCAGACAGAGAAAGGAAACTGCATTTTCAGTCAGTCCTAAATGTGTAACTTATGTTTGCATGGGCCACCCCAGCCTGGGGTTAAAGTTGGGGCCATTTTGACAGTAATATGGAAGATACTGTTGGTTCTTTCCTGTGACAACGATGGTAGGGTCCTAGGACCCCTGAAAAGCCTCTCCCTATTATTCCTGGAAGTCTTCAGGGAGCTGCTCACACGCCCTCCTGAGCCGATTCCGTCTATTCCCATGAAGGGTGTGCCGTGGTTTCCTCCTCAGTATCACCCTCCCCTGGTGACCACTGCCAACACCATCCACAACTGGCTGAGCTGCCAGAAGGCAATGCTATTGCCTCTAAGGCACCCTTACCCCCACCCAGCCTCCTCCCTCCACCCTGAGCTCTTGCAGGCAGGGCAAGGCTGGCACCTCCAAGAACCACTACCTGCAAGATCACCCCTGTGTTGGGAGCACCGCCAAGTCGATATGCATGAAGGCCACAATGCGCCAAAGATGCCCCCTCCCCCACGCTCAGACAGGCAATGCCTCTCCCTGGCTCTCACCAACAGTTACAAAAGCATCGTTTCTTGGCCCCATGCCTTCTCATGGTGAAACCATTCGTCCAAGTCGTGAATCACAGCCCTCGTCTGTCTGCACAAGACTCAAGTGTGAGACACCGAAGGCAGGTCTGAGTAACACAGTAGCATGTCCTAGAATCCTCACCCTCCATCACCTGAGGCCAAGCCGTGGCTGCCTGAATCTTTCTTCCCTTAGGGGACTTGTCTGCCAGAAGTCCTCCATCCCTCCAGCAACTTGACTCCTAGTGCCATTTTCCCACCAGACACGCCCAAAACCCAGCAGAGGGTGCAGCTTGGGCACAAGCTGGCACAGCGCTCACACTCTCCCATCACCACACCCTTCCCACCCACTCACAGTCCAAAGGCTATACGTGTGGAAGTTTCTGCCTCCTCTGTTGTTCTCTGTTGGCATTGTTCTCTTTTGGCATTGTTGTTGTTGTGTTGTTGAGTTGATTCCAATTCATGGCGACCCCTGTGTGTGTAGTAGAACTGCTCCATAGCCTCTTTCAGGCTGTGGTCTTCCCAAAGCAGGTCATCAGGCCTGTCTTCCAGGCCATATTTGTATGGGCTTGAACCACCAACTTTTCTGCTAATACTGAAGAGCTTAACCATTCTGGCCACTCAGGGACTCCATATTTGTGTTACTCTGGGTGGGGGGAAGGAGCGGGGTGACCCACACCCTTGCCAGAGACCTCTGTGAGTCATAATGGGTAATATTTACTAAGGGTTTACTCTGCCAAACACTCTCCACGACTTCTCTCATTTATTCATCATCATGGCCCTACGTGTTGGCTCTATTGAGATAAATGTTGTAAGTGGGGAAAGTTAGGTACAGAGATGTGAAAAGACCTGTCCAAGGCCATGCAGCTCATGGAGGTAGAGCCGGGTCTCGGAGGAGCCTGCAGTGAGTGTGGAAGGGTGAGTGGGCCGCTCAGTGCGATGTTTATACACCCAGCCACATTCTGTGCATTCCCAGGTCACTCCGTGACAATTAGGAGAAGGAGAGAGAAAGAAGGAAAGAGCTGAGGAAAGAAAGATGAGCACACTAAAGAAAGAGAGAGATGAGACCGATGGAGGGAAGGGGAGAGGCTGTCTGACATGCGCTCTGGGGCGGGGCCACCAGCTCTGCCACTCCCCGTAGATTCAGGAGTCTGCTCATCAACCAGACCTCCTCGAAACGAAGCATACACAGCCTTCTGGTCAAGGCAGAGAGCATTGGCAACATGGTCAATACTCCTTCTCTAGCCAATGTCTGCTGGAAACCAACCACCACCACCGCCGCCACCACCACCACCACAGGCCCCCTTCAGCGTCACCCTAACTTCCCTTCCCTGCCTCTCTGGACACACTCCTTGGCTCACCCCAGTCTTGGACATCCATACACACTCGATTGGCAAAGCTCACTGCCTGGGCAGCATCTCCCCTCTTTGTCCTCTCATCTTCTGCCAGAACTTTTCAAGGTGTGGCCCAGGACCCTAAAGCAGGATTCTTAGGGCCTTGTCTAAAATGCAATGACAAAATCGGAGTCCCTGGGAGTGGGGCCTGAGAACCTATGTGTTGAACCAACTCCCCAGTGACTCTAAAGCACCCTCAGTGTGCGAACAGATTTCCCACATTAGCTGTGTAACCTCAGTCAGAAGGAGTCCCCAGGTGCTGCAAGCAGTTAATGTATTTGGCTGCTAACCAAAAGGTTGGAGGTTCAAGTCACCCAGAGGTGTCTTGAAAGAAAGGCCTAGAGATCTACAGCTGCTAAATCAGCCAGAAAACCCTGTGGAACTCAAGTCTGATGCACATGGGGTCATCTGGAGTGGGAACTGACTCATCAGCACATGGTGGTGGTAGGACCTCAGTCGAGTCACTGAACCACTGAGCTTCAACTTCCTTGCCTATACATGGACACAACACCTTCCTCACCTGGCTCTTGTGAGCATTACACACTCTGTCCACAAGCATTTGGTAAGCACCATTCATTTTATTGGATCCACAATCAACACTCATGGAAGCAGCAGTCAAGAAATTAGGAGCTCTAGTAGCGTAGTGCCTAAGGCACTTGACTGCTAACCAGAAGGCTGGCAGTTCAAACCCACCAGCTACTCCTCCAAAGGAACATGGGGCAATCTACTTCCGTAGTAATACTGCCTGGGAAACCCAAGGAGGGGTCGCTATAAGTCGGGGCCAACTCGACGGCACATAACAACAACAACAAATTGTACAGGGCAAATCTGCTGCAAAAGACCTCTTCAAAGTGTTAAGCAGCAAAGATGTCCCTTTGAAGAGTAAGGTGCCCTTGATTCAAGCCATAGTATTTTCAATTGTCTCATAGGCATGTGAAAGCTGGACAATGAATAAGGAAGACCAAAGAAGAGTTGATGCCTTTGAGTTGTGGTGAAAGTACCATGGACTGCCAGAAGAATGAACGAATCTGTCCTGGAAAAAGTGCAGCCAGAATGCCTCTTAGAAGCAAGAACGGCCAGACTTCATCTCACCCATTTTGGTCACGTGGTCAGAAGGGACCATTCTCTAGAGAAGGGTATCATTCTTGGTACAGTAGGGGGTCAGAAAGAAAAGGGGAAAGCAACCAACGAGACGGACTGACACAGTGGCTGCGACACTGGGCTCAAGCATATCAAGGGTTGTGAGGATGGTGTAGGACAGGGCAGTGTTTTGTTCTGCGGTACAAAGGGTCGCTGTGAGTTGGAGCTGACTCGACAGCACCTAACAACCACAACCACAACAACTGGTAAGGTACCGCTACAGGTACCAGGCCTTGGGCCCAGTCCTGGGGATATGAGGTGAGCAAACAGCATCCTAACGTGCAGGTCCTTCCAGATGAGCATGGGTCTCCCTTCTCTCACACTCAGACCTCCAAAAAGCCACCTGCCCGGAACGAACACCTAGCAACGTGTGAGGCCGTTGCTGAGCTTCTTAGAGGCCAGCCTATAACCTGGCAAAAAGAGGGGGCAAAAGAAGCAGTTGCAAGGGCAGGAGAGTTACAAAGATGGGGTGGGGGCACTTGAAAGGAGACCCCAACCGAGTCTGGGGTCAAGGCTTTCTGAAGTAATGACGGCTGCACTGAAACCTGAAGGGAAATTGGTTCACAGTGTGGCAGGGGCATTCCTGTCAAAGGGATAGCAGGTGCAAAGGCCCAGTGGCCTCAGTATGTTGGAGGAAGGGCAAGGAGGCCAGGGTGTGAGGAGGCTGGGGAATCCACACCAAGAGTAGTGGGAAGCCTGGCGAGGGTTTCACTCAGAGGAATGATGTGGGCAGGTTTGTTACTGTGGAGAATCTGCCCTGGGAATGGTGGGCTTCCACTCCTCCCTGTCTGGTCTTGCCTGAGAGGCCCTCAGATCCCAGAATCGTTCAGATTCCAGAGGCTTTCACCTCTCCGGGACCCTCAGATCCCAGCAACCCTGGTGGGAACCAGCTCTGAGTCTCTCAGTTACCTCTGCTCCCAGGAATTCCCCTCTACAGGGGATGGCGTTATCTTAAGAACACAAAGCATTTGGCCTCCTTATCTCCTTACCCACTATTCCCATTTCAGCATGCCAGGCCTGGAACCTACCGCTGTGATTTCTTGGGATGGCCTCTTACCACCCACAATCACCTCAGCTGGGGCAGGTCTGGTCAGCACACACATTCCATTCTTCTCAACTAGAGCCCAGGGTTGGGCAGGGGCACTTAGTCTCTGAGGCTTCTTCACGCTGAAGACTGGACCCCTTCCAGCTCCTGCCATGCTCGCCCCAGGCCTCCCCCACAAACCCAAGCACTTAGCTATCAGCTCTCATGCATCAGGGCCACGCTGAGTGCCTTCAAGTGTTCAGGACAGCGTCGGTAGGAAAGTGCCTCTTCTTTTATTTATTTAATATTTTTCCCCTCTTTCTTTTCCCAAATTGACCACCGCAGCAATGTTTGGAAAAGAGGAAAGTGTGCACTATTACAACAATCACTTTAAAATAATACCTTCCAGGCCTTTTGATGACCATTGCCCTGCTAACGTACACACAGTTAAGATTACAAAGCACGCCAACTTCAGCACTTATTGTAATCAGCTAGTTGGACAAATTTTTTAAATAGTCTTATTTAAAAAAGAGAGGGAGAGAGATCCAAAACACACACAAAAAAGAGATCCACTAGTTGGGTAGTTGAGAGCCTGTGGTAAACACACTAGGAAATGACGTAAACGTTTTGTCCAGCCAATGTTTCTGTCTTGGGTACAAGGAGGGTTGGAAGGTTGCCTGGCTGCTCATGACCCCTTATTAAGATGTTTCCCTAAGAGCCTGTCACCACGCAGAGGGGGGAGTTCTGTACAAGTACCAGGCCTCCATCGGCCCGACCAAATGCCCCCCACCACTCCCCTCTTCCACTGCATGTGAAGTGGATCAAGTGTGAAGTCAAGGTTCTTGCTCGTTCGAACGGGCTCTCCAACTGGGCAACCCAGCCCTGCATGTAATCTTGTCCTCTTCCCTGTTTTGCTGTGATACTGTTCTTGAAAGTATTCCAAAGTGGCTTTAGGGAATATTCATATCTCCAGTCTGTTTTTCACTTCAATAAAAGGTTAAGGCAAGCTTGTGGGCTACTAGGAAGCTGCACTCCAGGGAAGAGAGAAGACACCAGTGCTCCTTCCAGCTGGGTTGTGCCAGGTTTGTAGAAGGGTGGCACACCCCTTCCCTGCCATTTTAAGCAGGAGGGAGTGGGCAGGGCTTAGGAAGCCATGCCTGCACCGTGCACCTTGCCAGGCAGGTTAGCACTTTGCTCCTCCATTATGGTTCTATGGTTCTATGGTGGGATCCTCATCTCACATGTGGAAGACCTGGGTTTGACTCCCGGCCAATGCACCTCATATGTCACTACTGCCTATTTGTCAGTGGAGGTTCGGGTGTTCCTATGATGCTGAACAGGTTCCAGTGAGGCTGCCAGACCAAGACAGAGAAGGAAAAAGACCAGCGAGATCCTGTGGATCGTGAGGACGGTGCAGGACCAGGAAGTGTTTCTTTCTGCTGTGCATGGAGCCACAAGGCATCCAGGCAAACTCAACGGCAGCTGGGAGCAACAACTCTACCCACTGAGGGGATGGGAGTAGACCGTCCAGCCAGTCACAGACCTCTCACTCCCGCCAGTCTTATCATCTTGCCTCCACTCTTATCTAAATTCCTTTAGTGGCTGGTGCTTTAGGGGTAGGGAAAAACAAAGCTCGAGAGTTCAATTCATTAAAGTATTAGTTCAGTCCAGGTACATCAACTCAGAATCTAAACAAGCACACTGGGAATTTGCAAAGACAGGCCTGATCCTTTCTCACTGGGACCTGAACTCTGAGACCCTGACCTCTGCCCCCAAAAGGGCTCTTTCTTCCAGAGTGCTCAGCTATGCAAAAAATTCCGCACATAATAAAAAAGAAAAAAAAAAAAAAAAAGCCCCCTGGATTTGCTGCATTCTGATATGACCGAGTTGGAATGCACTCAGGACTTGGAGGAACACTCCTTGCCTGGGCAAGGCCAGCCAGCAACAAGAAAACAGGCCTCCGTCAATACACCCTTGACCTTCCCAGACCTTCCCACTGGACTCAGTGGCTCACTGTCACGAGGACCCACATGTCAGGAAGGAACGGCTTGTGCAATTTCTGGGCTGCTCCATCTCCACGAGATAACTTGGATGAGGAGGAGGTTGAGAAAGACGGACGGACACTGGACACCTGCGTGAGTGTTGTCAGTCCCGCCTGCAGCAGTGAACCCGTCTTCACATGACACATTCATCAACTTGCAAAATCCAGTCCTGCGCCCAGCGGCTGGACATCACCTGCCCCATTCAATCTACCTTCAGCACCAAACTGAGCTGCAGCAAGGTCAGAGCAGACCTGAGATTTGATAAGAACTTGCAGAGAGGATGCTTGGCTGTGGTGGACTCACTAAGAAAGTCTATTCTGCATCCAAGGAAACCTTCCAATCAAACAGCTTAGGAGGGAAACAGAAGAGTGAATCCACTGTGACTGTGTGTGTGTGTGTGTGTGTGTGTGTCATCGTGGAGCTTTTTACTAGGTCAGTGCAGCCATATTTCCCAGAATTCCCTTCCCTGTAGGGTCCTGGTGAGGGTCGGCCAAGAGAGAAATAGGTGCAAGACTTGGAAGGCAGAAGTGAAGCCACCGCCATTTTGTTGTGCTCTGAAGGTGGGCATAGGGTGGGGGCGGGGGCTACTCACACACTTTCTCACTGGTCTTCATCTTGTTGGCATGGGGCGGCCATGGGCCTGCAGCTCCACCAGCCCCGGGACCAGCTCATCCTCAGACCCTCCGCATCTCTGAGACTGCAGGTGGACATGGCTCTAGTTTGTCCTTCGTCTTCCCTCCCTGAGCCAGCCCAGCTGACCTCAGACCCAGCGGAGACACAAACACACACCTCACACGGTCAGCGGAACCAGCTCCCCCCATGCAGAGAGAGGCCTGTGCCCTGTGATAAATCCTCACTCTCTGTGGATCATGACGGTTCTGCTTCTCTGATCGTGATATCGGCGTAAGCCAACAAGCCGTGCGACCACAGCCCACAGTGCCAACACTGTGCGTCTCACCAGAGTCGGAGTCTTGAAGTCACTTGGGTATCGTGCTCTCTCTCCCACCTCTTCGTTCCTTCTGTGAATTCTCACACACCACTCTCCCTTCCTTCCATCCCTCTTGCCCTATCCTAGGTCAGACCCTCAGCACCTCATTCTTGCCTCCTCACTTTCTACCCTCAGACCTACCATTGCCATCCAAAAGCCTCCCCAAACCTCTGTTTCCAGCAAGGCCGTCTTCAACACTCTTGAAAGGCTATATATCCTTCTCCATGTAGATGTTAAGGTCTTTTATAATCTGTCCCCATTGTCCTGCCCCACTGTGTTCCCCCCTGCTCCCTAGTATGCCTTCTATCACATAAAGTCAGTCTCTTTCTTCCTGTTGGGGGCTGCCATGTCCGCTCCACCCCCCGAGCCATCACTCAGATTATCCTCGTGCTGTAAGATCCTCTCCTTTTTTAAGGTCTGGCTCAAGTCTCACCTCCTTCACAAAGCCTTCATCATAGACCATAGGATGCAGGATTTAAGAGAAAGGACTCTGGAGCCAGCTAGTCTAGATTCAAAGCCAGACTTTGACACTTCCCAGCTCTAAGACTTTGGGTAAGTTCCTTAACCTTTCTGTGCCTCGGATTTCCCCTCTGTAAAATGGGGCTATAATTACACCTACTTCACAGGGTTATTGTCAGGATTGAGTGAGTCGAGGTGTGCTAGTCGCTTGTGTTGTGCGTGCCATGTGGACAGCTCTCCATGTAGCTGTGGTTAATTAACATGGTGTCTACTCCAACTCGTGGGGACCCCACGCGTGCAGAGCAGAGCTGTGCCCTACGGGGGGCTCCGGGCTGTGACCCTCAGGAGCAGATTGCCAGAACTCTCTTCTAACACGTCTCTGGGTGAGTCCAAGCTGCCAACCTTTCGACTGGCTTTGCGACCCCCATTTGTGACACCCAGGGACTCCCGATAAGGGTTAGTTCTTATTTGATCTGATTTGCTTTTTTGTTTCCTGACCATGCCAGCCGTCCCCAATACTCCTTTCCCCTGAACTTGTACATTCAATACAGTAGAGACAGCATCCTGTAAGTACTTAATTCTAGTCCATTTTGTGCTGCGAGCAGTGGACTCCTGTGTAACAAAGAGGAACGAGAACATTCTGTCTGTAAATGTAACATCAATAAGCAATAGCTTATTTGTGAACATAAGATATTCCTCATTCCTAAAGTGCAGAATAAATAAGCAGGAGAACTCGCCTGACTTCTTCCTGGTAGCATTTTAACCTCTGAGACCGAGGAGGGAGAAGAGGGGAGCGAACCGTCAGGAACACAAAGACAAACAAACCTGCGTGGAACCCTCCTGAAGCCCACCCTCAACATCAAAAAGACAGCCTCTTCAAAGACGTGGTTTTCACACCAAGAAGCTCTGCCTGGAGGACAGTCTGGTGGCAGTGAGGACCCCAGCCAGTTTCTGTACCTCCTCAAGATGAACAACACCCAGCCAACTGAAGCCCAAAGGCCCAGGGCCCGAGGCTCACTAGGTGGCAGTAGCATCAGGCTGGGGCGGAGCCGGGAACACAGTGTGGGCTCTGAATGCTCCCACTTCGGGCCTTCTGGTTTACCACCCAGACCGCTGCAGCCCCATGAATCATGCAGTTCGTAACCCAAGGCCGTATGGAAGTCACGGGGCCCTCAGCCCTTAAGGGCTCCGATTCTTCAGCTTGAGAATGAAGGGGATTGGTGGCAGAGGGTGACGAACGAACCACCCCGCTCTGAAATTCTGCCCTGGGCCAAAATGGCCTGCACAGTGTGTTCTCTGCACAATTAGAGCAAGAAAAGTCTGTCAAGGAAGACGTGAGCTTTTGACTTTCCCTTTCCCCGTGGACAAAGCAGGGTCATAAAGAAGGGAGAGAAAACCCAGAGCCTCGATATTACCTAACTGTGCCCGGATGCACTGGGGGTAGGAGCCTCCTGGTTGAGAGGTGCCAAAGCTGAGGATGTGGACAGCAAAGTGCCACCAGACTCCCTGGGGTTCAAGTCCCAGTTCTGACACTTCCGGGCAAGTTGCCTAACTTTATGAAGCCTCCTCCGTTTGCTCATGACATAAGGCTGATAAGAACACATACTCCGTGCCCTTATTTGATGGAGGCAGTGCTGTTCAGTGGTAGAATTTTCGTCTTCTGGGGGGGGACCCAGGTTCGGCTCCAGGCCAGGGCACCTGAGGGCACCCCCCTCGTCTGTCAGTGAGGCTTGGGTGCAGCTATGATGCTGAGTGGGTTTCAGAGAGCTTCCAGTCTAGGATGTAGTAGGAAGGAAAACCTAGCAGCCTACTTCTGCAAATCAGCCAGTGAAGATCTTATGCAACACAAGGGTCCAATATACAGCCGATTGTGGGGGTGACGCAGGACCCTGCAGTATTTTGTTCCATTGTACATGGGCCCGCCTTGAGTCAGGGGTTGACCTCATGGCAACTAACAACAAGAAGAACCTTCACTTCATGCTCTTCTTTGATCCAAGTGCAAAGCAGTTTGCACAATGTCCAAAGCAGAGGAAGGGCCCAAAATCATTAGTCCATTCAGCAAATGTTGACCGTTGTTAGGTCCTGTCGATTTGGCTCCGACTCACAGCGACTCTATGTACAACAGAGCAAGAGGCTGCCCGGTCCTATACCAGCCTCACAATCCTTGCTCTACCTGAGCCCGTCATTGCTGCTGATGTTGACCCGGTAGCTGCTCGATGATGGATACACAACCTTACACAAAAAAAGACTCCATCTTGTGGAGTTTGTAGGAGCTCTGGTGATGCTGTGGTGAAGGTATTGGGCTGCTAACCCAAAGGTCAGCAGTTGAACCCACCAGCCACTCTGTGGAAGGAAGACGAGGCAAGTCTGCTTCCATAAAGATTTACAGCCTTGGAAATCCTTGGGGGACACTCTGAGTCACGATCGACTCCAGGGCAGCAGATTTTATGGAGTTTAGTTTTAGAAGGAGAAGACAGATAATAATAAAAAAGTGATAATAACCAAAATTAAGTAAAATTCAGGTTTCCTCAAAGCATAAGAGAAACACATGAAGAAAAATTGGGCAGGGAAAATGGAAGTGAAATAGGGTGTGACTTCATGTAGAGTCAGCAGAAAAGGCCACTCTAAGTAGACAAGACAGAGTCAAGGCAGCCACCATGAATCCTCATTGCCAGTCCTCTGGGAATGGTACCACCAAAGTATTTTTCCCAGTGCCCAGACGGGCTTTCCGGTCCAACGTTATCTCAAAAATAGAACATCAGAGCTGGAAGGAAACTCAGAGGTTCTCTAGCTCATTTTATTGATGATGAAACAGAGCCCCAGAAAGTGGGTCACGTAGTTAATTCAGAGACAACGTTTGATACAAAGTCCAGTCTCCTGACTCTAAGACCAATCAGTGTTCCTGTTATTGCATTGGGCTGGCTCACTCTATGTAAAACTCTTGGCCGGAGTCTCGAAGGTTTCTTTCCAAGGGTTGTATTTCACCCAGTTGTTGTTGTTGTTATGTGCCATCAAGTCGGCCCCGACTCATAGCGACCCCTCCTTGGGTTTCCGAGGCAGTATCACTACGGAAGTAGGATTGCCCAACCTTCCTTCCGAGGAGTGGCTGGTGGGTTTGAACCGCAAGCCGTCCGGTTAGCAGGCAAGTGTCTTAGCCACTATGCTACCAGAGCTCCCATATTTCACCCTAGCTCATAGTTACTGGCTATATAGTCTGAGTATGTATTACTCAGACACCTTTTACAGGGGAAAGATATATATATGTCATAGATTTGCAAGAAGATATCCACACACCAGTGACTCCAGCTTTAGCAAGGAGGCATTCAGTCAGAGGATGGCTTTCCTATCCACACCTGCAGTGGACTGACGCCAAGATGCAGATTTTCGTAAATCCTTTGGGAGGAGACCATCCCCCTCAGATACAACAGGAAATGTAAACAAGATAAGAAACAGTGTGCAGGATAAGGAAGGATAAAGAAGGAATTCCTCCTGCTGAGAGAGGATGATCTTTGCTGGCAAGCAACTGGAAGGTGAAGGTCCCTTGTCTGACCACAATATTCAAAAGAAGTTCGCTTTTCATTCTGTGTTGAGACCTCATGGCAGTGCTAAGAAAAGGAAGAAGTCTTACCTTACTCCCAAGAAGAATTAGCATAAGAGGGAGAAGGTTAAAAGACAACAAAACCGAAGCTACTGCTGTGGAGTCAATTCCGACTCATAGTGACCTCCATTGGGTTTCCGAGGCAGTAAATCTTTACGGAAATAGATTGCCCCATCTACCTTCTGCAGAGTCGCTGGTGGGTTTGAACCACCAACCTTCTGGTTAGTAACCCATTGCCTTAGGCACTGCGCCACCAGAGTTCCTTCAAATACAACATGGTGGATGAGAGAGGCAGCATTAGTCACTGTCATCAGGGGCGCCCTTCAGGGGAATGTGGTGCTGGAGTTCCATGGCCAGCCACCTTGACGGTCGTCGTTGCAGACACCCCTCACTTTATTATGCTTCACCTGATGCTCTTCACAGTACCATATTCTTTATAAATAGAAAGTTTGCAGCAACTGACATTGAGCAGGTCTATCGGCACCATTTTTCCAACAATATGTGCTCACTTTGCATTTTTGTGTCACATTTTGGTAATTCTCACAATATCTCAAACTATTTCATCATGCTATTAGATATTTAATATACTACAAAAAAAAAAAAA
>NW_006921717.1:6850410-6852716 GCF_000298275.1 Orycteropus afer afer | reverse complement strand
AAAAAAAAAAAAAAAAACTCACTGCCATCAAGTTGGTTCCAACTCATAGCGACCCCTCCTTGGGTTTCCGAGGAGGTATCTCTATGGAAGTAGATTGCCCAGTCTTCCTTCCAAGGAATGGCTGGTGGATTTGAATCATCAGCTTTCCAGTTAGCAGCCAAGTGCCTTAGGCACTACGCCACCAGAGCTCCCAACATGAAGGATAGGGTTGACATTTATTGAGATAAAGTCTGTGGGAGGCGCTGGGGTTGGGGGAGGAGAGCAGGACAACGAGGGAATTTTCCTGATTTATAAAGTCCACAATGTATAACAGATTGGGAGCTCACAGGTTAGTCCCTGGTACGGGCCATATAAGGCTTTCAAGATTTATACACTCAAACACAAATGAAAACTCTCCAAGGGTTTTTTCATGGCTAGCCCTGGGTATAAGAATGTCGGTTTCATTCCATCAGCAGGGCTTCAGAAAGAGGAGAGGAAGGGCGGAGAAGAACAGATTCTAAATAGAAGCCTGTTCCAGGCAGAAAGAACACGTAAGAAGACAAATCTGTAAAAACCCGTTGCTGTCAAGTGATTCCAACTCATAGCAACCCCATGTGTGTCAGAGTAGAGCTGTGCTGCATAGGCTTTTCATTGTCTGATCTGTTTTCAGAAGTAGAGCATCCGAGACAGCCGGGCTGGACTAGAACTTCCAACCTTTCAGTTAGCAGACAAATGCATCAACTGTTTGTATCACCCAGGGACTCCATCGAAGAGGATAGGATGGACTAAGATGCTCAGAGAAGTAAAGTGGGCAAACCAAAAAAAAAAAAAAAAACTCACTGCTGTCAAGTCAATCCGACTCACAGTGACCCCTCCTTGGGTTTCCAAGGCGGTATCTCTAGGGAAGTAGATTGCCCAGTCTTCTTTCTAAAGAGTGCTGGTGGGTTTGAACTGCCAGCCTTCTGGTTAGCAGTCAAATGCCTTAGCCACTACACCACCAGAGCTCCTGA
The DNA here is from genome assembly GCF_000298275.1 of Orycteropus afer afer. Classification (NCBI taxonomy): domain Eukaryota; kingdom Metazoa; phylum Chordata; class Mammalia; order Tubulidentata; family Orycteropodidae; genus Orycteropus; species Orycteropus afer. The sequence continues at coordinate 6,851,727 of NW_006921717.1, read as the reverse complement.
AGTGAGCACAGGGGATTGAAATGATGGAGTCAGGGACATGGTGCATCACAAACGGAAGCAGAGATCTGATGACAGCGTTGGTGGCCTTGAAAACCACCTTGGTGACCAAGAGGGAGTCATTGTGGTTAATAGTCCAGGGTGAAGCCAACTTGATAAAGGGGCATAATTACAATAGCTAACATTTATTGCAGGAGCTCTGGTGGCATAGTGCCTAAGGCACTTGACTGCTAAGCAGAAGGCTGATGGTTCAAATCCACCAGCCACTCCTTGGAAGGAAGGTTGGGCAATCTACTTCTGTAGTGATACCGCCTCGGAAAGCCAAGGAGGGGTCGTTATGAGTCAGGTCCAACTCACAGCACATAAGAACATTTATTGCAAAGTCTTAAAAGCAAAGGTGACACTTGGAGGACTAAGGTGTGTCTGACCATGGTATTTTTATTGAGCACTTATTACTTGTCAGACACCTAACAAGCCCCCCATGGAGTCCCATTATCATGCTAATTTCACAGATGAGGAAACTGGAATTTACCCAAGGTTATTGCAGCTGAATCCAGTCTGTTCAATTGCGAGTCGGGCTCCTAACCACTAGGCTACACAGTTCATGCTGCCAGACTGTGTGGCATTCAACACCATGACCTCACGGGTTCATATTCAGAGAGTCAACGTTCTGGCATTTGGCCCTCACAACCTACAAGAGCGTTCAGAACACAGTGTGAACAGGTAGATGTCTTGAGTCAAAAGCCCCACTGGTCTGAACCGCACTGCCTTATCTCCTATTCCAGCAAGATCTCTCCGATCAAGGCCACAGACTTTCTGCTCTTATTCACCCAAGTGGCTCTTTATGACAGCTGACCGCAGTGTCACCGTGAGAAAACCAAGGCAGGCTCTGTTCTGTGCAAACATGTTTTCAAATATTAAGGGAAACGGCCTAATCCCCTTGAGAAGTTAATGTGGACAAAGCTGGAGGCTAATGGCAGGGGCAGGCCCTCCAGCAAAGCACTGTTTACACTAAACTCTGGCTTCAAAGTCCATGAAAGCCGGGGACATGCAAGCTGGTTTCCAAGGAAACGTCTGCGAATGGAGAAGAGTGTGACACTGTCCATAGATGGGTCTCCAGCAAGGAGAACTGTAATCTTTCTCCTGGAGTTTGTAACAAGCCACATGAAGATAAAACATCACAGCAAGTTCCTCCAAGCTCTGCTGACTTGATGTGTATCCCTGTCACCAGCTGCTTTAATTCCACTTCTTCCAGTGCCTGAGTTTTCATTAAAAAAAAAAACCTCAAACCAAACTGACTGCCATGGAGTTAATTCCGAC
>NW_006921717.1:6840283-6849805 GCF_000298275.1 Orycteropus afer afer | reverse complement strand
ACAACGGTGCCATCAGACTCCAATCATGGGGTGACGCAGGACCGGGCACCACATCATCCCATTGTCCATGGAGGCATCAGCACTCAGGGGCCAACTTGACAGCAGCTAACAACAGCAAAGAGACCGAAGTTTACTGGTGGCGACCAGGGATGAGAGGGAGAGGGAAAGGGAGAGACCATGCTGAGGGGACACTAAGTGTGTGGTTTTGTCATCCGATGCCGTCCATTCAGTTTCCAACTCACAGTGACCCCATGTGACAGAGAAGCACCGTTCACAGGGTTTTCTAAGCCATCATCTTTAGAGAAGCAGATCACCACATCTTCCTCCCATGGAGCCTCGGGGTGAGTTCGAACCACCAACCTTCCGATTAGCAGTCAAGCACTTAATCATTGCATCACCAGGGCTCCCTAGTTCCTGGTAATCACGGCACAGTAATTTGGAAACTGATAGGGTGACGGTTGCATGGGATATTGAACATAATCAATATCACTGAATTATACACGTGACAAATGTTGAATTGACAAATGTTTTGCAATAGCTACTTTTATCACGATAACCAAAAATAAAACCAAACTCACTGTCATTGAATTGATTCCAAATCATAGCAATTCCTCCCACTGGATTTCCAAGGTGGTAAATCTTTATGGAAGTAGATTGCACCATCTTCCTTCCACGGAGTGGCCGGTGGGTTTGAACCACCAGCCTTCTGGTTAGCAGTCAAAGGCCTTAAGCACTATGCCACCAGAGCTGACAATAAAACCATTTTTCTAAGTGAGGCATTGGAAAGGCAAACACTATGAGGCGCTCGTGTTGTGAAAGGGCAGGAGAGAAGTGCACAGCCACATGAGTGCTGGAGACCAGCCCAGAGCTCTTGCCATCACTGTCTGTTCCATGTGCCAGGCACACTGTGCTGGGGACCTTCCTAGGCCTCAGCTGGTGTCAAGTCTAAGAACAGACAGATGAGTCTGGAAGCCAGCACTGTGGGTGCAGAAACAGGGACGCCCAGGTGCGCGGGAAAGCACAGTGCATCGTGAAGATGCAGAAACCTGGTCGGGCACCATGACATGGGGATCTGTAAGCACTGAGGTGTGGCTGGAGCAAAGGGTGCCCTGGGAAGCTGTGAGTGCTTGAGATGCCAGGCAGATCATGACTGTCTTGTGTGCTACGGATACAAACTTCACCCTGAAAGCCATAAGGAGCCACTGAAGAGTTTTAAGCAGAGGAGTAACATGATCCGATTTTTATTTTAGACAGATTACTACTTAAACTCACTCTTTCAGTGGTGTGGATTTCCTCTACCCCAGACCCGAGACCGGGAGACCAGTTAGGAGGCGACTGCAGGAAGTAATGACAACCTAAGACATGGGCAATATAAGGAGTGGGTGACTGGTGGCCCTAGAGAAGGACAAGGACTGGTTACCCCTTGCTGGGGTGTGACTTCCAGGAAAGCTTGCTCACCTGCTGGATGCTCCGGGGAGCCTTATCTCTGGACAGAGGGCAGCAAGACTATATCATGGGAACTCTGGTGGCAGAGGGCCTAAGGCATTTGACTGCTAATGGTTCAAACCCACCAGGCACTCCTCAGAAGGAAGATTGGGCAATCTACTTCTGTAGAGATACCGCCTCGGAAACCCAGGAGGGGTTGCTATGAGTCAGGAAAGCTTGCTCACCTGTGGATGCACCAGGGACCCTTATCTCTGGAGAGAAGGCATCAAGATTATATCATAGGTTATCATTACTGAGATCACCACCACCTTCTCTCACCTGAATTGGGTGTGGAGACTGAAACTGCCACAGCTTGGCGGATGGCTTCCTCGGGTTTATTCTGGTCTGTGGATTCCAGTGCTGGTGGCTGTGGTGTGTTCTAGCAACAAGGACAAAGGTGATTACCAGGGCACTCATCAACTCATCCAATCAACGAACATCTCTCAAAGGCCCACTGTGGGCAAAGAAAGAAACAGAGACTCCACCTTTACCCTGAACCCCACCCCACTCCAGCCCAAGCTCCACCCTCACCGGGAAGGTCTGCCTCTAGAAGAGAAGACAGACAACCTTAACAATGGAGAGGCCATAAGCCAAAAGACGTCCTTCTGTGAAAGTCCAGTGAAATTCATACAGAGGGGACAATGCTATCTCAGCTTTGTTAATTCACCAGACCCAGTCCCTATCCTCAAGGACTCTGTAGTAGCAGAGGGAGAGGGCTAAGGTATAATTGAACACTGAAAGTCAAAGTGACACAAAATAAAGGGTTGTGTTGTGTTGTGTTGTGTTGTAAGACCGGAGCTCTCAACAGCTTCTGTCCACTGAGCCTCTTTTATCTGCTCAGCCCTGAGGTGGATGCCATGGGGCGGGCCTCCACGCAGGAGACTGGAATCTGTAGAAGTTCCTGGAGCCTTGAGTAAGAGATCCTTGAGGAAAAAAAGGGGGTGTGGGGCATGGTCATCTGACCTCCTCTAAAGTCACAAGGGAAGGCGGATCGAGATGGACATCAACAGCCCAAGGCTGATTCTTATGAGGCAGAGGTCAGACATCCACCACTGTCCAACCTTTTTTACCAACTCTGACACCAGCCGTCCCTCCCACGGCACTCTCCACTTCTCTGCTGGGCTTGACAGTTCATGGCCATGGTCACACCGAACTCACAAATTATACTCACGATCATGGGGGCTATTAGGGAAGTGACAGGTTACAATTCAGGATCAGAAACTCTCAGGACACAGTTCCTTGATCAGGACAGCCTCCCCTCAATGTGCCCAAAGGCAGGTCTCTCTCTGGCCCTTAGCCCTTCAGCCTAGCCCCTGCCCTGCTTGGGCAAGTGTTACAAAGCTCTTTTAGCCTTTGAGAGGTAGCCCACTCTGCCAGCAAGCCTCCTGCTCAAAGGCACTCAGCTTTCTCGCTCTATGGGTGGAAAGCCCGCCACTCTGTCTCATGCAGGTCTCTTGAGTCTGCTGCCTCAATTGTCACCATTTCTGCTGCTACTTCTTGCTGTTTCTAGCCATCTCAGCCAAGTGTTACTGCTCTGTGTCTCTGTCTTCCGGGTTGAGGAGGCTCAGTGCTGGAATGTCAGGTCCACGGATGCACTACCCCCTCGTTCTTCTTTCTTGATGGTAGTGAGATCTCCTCCCATCCCCCTTCTGCCTCTGGGATGGCTCATTTTAAGCCTGGCAGATGGCAAAACTGACCGCATCTCCACATTAGGGTTCCAAATACCTTATTTTGCATGGCCTCACCCCTACAAGAGAGCCATGTACCTTATTTACATTATTGACAAGCTATCCAATCCATTGGTGGGCCATAAGCACGTCCTATTTGCATAGTTCCACCCAGTCATCTAGTGGGAGTCACAAAGACCATGGCTAGAAAGGCCATATGTCTGCACCGCGATCTCCAATCTGGGGATCACTGCCACTTGGGGGTAGGGCCCAGCAGGAAGGAGAGCCCACCTGCCCATAGGATTCCCTGGCCAATGCCAGGATTCCTCTGGCAGCAATATGAAAGCCAATTCCTGGAGGACACTGTTGCTATCAATAGCTTCAAAGGTCTGTTCTTGACTCGTTGCTCACTTTGAACACATGCCAAGAAATTACTCTTTCTCAGGAGACAGTAACTGGCAGGTCGATGAACAGAATGAGTCTGGACTTTCAACCTCAAATTGGTGAAATTTCATACCCATGCTTCCTTCTTGCAGACAGACCATCTTCCTTGTCCCAAGTTCTCTGATGGATTTTGGATTTGGGGGCCATTCAAGCTTTTCCTCAATAATAAGCAAACCCTTCACGAGATTCTCCTAAGGGTAGGGTCGATGGTTTTGGTTGTGCATTCCAAAGTCCAACACAGTGTCCCAAGCACTCTGAAAATTCATGTGGCTTAGACAGATGAAGGAAGGGAGGAAGGATGGTGAACGGACAGCTGGATGAATGGATGACTGACAAAGTATTACCTTCAACTGAACGATATTTACATTTCTTTACAACCAATCACATGAAAGCCTCAAAGACTCCTAAACATGGCACATGGATTAGTCCCATCCCACCCACTGATTTTTCTCTTGTCCACATATTTTCAAAGATTGTAATAGATTAATCAGGTATGAATTCTTTCACAAAAATGATCTTGCTTTTCCCATAAACGGTTTGCTTGACTAATTTTAAGCATTCAGTGACTCTTCCTTTTACTTCAATTTATTCAGATTTCAGTTATAAAGTGAAACTCGGAACTAGGCCAAATATCCCCAGAAGAAAGGAATGTTTTTTTCATTCCGAAACAACTGACTGAATAATAATGGCAGACATACACAGCACTTACCACGTGCGAAACAGTTTAAACTCCTGTATTAACTCCTTTCACTCCTCGGAAGGAAGGTTGGGCAATCCTACTTCCATAATGATACTGCCTCAGAAACCCAAGGAGGGGTCGCTATGAGTCGGCACATAACAACAACAACAACAACTCCTTTCAGCTATCCTGGAAATAGGTACTAACAACTACCCCCTTTCACATAAGAGGAAACTGAGACACAAAGAGCTTAAATAACTTCCCCAAGGTCACACAGCCAGAAAGCGGCAGAGCTGGGATTTGAACCCAGGCCATCAGGCTCATGAGCCCATATGCTAAACTGCTAAACCATTCACGTTTTGCAGCAAAAGAAAATATGAAAGAAAGAAAAAAAAAATCCAAACCAAAGTTTCTAGTATATCCAAGACAAGAAGTTATCCTGAAGAGAGCTGGGATCTAAGCTATAGATAGACAGACAGACAGATGGCCTCCCAGCATTCTGTAGGCAAAACTCTTGGCTAACAATTCAGCACATGAGAAATATCAACAAAATATTACTAGAATCAGCTACAGAAAGAGTCTGTAGGAGCTCTGGTGGCTCAGTGCCTGAGGCATTTGACTGCTAATCAGAAGGCTGGCGGTTCAAACTCCTCGGAAGGAAGGTTGGACAATCTACTTCCGTAGTGAAGTTTCCTCGGAAACCCAAGGAGGGGCCGCTATGAGTCGGACCCGACTCCATGGCAGTGAGTTTGGTTTTGGTTTAAAGAGTCTGTAGTAGCGAGGCTGAATATAGGAGCAGGAAATAAACAAACCATCAAGCAAATGGTTTTCTGATACAAATGTGAAATTAATCTGGAATCATCCAAACAAATCACAGGGTCTTAAAGGGCATCTTACTCTGCCTCTAAAAACGTAAACCTTAGGAGGAAGTCATTATTCCATCAGCCACATGGGGGAAGGTTCCAATTCAACCTGCAAAGATTAATATTAAGTAAACAATTAAGATCCCTGGAGAAGGATGTTATGCTTGGTGAAGTAGAGGGTCAGTGAAAAAGAGGAAGGCCCTCAACGAGATGGACTGACAGTGGCTGCAATGACAGCTCAAGCACAACAATGATTGTGACAGTGCCACCGGATCTAGCAGTGTGTCAGTCTGTTGTGCACGAGATCACTAGGAGTCGGAAGGGACTCAACAGCCTCTGACGGCAGCAGTGATTCTAGAGTTCCTGGGTGGTGCGAATGGTTAAAAGCTCAGCCGGTAACCAGAAGGATACAGGTTCAAGTCCATGCAGAGGTCCCGCTGAAAAAAGTCCTGGCAATCTACTTCCAAAAACATCAGCTGCTGGAAACTCTACGGAGCACAGGGTCACCCTTGACTCAACTGCAAGTGGGGTGGTTTGGCTTTAAATAATTCTGTGTTATGCTGAGGCCACCAAGCAGGAAGAAGGCATGTCTCAGGAGTAACAGGGAACAATGCCTCCTTGGGTTTCCGAGGCAGTATTTCTACGGAAGTAGATTGTCCAATCTTCCTTCTAAGGAGGGAGAAAACTTACAGGGAGAAAAACCCTTCTCTGCAGCGGTTCTGGTTTTGCCTGTAGGCAGATGTTGAGAGAAAACAGAAGGAAGAGCAAATTACATCCAGGTGGGAAGGGGTGGAGAATGGCCATGGAATTGAACCATATTAGATGCTTTTCAAGCTTCTCCTTTGAAAATTCACGTCTGTGTGGAAAACACCGTACTGGATAATGTGTGAGGCTGGAAAAGACAAAGGCAGGACCCAGCCCCATACTACAGCTTCTGAGGTCCCGAAAACAGTTTGAAGATGGACCTGGTATCAGTGAAGCCAAACAAAAGACAAGACCAACAACTTTTGCCTACACATTCTGAGCTGATCAAAGCAGAAATCCAAGCCCTGGGGAGGCCAGAAAGCACTGTGGCCTCAGATTGGACAATTGGTCACCGTCATTCTAGGACTTGGCCAAAGCGTGGCAGAAAAGCATGTGGCGGAAGTGCCACGGGAACTCTGAGGAATTCCTTGGAGCCATTCTTGAGAAGGGAAGGATAAACGGAGGAAAGGGGAGGTCCCTCCCCTGTGGTCCTCCAAGCCCCAGACCCTCACGTTCTCCATCTAAAGGTCACCATAAAATGCGTGGAGAAAATCGATCCATAACTATTCCTATCAAAAAGGATAGAAACCTGGCTGCTGACTCACTTCATGCAAAACAGCAACTGAGTAACAGAAGACAAAGCATTTGCAGTGGGCTGAATTATGTCCCCTTAAAAGATATGTTCCCATCCTAATCCCCAGCACCTGAGAAGGAGGCCTTATCTGGAAACAAGGTCTTTGCACATGGGATCAAGTTAAGATGGGGTTGTACTGGGTTCAATCAGCTCTTCCACTCCAACTAGTTAATTATAACAGAATATGGCCATAGGTTTTTGTAGTGAGGATCACACACATAACAGAAAAAAAGAAAACTACCCGTTGCCATTAAGTTGATTCCGATTCGTGGCAAGTCATGTGTTACAGGGTACAACCACTCCATAGGGTTTCCTTGGCTGTAATCTTTACGGAAGCCCATCTCCAGGTCTTTCTTCCATGGCGTGCCAGGTGGATTCGAATCACGAACATTTAGGTTAATAGTCAAGCACAAACCATTTATGCCACCCACGCACCTTCTTACTGGATTAGAATCCAAACCAAATGGTTGCCACTGAGTCGGTTCTGACTCATAGCAACCCTTCAGGACAAAGCAGAACTGCATCATGGGAAGCAATCATTTGTCTCTGCCAAGGAACTTGGAAGACAGAGACCTGGCCAACCAACTGGAAGAGATCCATATTTGTACCTTTCCAAAGAAAGATGACCCAACAGAATACGGAAACTATTGAACACTATCATTCATATCACATGCAAGTACAATTTGCTGAACATAACCCAAACACAGTTGCAACAGCACATTGACAGATATTCAAGTGGATTCAGAAGAGGAGATGGAATGAGGGACATCGATCCTGATGTCAGATGGAGCCTGGCTGAACGCAGAGATTACCAGAACGATGTTGGCCTGTGTTTTATTGATTATGCAAAGGCATTCAACTGTATACATCATAACAAATTATGGATAACATTTCAAAGAATGGGAATCCCAGAATATTTCATTGTGCTCATGAGTACACAGACCAAGAGGCAGTCATTCAAACAGAATAAAGGGAGATACTGTGTGGTTTAAAACCAGGAAAGGTGTGTGTCAGGGTTGTATCCTTTCACCATACTTATTCAATCTGTATGCTGAGCAAATAATCCAAGAAGCTGGGTTATATGAAAAAGAACCTGGCATCAGAATTAGAAGACTCATTAACAACCTGCAATATGCAGATGACACAACCTTGCTTGCTGAAAGTGAAGAGGCCTTGAAGCACTTACTGATGAAGATCGAAGACTTCAGTCTTCAGTGTGGATTACACCTCTACATCAGGAAAACAAAAATCCTCACAACTGGACCAATAAGCAACATCATGATAAACGGAGAAAATACTGAAGTTGTCAAAGCTTTCATTTTACTTGGATCCACAATCAACACCCATGGAAGCAGCAGTAACCAGATGACATGGTACATTGGGCAAATCAACTACGAAAGATCTCTTTAAAGTGTTAAAAAGCAAAGATGTCACACTGAGGACTAAAGAGCCCCTAATCCAAGCCATGGTCTTTTCAATCACCTCATTTGCATGTGAAAGCTGGATAGTGAATAGACCGAAGCAGAACTGATGTCATTGAATTATTTTGAATTATGATGAATGGATATGAATTATTGTTGTTGTTGTTGTTATGTGCCCTCGAGTCAGACCCGACTCACAGCAACCCCTCCTTGGTTTTCCGAGGTGGTATCACTACGGAAGTAGATTGCCCAACCTTCCTTCTGAGAAGTGGCTGGTGGGTTTGAACCGCCAGCCATCTGGTTAGCAGTCAAGTTCCTTAGGCGCTATGCTACCAGAGCTCCTCAGTTATGAATTATGAGGTTGAAATACCAAATATACAATGGACTGCCAGAAGAACCCACCACTCATTGGTTGTTTGTCCTACTGCGGTGGCTTGTGTGTTGCTGTGAGGCTGTGTGTTGCTATGCCACTGGTATTTGGACCATCAGGGTCACCCATGGTGGACAGGCTTCAGTGGAGCTTCCAGACTGAGACAGACTGAGAAGAAGGATAGAACCTTCCATGTCTGAAAAAACTGGCCACTGAAACTAGAAGCCAGAAACCAGAAGCACTAACAAATCAGTCTTGGAAGAATCAAGGCTTTGCCTCTCATACTTTGGTCAAGTTATCAGGAAGGACCAGTCCCTGGAGAAAGATATCGTGCTTGGTAAAGTCAAGGGTCATCAAAGAAAGGAAGACTCTCAATGAGGTGGACTGACACAGTGGTTGCAAGGATGGGCTCAAGCAAAGCAAGGACTGAGAGGTTAGTGCAGGACCGGGCAGTGTTTCGTCCTCTTGTACATAGGGTTGCTATGAGTCAGAGGCAACTAGATTGCACCTAACAAGAACAACAAAGTAGAGGGTCAGCAAAAAAGAGGAAGAGCCTTCGTGAGATGGATTGACACACTGGCTGTGATAATGGGCTCAAACAACAATGATTGTGAGGATGGGACAGGAACAACCAGTGTTTCATTGTGTTGTACACAGGGTTGCTATGAGTCAGAATCGACTCCCCAGCACTTAACAACAACATCATAGGGTTTCCAAGGCTGTAATCTTTATGGAAGCAGACTGCCACACCTTTCTCCTGCAGAGTGCTTGCTGGGTTCACACCATTGACCTTGTGGTTAGCAGATGAGTGCTTAACCACTGTCCCACCAGGGCTGGGCCTAGATCCAGTCACTGCTGTTTTAATGAGAGAAAGGAAAGGGGTATTTGGACACAAAGATACCAAGGAGACACACAAGGAAGAAGGCCATGTGAAGACAGAGGCAGAGACTGGAGTGATGCCACCACAAGTCAAGGACTGTTAAGGATTGTTAGTGACCACCAGAAGCTAGGAAGAGGCAAAGAAGGATCTTGCCTAGAGTCTCCAAAGGAAGCATGGTCCTGCCAGCATCATGGTCTCCCACGTCCAGCTCCAGAACTGGGAGGGAATACATGTCTGTGACGTTAAACCAGCTAGCATATGGTACTTTGTTACAGCAGCCCTTGGAAACTAATTGAGCATTAAATAGTATCATTATTTTAAATAAGGTTCCATTA
>NW_006921717.1:6831110-6837693 GCF_000298275.1 Orycteropus afer afer | reverse complement strand
CAATTTATGGCATAAATAGACTGTCAAGCATGTCCCAAAATGCACAAACAGCTGAAGATAAACTAAATGAATGAGACCTTCTGAAAAATTAAATTTTATGTGCTTCAAAAGACTTCTCCCAAAGAGTAAAAAGAGAACCTACAGATTGGGAAAAAATATTCGGCAATGACATATCTGACAAGGGATTTATCTCTAGAATTTATGGAGAAGTCCAACACCTCAACAACAAAAAGATTAACAATCCAATTTAAAAATAGGCAGAAGACATGAATAGACACTTCACCAAAGAGGATACTCAGGCGGCCAGCAAATACATGAAGAAATGTTCATGATCATTAGCTATTAGAGAAACACAAATCAAAACAACAATGAAATACCATTTTGCCCCATTACTAATGGCAAAGTTCAACAAGACAGAAGAAAATAACATGCTGGTGAGGATGTGGAGAGATTGGGACCCTCATACACTGCTGGTGGGACTATAAAATGATACAACCACTGTGGAAAGCAGTATGACAATTCCTTAAAAAGCTGGAATTAGAAATACCATTTGACCTAGTAATCCCATTACTAGGTATATGTCCCAAAGAAGTGACAGCCAGGACAAGAACAGACATATGCGCACCCATGTTTATCGCAGCACTATTTACAATAGCAAAAAGATGAAAACAACCTAGGTGCCCATCAGCAGAAGAATGGATGACCAAACTATGGTACGTACACACAATAGAATACTATGCAACACTGAAGAATAATGTCGAATCTGCAAAACATTGCATAACATGGATGAACTTGGAGGACATTATGCTGAGTGAAATAAGTCAATCACAGAAGATCAAATACAGTATTGGTTCATTATTGTAAAAAGTCAAGGAAAGGTTTATATATGGAAGAAAACTTTATTTGTTGGTTACCAGGGGTGGGAAGGGAGTGGAGGGAACGTTGAAGAAAAAAAAAAAAAGATTGACCCATGTCACTTTAGTTTTATGTATTTCATTCTATATAAATTATATTTCAATAAAACATTTTTAAAACAAAACAAAAAAATCTACCTTTCTGATGAAACCCGCTAGACTATGGTCCCGAGTCACTCTTCAGGCCTATGACTTAACTCTCAGCCAAACGATAGACAGGCCTATGAACTGAACACCTGCACTCCTTAGAACAATGAGCCGAGGAAGGTCAAAGGGCAGCATTTGCACAGGGAGAATGACAAGGAGGCAGGAATGCCTGGGCAAGAAGGACACAGAGGAAGGGTAACCACAGGGAGGAGGAGGGAGAAGAGCTGTTACACTGTGGGGATTTTAATCAGTGTCACAAAATAGAATGTGCATGAACTGCTGAATGTAACACAAATCTGCTTTGTAAAATTTCACCCAGATCACAATGAAAAGTATTTTAAAAAAAAAGAGAAGTATCAACCTTCTCAGTATGATGTTCATTGGGGTTGAAAGTATTTCATCAGCTGTGATTACTTCAACAAGATGAGATCCATTCCACACATATTTATTCATTTATTGAGTTCCTGCTATGGACCAGGTACTGTTCTAGACTCTAGGGATACATTAAAAATGCTTGCCCTCTGGGAGCTCCTATTCCATTGGAGTTTATGGAATCATCTTCCTTGGGGATCTCTCAAAAAAGGATAATGGACTGAGTGCCGTCAAGGCGGTTCCGACTCATAGCAACCCCTCTTTGGGTTTCTGAGGCAGTATCGTTAATGGCAGCAGGTTGCCCAGTCTTCCTTCCGAGAAGTTGCTAGGGGTTTGAACTGCCAACCTCTGATTAGCAGTCAAATGCCTTAGGCACTAAAGAATAGTGGGAGCTAAAGTATCCTGGAGATAGGGGCGTGGCATAGATGGACTGTGGTCATGTCTTCCAGGCTGGGGGAGATGAAAAAGTGGAAAGTCTTAAGGTGTTACTAGCGCAAGCCTGCAGCATCTGGCTGGTCCTGCCCTAACCACTCCCTGTGTCTGCTCCAACCAGCTGCACAAGTTGAGGTGTCTCAGCTGGGCGGCTCCTGGCCACTCCCGGGATCTCCTGGAGTGGTTGAGAATCAGGTGGAGAAAGGGGAAGGGGTGCGATCAAGGTCTAGTCTGGCTTAGGAGCTCTTGGTTCTTCTGCTACCAGTGAGAGTCCCCTTCCTGTGGGGGTCGCTTAGAATGATGGTGGCGAAGACCGAAAGCAAGAGAAGACACAGGTTAGAGGGTGGCAGGAAAGGGAGCCCGTGGGAGGCAGAGTGAGTGGGAGGAAGTGAGAGTGCAGAGGAGAGGGCCTGGAGCCTGTGAAGGATCTGACAGCGCTCCACCTGAGTGGGAAGGGGGAGAAAACACCTCCTTCCCACGGCCCAACTGGCACCAGACCAAGGCCCGGCCAGCCCTTTCTGTGCTTGGAAACCATGTGAGAAAGGCTGCTGGTCCTTAGTGCCCCCACTTAAGCTTCCGCCACTCCTCTGTCCCCCACACCAGGGCACCTGGCTTCCAGCTTTGCTTCCCACCTACGCTGAGCAGAATAAGAAATACTTCTACCAATACCAGTTGCCACTGAGTTGATCCTGACTCATGGTGACCCCAGTGTCAGAGTAGAACTGCGCTCGACGGCTGAGTTTTCAGAAGTAGATCAGCAGCGCTTTCTTTTGAGACATCCCTGGGTGGCCTCAAACCACCAACCCTTCAGTAAGCAGCTGAGCACATTAACCATCTGCTCCACCCAAGGACTCCAAATAGGGTACAGTGAGCTAAGTGACTCGAGAGAGAGGCCTAACATGAAAAAGTGGAACTAATTTTATGGTTTACCCAAAAGATTAAACCTATAGATAATTTAAGGTGAGAAGGTTAAAAGGGACCAACCTGTATCCTTTGTCCCAGACCAACTTGCATTTATAGGAGAAGGACGAGCTACACACAAAGGAGTGACTCAACAGTAGTGAAATCGCAGGCATCCTTGACAAGCCAGTAGGGGAGACATTTCAGGCTGGGGCAGTCTTTCCTGAGGCCTTCCAATCACACCTGACAGGTATCTGGCTGCACCACCTGAGCCCAGCCCAGGCAGCATCTCAGCAATGCCAGTTCACACAGGTGCTAGAAAGCCTTGTCATCTGATTGGCCAGGAGACTTAGGTTTCCTAGCGAAAACTGGTTTTGTTAACCATCAGAGTCAAGTTTGAACCTGTTCCTCCTCAACCTACGTGCTGTCCCTCAGAGAGGTGGCCGGTGAGGCACGCAGGGCGTGGTGAGCAGCTTTGAACTGCTCTACTGAATTATAAAATCCCAGTGGAGTTTAAATTGCCAAGTGAGCCCAGCTGACCATACTGGAAACTGAGTTGAAGAACTACCTCAAGTCCATTTTGTTTATCACTATGTGGTGACGTAGTGGCTAAGGCATTTGACTGCTAACCAGAAAGGTGGTGGTTCAAGCCCACCAGCCACTCCTCAGAAGGAAGACTGGGCAATCTACTTCAGCAGAGATACTGCCTCGGAAACCCAAGGAGGGGTCACTATGAGTCGGGACCAACTCAACGGCACTGAGTGAGAATGAACTAAGAGAGGAGGGTCAGCAAAAAAGGGGAAGGCCCTCAATGAGATGGACTGACCCAGTGGCTGCAGTGATGGGCTCAGGTATAGCAAGGATCGTGAGGCTGGCACAGGACCGGGCAGTGTTTCGTTCTGTTGTACACGGGGTCGCTATGAGTCAGAGCCGACTTGATGGCACCTAACAACAACATGAACTAAGAGAATCTATCGGGACATTCCTAACCCATGGCCTCAGGCAAGAAATCATCTTTTCATCTCACTTGTAGCTCAGAAGCCCTTCCTATCTTGGGAGCTTGCTCTCTGCACAAGGAACCAGCACAAGCCCCCTGTGTCAGCTGAGGTTTGAACAAGTTGGCTCTGGGCTGAGAAGCCTCGGTCAAGGTAAACAGAATTTCAACTCCATTCCTCTTGACAACAGGAGTGACCATTGTTCAGACTAACTGTATCACATTAAAACACACAGCTCTATACTCTCCTCATGCCCTCAGAGATTTCCAGTCTCAAGGCCTCAAAAATCTACTTCCTTAGAGGGATGTTGCCCCAACCCGAGAAAGATGAACACATCTGCCAACCCCTAGCCTCACTCTCCCCAACGGAGGCTTGGAAACACTCTGAAGAGAGGCTTAGAAGCGCTCTGAAAAGCGTGAGTGTGAACACGGTACCATAAAGCCTCTCTGGCACTCACGTGCCACCACTTGACAGCCAAGGGCTTCCCAGCAACACGTGCAAGGGCTTTGTCTTACTCTGCAAAGGTCACTGCTGGTAACAGAGCCACTGTCACTCCATCTGCTGGGCTCAAAGAGGAGAACGGTGCAGTGGGTGGAGGGCAGGGGACAGTCAGTTAGTGGCAGTAAAGAGAAGGCTGGTCCCACCGGCCATCAGTTGGACAACATAAGTCTTCACATTCTAGCTGGGGTTTCTGGGCAAAAATGTCACTAGGGATGAAAGGAAGACCGGAGGAGGAAGAGTGAAGAACGAGTGAAGGCACCTTGTTTGGTCTGTTGTTATCATTCGGTACCATTCAGTCAATTTAGACTCGTCACGACCCCACATGTCAGAGTAGAACTGTCCCATAGGATTTTCAAAGCTGTAATCCTATGTGCACAGATCACCAGGTCTTTCTCGTACAGAGTCACTGAGTGGGTTTGAACTCTCAGCCTTTCAGTTAGCAGCCAATTGCTTAGCCATTGCACCACCAGGGCTCTTTGTTTAATTTGTTGTTGTTGTTATTGTTGTTATGTGCTGTCCAGTCATCTCCGACTCATAGAGACCTCATGTACAGCAGAAAGAAACATTGCCCAGTCCTTGACCAGGACCTCAATTAAACAATTAAAGTTTGCTTAATTTACTCTCCTAATAAAACAATGTATGGTCAGGCTCACACAGAGAGTCTCATTAAAAAAAGGTGTATTTTTTTTTAATTAATGAAAATAAAAACAATCCATTGGGAACAGAATAATCAAAAGCCACAGTTCTCAGGTTGGAAGGCACTCAAAACACAACTGGGGAAGAACAGTCTCCTCAAAGTAGAGTCAACCTTCATGGCGTGGATGAAGTAAAGCTTTCTGGGCCTTAATTTGCTGATGGGACATGACTGAAAATGGGCAGAAGAGGCTACAAACATCCATTAATAACTGGAATGTAGAATTATGAACTATGAATCTGGGAAAACTGGAAGTTGTCAAAAATGAAATGGAACACATCAGATCGATATCCTAGGTATTACTGAGCTGAAATGGACTGGTATGGCACATTTTGAATCAGACAATCGTGTGGTCTTCTATGCAGGGAACCACAAATTGAAGAGGAATGGTGTGGCATTCATCACTGGAAAGAATATTTCAAGATCTATCCTGAAGTACAATGCTGTCACTGGTAGGATAATATCCATACGCCAACAAGAAAGACCAGGTAATGCTACTAAAGCCAAACATGAAGAAATTGAACATTTTGACCAACTCTGCAGTCTGAAACTGACCAACCATACAATCAAGATATATTGATGATTACTGGTGATTGCAATGTGAAAGTTGGAAACAAGGAAGTATTGGTAGTTAGAAAATATGGTATTGTGATAGAAATGACACTGGAGATCACATGATAGGATTTTGCGTGACCAATGACTTATCCATTGCAAATACCTTTTTTAAAACAATATAAACAGCAACTATATATGTGGATCTCACCAGATGGAATACACAGGAATCAGATTGACGACAATTGTGGAAAGAGGTGATGGAAAAGCTTAATATTATCAGTCAGAATAAGGTCAGAGGCTGACCATGGAACAGACCATCAATTGCTCATGTGCAAGTTTAAGCAGAAGAAAATTAAAACAATCCACAATAGCCAAAATATGATCTTGAGTGTATCCCACCTGAATTTAGAGACCATCTGAAGAATAGATTTCATACATTGAACACCAGTGACCAAAGACCAGATGAATTATGGAATGATATCAAGGATATCACACATGAAGAAAGCAAAAGGTCATTTAAAAGACAGGAAAGAAAGAGAAGACCAAAAGGGATGTCAGAAGAGACTCAGAAGCTTGCTCTTGAATGGAAAGTATCTAAAGCAAATGGAAGAAATGATGAAGTAAAAGAGCTGAACAGAAGATTTCAATGGGCAGCTTGAGAGGACAAAGTATAATGAAATGTGCCAAGACTTGGAGATGGAAAATCAAAAGGGGAGAACACATTCAGCATTTCTCAAGCTGAAAAAACAGAAGAAAAATTCAAACCTTGAGTTTCTATATTAAATGATTTTAGGGGCAAAGTATTGAACAATGCAGGAAACATCAAAAGAAGATGGAATGAATATACAGTCACTGTACCAAAAAGAATTGGTTGACATTCAGCCATTTGAGGAGGGAGCATATGATCAAGAACCAATGGTATTGAGGGAAGAAGTCCAAGCTGCAATGGAGGAGTTAGGGAAAAACAAGGCTCCAGGAACTGACAGAACACCCATTGAGATGTTTCAGCTAACAGACGTAGCTCCAGAAGAATGGACTGCCAAAGGAATAAATAAATCTGTCTTGGAGGAAGT
>NW_006921717.1:6828880-6830250 GCF_000298275.1 Orycteropus afer afer | reverse complement strand
CCACAACCACCACTTCTCAGACTTAAGTCCCAAGCGACTTTTCAGATGCCAGCCACCAGGTGAGAACCAAACTGATCAGATTTGGGGATCCTTCTCATCCTACCCCACTCTCCCTTCGAGTCCACTCAGAGGTACCTTAGAAAAAAGACCTAGCAAGCTACTTCCAATAAAATCTAGAGGACAAGCCAAGGGAAGCCTGATGGAGCACAGTTCTACTCTGACGACACGGGATCACCAGCAGTCAGAGTTAACTCCATGGTTTTTTCAATATATGGGAGTTTTGGTGGCCCTGTGGTTAGAACACTAGGCTGCTAACCAAAAGGTTGGCAGTTTGAATCCACTAGTCACTCCATGAGAGAAAGATGAGGCAGTCTGCTTCCGCAAAGATTAACAGCCTTAGAAATCATATGGGGCAGTTCGACCCTGTCCTATAGGGTCGCTATGAGTTGGAATCAACCTGATGGCCGTGGGTCTGGTTTGGTTTAATGTCTTGGCAACCAGAGAACTATACAGTAATGACAAGAAGGGAGACTGGAGTGTGTGTTGCTGAAAGGAAGTGCATGAAGTGATCAGAATGAGAGGGAGTGGCTTATCAAGTTTCTGACGGATGCCAGGCACTGTGCTATGCACTGTGGTGGGCAAACACTGTATGTCCTCACCATCACAGAGCTGACCATCTGAGGAGGCAAGCAGTCAAGCAACCAATCGCTGATAACTTAACATGAATAGTGCTGAGAACCAGGAAGTCCAAGACAACAGGAAAGTACCAGCAGTGGGGAGAGGGGTTGTCAGAGAAGCTTCCAGGGGAAGGACAGGTATGTGCAGAGCTCTGGAAAGAGCTGAGTGTGGCTGGAGAGGCTGGCTTGAGGTTGTGGAGGTCAACAATGGCCAGAGAGTCAAAAGCAAGGGAGAATGTCAGGAGATGGCTGGTGACAGCGGATGCTCACCTGGGCCTTGGCCAGAGCGTGTGATAACGTCGTGCTCAGAACCACCTCCGAGACCTCTTCTTCCCTGTGTGGAACTGTATGTGAGGCAGGCACACAAGCATTTCTAACTGCCTCGTAATTCACCTTATTTAGTGAAAGTTAACCAAACGCCCATAAACACAAAATGATGGAAGCCTGATCCATGTCAGAGTAGAATGGGTGTGACACAGACCCGACTCCCCATGCTTTTTCCTGCCACCAAGAGAGCCCTATCAAAAGTTCCCAGCGATTACGTAACAAGGACACAGGCATGTGAGTTTCAGAGGCAGAAACACAGGATGCAACCATTTCCCCTCTGGAAATCATCAAACATAGAAAGTGAGTGTTTCCGGAACACACAGTCCGGGCTTTCTACCTGGCTTGTGGGACAAGGTCTAGAATCAC
>NW_006921717.1:6823209-6828195 GCF_000298275.1 Orycteropus afer afer | reverse complement strand
AACCTTCCTTCCGAGGAGTGGCTGGTGGGTTTGAACTGCCAGCCTTCTGGTTAGCAGTCAAGTGCTTTTAGCCACTATGCTACCAGAGCTCCCCCTATGCTACCAGAGCTCCCCCGTGTGCAACCTTAGGTGTGCAATCTTAGGAGAAGTAAATGCCCTGCCCTATTCTCCCCTGCCTGCTCACACTCCAGCCCTCCTCACTGCCTGCCACTGGGAGCAGAGGTGGTGGCTGGACACCCTTGAGGATCTGCACAACAAAACAAACAAACAAAAATTGCCAGCCCATTTCTGACTCCTGGCAACCCCACACGTTACAGAGTAGAGCTGCACCATAGGGTTTTACGGGCGTCATCTTTATACAAGCAGATCCCCAATAGGTCACTCCTCCGAAGAGCCAATGGATGGGTTCCAACAGATGACTTTGAGGGTACCTGAGGTTAGTACTCAACTAACTCACTACCCTTGAGTCGGATCCTTGGATTTCTGAGGCAGTATCTCTACAGAAGTAGATTGTCCAATCTTCCTTCCGAGGAAGTGGCTGGTGGCTTTGAACTACCAGCCTTCTGGTTAACAGTCTGGTTAGGCACTACGCCACCAGAGCTAAAAAGCACAGACTCCAAATACGCGAAGCTGGCCTGCTGATGGGCTGGAAATAACCGCCACGAGGGACCCACCAGTCTGAGTCAAAATACCCTCTTTTTAAATGTAAACATCCGAAAGAAAAACCTGTCAGACTCTGGCCCTCTCCAGAGCACGTGTTTTTCTGGGTATAAGGCTCTTTTCAGGGTAATTTGGACGGAAAGCAAAGCATGCTTCCTGGTGCTGCGGGGGCCCACCAGGGTACAGAGGAGCCCCTGTTGCCCAGCCCTAGGAGGTGGGAACCTGGCCTGGAGACAGCTCCCGGGGTCTTCCTTGGTGTCACCAACCGTGCGCCCAGCCTCGCTCTGTCCCGCCCACTGCAGGGCAGGTGACTCGCAGAAGCCCGCTACAGATATAAATCTACCTGGCAACCGGTTACGAGAACCGAATGCCGCCTGGCGATTGGTAGCTCAGACGTAACGGGGCGTGGCAGCAGATGTTCCCTGAAGCCTCTTTCTCACTCTAGCGGCTCCTCCTCCCCGCCTGCCCCACCCTTTTGGAAGGCTTTATCACTCCCTGGACATCCGCGGCCCCAGGATCGCAGTAGGGGGCGCTAAGGATGTCCTCTGGTTGCAAGTTGGAGCGGGGAGATTTGCCTCGAAGTTGTAAACGCGGTGCTTTGCTTAAATTGTAAGTTTATCTTAGATGGTTAAATGGGGAAGCAGGCTGAAGTCCCCCAAAGCCACCCTGAGCGCTGTCCCTGCTCCTTGGGGGTCCTCTGTCTCCTCTCTCTTTCCTTCCCTCTCCACACCCCCCAGCGCTCACTCTGGATCCATCTCCTTCTCCCCATGTCTTAGGGCTTCGCTCCTCCCCTGCCGCCTTCTCACACTACAAGCTGCATCACTTGGGCCTCTGCCCCATTCTGGGCTCGCTCTTCCGTTTTCCCATTCGATTTCTATTTGCTTCCTTCCATCCCCAAACTCTCCGGGATGAAGAGAGAGCGAGCGCTCCATGGGCAGGGCGCCTGAAGGCGGGTGTCTGTGGCTGCTCCATCACCCGTTTAACCGAGGCGGGGCCTGCCTTCCTCCGCTCCTACCATCATCTCAGATCATTCGCCAGTTCCCTAGCCACCTAGAGCCAAGCAGGGTCGGCAGGTGAAGGCCTAAAAGGGGAGACTGTACACTGCTGAGAACCACTCCCTGTCCTACCCCAAACCCCTCTCTGGCCCACCCTAGAGACGGGACTCAGGCCCCCAGAACCCCAGCAGCCGGAGGGACCTAGCCTGGCCTGGCCTGTATTCCCACAACCACAGGCACCGAGGCTGGTGGCCCAGGCCGACTGGTCTGGGACCAGTGGGTGGAGCTAACTATAATGCAAAGTGTCTGACCCTGGTTTCTCCCTTGTTTATCATCCTGTGGATAGCGACAACTCCACAGGGGAAACACCCAGGGTGGCCCTGGGCAAGACAGCTGCAGGAAGGCCTGGCAGCTGCAGAAGTTGACTCTATGCCAAGGGTTCATACTCTGCTTGAGGCCTGGAGCCTCCCTGCTTCCCCCCAAAATGGGCAGATGGGTGTATGTGTATGTAAGAGCCTTTCCTTTCCGGGGCCGACTAGAAACTAGCCAGGCTGCCTGGGTCTCAAATTTCCTTCTGTTCCTTCTCCCCTCTCGCTTCCCCCAGTGCCCCCTTGCCAAGTCCTGTTCCCCACTGCTTCTCCACTTCCTCCCCACTTGGGGTGCCCTCCCCTTTCTCTTCTCTAGACCTTGAAATCCTCAAGGCCCTGTTTGAATGCCACCTGTTCCGTGGAGTCATCTTTGTTCCCCAACCAGAACTACCCCTGTCCTCTCCACCAACCCAACTGCACCTTATTTGGGTCTCTGTTATAGACTGTGATTAACACAGCCTTCCTACCTGGGGTCATTGAGAGTCAGATACCTGGTCCTTGAATCAGAATAAGCATAGTGCTGTGAGAAGTTAAAAGCATGGGCTTTTCAGTCAGACCAGACCTGAGTTTGGATCCTGACTCTGCTATTTACTTAGCTATGTGGCCTACAACATATGCTTAACAACGTTTCTTTGACCATTAAACGAGAAAAATAATCCCCAGTCTGGGGTTGTTGGAGAAACCAAAAGAGTTTGTTGTTGTTGTTGCTGTTAGGTGCTGTCAAGTCGCCCCCGACTCATAGTGACCCACGTACAACAGAATGAAACGCTGCCTGGCCCTGTGCCAGCCTCACAGTCCTGTGCTTGAGCCCATCCTTGCAGCCACTGTGTCAGTCCATCTTGGTGAGGGCCTTCCCCTTTCTCACTGAGCCTCCACTTTACCAAGCATGATGTCCGTCTCCAGGGAACGGTCCCTTCTGACAACACGACCAAAGTGGGTCAAACGGAGTCCCACCATTCTCACTTCCGAGGGTCATTCCACTGCACTTCTTCCAGGACAGCTTTGTTCAATTAAAGGTTCGAATTTAAAAGAGATTAAAATGTGTTTAAAAATATGCACAATGCCTTATAGAGTAAGCATTGAATAGTAACAGTTAACACACAGGATTTACTATTGTTGAGCACTTTCTAAGGAGCTCTGGTGGCACAGTAGTTAAGGTATTCAGCTACTAACCAAAAGGTTGGCAGTTCGAACTCGTCAGCTGTTCTGCAGGAGAAAGATGAGGCTGTCTGCTTCTCTAAAGATGTCCAGCCTTGGAAACCTTATGGGGCAGTTCTACTCTATCCTATAAGGTTGCTAGGAGTTGGAATCAACTGGATGATGGCGGGTTTGGGGGGCACATTGTAGATCTTATAAATCCTCCAACAATCCTATGACAGAGATTGCATTATCATCCCTATTTTATAGCAAAGGAATCTGAAGTTCAACGAGGTTCAAAGACTTGCCCAAGGTCACACAATTAGGAAGTGGCAGAAGTGGTAGCTGTTATTATTAATTCTCGTACTGGACAAGGGAGGCCCTGATGGTGCAAACAGCTAGGCGCTTGACTGCTGACCGAAAGGTTGGTAGTTTGAAGCCACCCAGAGGCCCCTTAGAAAAAGGCCTGGTGATCTGCACCCAGAAGACCACAGCCTTGAAGGCCCAATGCTGCACAGTTCTGCTGTGAACACATGAGCCGTCAGGATTAGGATGCTAGCAACTGGTCTGCACTGGTTTTACTAGACTGTAGTCTCCTTGAGGAAAGGGCTTTGTACCAAAGTGTTTAATAGCTACTTTGGGGAATGCTGTTAAAAGGTTAAGTAAGGTCCTACAAATTTCAGGAGACATCTTCCATTTCCAAAAATCTCCAAAAAATCTCCCAGCTTCCTCAGGGAAGCACTAAGAGCATCATGGGGAAGGAAAAAAAAAAAAACTTTTTTTTACATCAGAAAACGAACGTGTATGAATGGAAAACCAATTTGCTCTGTCAGCTTTCTCCCAACTCACAATAAAAAGTTAAAGAAAAGAAAATTTGGACTGACCTAGTCAAGATCACCTCTTCCGGGTTCCATGAGTTAAGAGCAATCAGTTCATTTCTCTAAGCCTCACCTTTCTCATTGGGACAGTGGATGGTGCCTACCTTCTCTCCAGGGCAGAGCTGAGGAGCCAGTGTGAGATCTCCACAGACAAAGTGCTCTGTGGACTAGAACACCCTGTCCAGAGAGAAGGTCTTTTCATCCGTAACCCCACTGCTGGGAAGTTTTTCTGTTAGGGCCAGGCCTCAAGCTTGTGGTGGAAAATAACAGAGACTTTTCAAGGGAACTGAAACCACTCTTCTCAGCAGAATGTTCCCAAACACTAGCTGTGGCCCGTGGCAGCGTCTCTGCTGGGAGCGTCCAGTCTTAGGAAGAACTTGCTGCTGCCGCCGGACGCCACAGAGTGATTGGGAAGCTGGTAAACAGCACATGGCATTCCTGGCCCGTGGCAAGCATCCATGCATGGAATTCTTTGTCCTCGGGAGGAAAACAGAGCTGCTCTGTTTGGTACGACTCAAAGCCAGAGCTCCACTGTCAAAACTCCCAACCAGAGACTACACCAAGGCTGACACACAGACCACCGGCCCTAGACAGTGTGCTTGCGAAATAAACTTGCCCGAACTTGGAGCTCTTTCTTGGGCAAGAATTTACTTGGGAATTCCAAAGGGAAAAGATAGCACCTTTATGATAGAGAAAGTTCCCAATATCTTCACTAACCACGTCATCACAAGTCACCTCCCCATGATGTCTGCCTCCTGATGGGGACACACTGAGAGGGACCCAACGTCACTTCTGTGATATTCCTGTCAAACTATGTTTAGCTGAATCCAACATCATCAGATAAATCCAGATTGAAGGACGTTTCTACAAAAACAACTGGCCCATACATATCATCAAGGGCAATGCCATTAACAGCAGAAGCTGAGAAACTATTCCAGATTGAAGGGA
>NW_006921717.1:6812240-6821829 GCF_000298275.1 Orycteropus afer afer | reverse complement strand
ACTACATTATAATCTTGCCTTGCTTTTGATCCAAAACAGTCCCATCCACTTTTTTAACCAGACTTGTTTCTGAAAGGATCCTAGATGATCAAACCTAGCAAGGACTTTAGAGAATTCCTGACCCATGTTACAAATAAGGAAACTGAAGCTCAGAGAGGGACTTTAATTTTCCTGAGGTCTCCTCATCTAAACCCATTGACTCTCAGCACAGTGTTCTTCTCAGGGTTCTGCCCTGGAGTACCTTCTAAGCCCTTTGGCTATTTGCAAAAATCAAGAGAGGAAGATTTCTGGTTTTAAGGCTATTTTTTTTTTTTTTTTAAGTGGAGAGGTGATTCTGAGTTCCAAAAGAGAGGGAGCAGAAATTTCCGTCACCATCAAATGTTCACAGAAATCAGCATGGAGCCTCCAAGGTGACTGGTGAGAACAGAGGCGTCACCAAGATGTATTAGTGTATTTGTTTAAAAAAGAAATCATCACGTTGCTTGGTCATTGTACTTTAAATACCCAACTGTGGCTATTTGAAGAAGCCCCGATATATAAAAATTCAAACAGAAAAACGAGAAGATTAGGACATTGTCCTGGTTAGTCTCTGTCTCCCCTCTCCACTTCAGATCCCTTCTCCCTGCTTCTCTGCCCTGCCCTGTGCCCCATGGGGATGATGCCTTCGCCTTCAATATCTGGGCTCCCTTGCCCTCCTGTGGGCAGCATCAGCAGGAGGAGGGAAAGGTCAGGGTATTCCTTCCCACCTTGCCTGGCAGCCAGTGCTAGCAGATGCTTTGGCCCTCCATGGCTTCAACCCCTGCAGTTAGCTCCTCCTCTACCTCCAGCTCAGAGAGAACACCATTTCCTTCCCATGCCCCTTCTGGCCCAGGAGTAATACCAGCTTCCTGCTATCCCTGGAAGTTTCATCACCCCTTCTTGGCACCTTGGCTCCTGCCCATTACTCCCACAACTCTAATTGAACTATCTTCAAGTGGTATTCTGTTTACTCCAGGAACACTGACAGATACAGAGATGAGTTTGAGTTTATGAAAAATATTTCCTGCTGTGTATGAGCCCATGGCACATTCCATATAATTCTATTTGCCAGTGCCCCTTAACCACACCACTGTCCACACACAGTCACACTGCCTAAAGAAGGTGTCCCAAAAGGCTGCAGTCCCTGCTATCGCTCCTGCTATATAACTCTGAAGAAGAACCTAGAAGAGTACCTCCGGGCCCCTTCCCAGTCTCCTGATGCTGCTCCCACCACCTCCAATGCAGGAACCAGGACCTCTGACTGTAAGACCTGGCAAGTGTAGGCCCCTGCAGAACTTTGTGGGATAACCTGGACCATCCCCAGCAAGGACTGAGAGAGGGCAGGGGCAGATGGTGATGAAGGTGTCAAGAGGAGCGGGGAAGAGGAGGGTAGGAGGTGTGCCTGGGGCATGGAGGCAAAGGGAAGCCAGCTGGGATAACATATCCTCCACTAGACCCTTGAACCTTCTCCTGTAGCTGTCCTTCCTTCACTGCAGGAGGGAGGACTTGTGTTCTGTGATTGACATGAGTCTCACCAAGGGGACCCTGGTCAATGCTTCCAGCCTGAACCTAATGTACAAGGAAAGGGAGCTAAAACATCGCTTGCCTTTAAAATGGCCAATTGCTGTGCTCCTCCTCCAACCCACCCACCACCATCTGACTATCCCAACCAATGAGACCTTGACCTGAGAACCCAGGAACCGTAGGAACCGTCGTTCTCATCTTCACCATCACTGGTGAAAGTATTATGATTTACACATGTATAGAACCTTCCAGGTTTCCCAGCCATTCACACTCACTACACCATTTGATCTGTGGAGACCAGCAGAGGAGGTGTTTGAGATCATTGGGGTTGGGGTGGCACCTAACAACTGCCTAGAACATGGTAAAAAAAAAAAAAAAAAAAAAAAATCACTGCCATGGAGTCAATCCAACTCATAGCAACCCCTCCTTGGGTTTCTGAGGCAATACCTCTATGGAAGTAGATTGCCCCATCTTCCTTCCAAGGACTGGCTGGTGGATTTCAACTGTCAGCCTTCTGGTTAGCAATCAAATGCCTTAGGCACTGCACCACCAAAGCTCCTTAGAACATGGTTGTTGTTGTTGTTGTTATGTGCTGTCGAGTCAAACCCAACTCATAGCGACCCCTCCTTGGTAGTGCTCAAAAAAATAATTATTGAATGAACGGATGCTCTCAGCCACCACTAGCCTACCTCGCCCCTTCCTCAAGCTAAAATAAGAATTTCAATTGCCACATTATTGCACAACCTGAGTGGCTCTGCCCAGGGGATCTTCCCAGCATCATGATGGGCATCACCCCTGCCTGTTTACACAAGTGTACCCCACTGTATGCTTTCATGCCACCCCCAGACACCAGGGCCACACATGTTCACTCTGCCCTGCCCCACGCTCCTATCTGCTTCACAGTTGAGGGAGGAATTGGGCTTTGGGGTGCAGTTGAGTGAAAGAAGCACCCTCAGGGGCACCCAGACCTGGTTAGGACAGAAAGGAGCTGTATGCATGAGTGTGTACCAGTGGGTGTGCACAAGCTCGCTCTCTCGAGTATGTGTGGCCCAGTATATCCTGGAGTGTTTCTAGAATATTCGGGGGGGGGGGGTGGATGACATCTGCTTGTCCAGGACTCCACACCCATCCTCAAGTTCTCAGTAAATAAATGTGATATGAATGTTGCATGTGTCAATGTGGCACCCTTGTGCAACTGACAACCCAATACCAAAGAGACAACCCAAATACCCAAAGAGGTTAAGTGTCTTGTCCAATTCACAAAAGATGACTATAGGTAGGTCACCATCACCCCCTCTTTCTTCTCAAAGCCAACAGCCACCTTGAGCTCCCAAATCCCCAGGGACACAGACTCTGCCCTGAAGTGTGGGCTGGCTGAGGTGGGAATGGATGAAAACAGCCTGAAATCCAGCCAGGGGCAAGCGGAGCCCACGTGGGGTGGGAGATCCCATTGCCACGTGGAAATGGCTGACAATGTGGCCCTGAAGAGGGTGGGGTGGGTTTATCTCTAGTCTGGGGAGAATCTACCAGCAGAAAGGAGACAGCCCTGGGGAAAAGCAAAGGGAAAGAACTTGGCCCAATTGTTCTGGGACAAGAAGAAGGCACCACCTTCTGCCCAAAAATAACCAACACTAGAAGCCGGTTTCCCAAAGATTCCCCCACCAAGTATCATCTGTGGGGATGAAGATTAAAAGGAAACACTGGTAAGAAGAGATTTTTCATCATGATTACCCCTAAAATGAACTAGACATAACTGTAAAGATACCTAATACTAGAGAGGCACTGATTTCAAAGAAAAGGAAAGAGAGGCCCAAAAAACGACAGGTAAGTTGCCTGAGGCCACACAGCAAACCTGCTGCTGGGTTAGGAGACAGTAGGCAATGGCTCACAGAACCCTTTCTACCACTCGAATGGGTCCTTTCTCCATTAGTCACATCTGTCTCCTTTTACCCATTTATAACCATTTCCAAATCTTATATTCATATCCAAAGATGCAAAGACAGTAGGTGGGTCCTGGGTCTTGGGCCTCCCTTGTACCTCTCTTGAATTCTCAGCAGTGGTGCAGCCAGCCTCACCGTGCGAGTCAAAAAGCAAGGAATGCCTCCCATTACTTATCAGGGGGAGAGGGCGTCACTGCCTTCAAGTCACTAATGCAACCAGAAGGAGCACTGATGGGACAATGGTTAAGAGTTTGTCTGCTAACTAAAAGATCAGTGGTTCAAACCACCAGCCGCTCTGCGGGAGAAAAGACCCGGGGATCTGCTAAGACTACAGCCTAGGAACCCTATGGTGCAGCTCTACCCTGTCACATAGGGTCACGATGAGTCAGAATTGACTCCACAGCACACAACAATGAAACTAGCAAGGCCCCTGAATGGGTCCAGTCAGAATTGGCAGGGCTGAGTCCACCACCTTCCCAGGCTTAGTCCTCCCAACACGGAATACAAAGTCTCAAGGCATCAGGATTAATAAACAGCTTTATTTGCCTTTTACAGCATCAGTTTTCTTACATTCTCAATTAATTTGCCATTAAAGTGCTGGAAAATTTCTTAATCATGATAACATTTGTTAAAAGAAATCAGAACTAGTATCAGGGACTTGGCGGCCATGAATGAACATTCCTCTTACAAGAAAGAATGGAAGCCTCCTACTGAGTTGGTGGGTTGGACAATCTGCAGATTCTACTTCCCTCTCACTGTCAGCACCAAACTGGCTGGGACCGCCAGCCCTGGGGGGGGAAAAGCGTTGCTAAAGAGCTCTCACACCCAAACACCCCAGCCACCAGCAACTCTCCGCCATCACTGGGTGTCTGCTGTTTGAGTAGATCCGATCTGAAGAGAAATGACGGTCTTGCCCTGTCTTCTGCCTTCTACCCCACCCTCCCTTACTAACAAAAGCCCCAAAAGTCATTACAATGAAAAAATGAGTGTCCATGACCCCAACACTAACAATGTTCAGTAAAAATGAAGATAATAACACAAAAGCTTGCTTAGTAAACAAGAGCTCTCCGCGCTCAACGCAAAAAAAAAAAAAAAAAAAACTGAAATCTTAAGGCAAATACTGTTGACTTTGCACGTGGGCTGGTTGAACTTGGAAGCCTTGACCTATCTGTAAGGTTCACGGGGCCTAAAGGCGGTTGGTTTGTCAGCTTGCCACTGGGAAAGGCAAGCTCTCTGCTTTATTGCTGAGGCTGTCGGTGTGTTTCTTTGGAGTTTATATACAAACACACCCAGGGCTTACACATCATTATATATATATATATATGTATATATATGTACACACATACAAAGGCCTATTACTCTTTCTTTGTGGAAACCGCCAGTTCCACCTCGGGAAGCTGGATGCCAACCTTGGTTCCACTGTCATTGCTGGAAGACGATGACAGCCGGGACTTCTTGGAGGCCAAGGGCACTCCACTCCCCTGTAACTTGCCTGCTTCATCATCGCTCCCGGTCACCTCATAATGACCTTTGCTCTT
The DNA here is from genome assembly GCF_000298275.1 of Orycteropus afer afer. Taxonomy (NCBI): domain Eukaryota; kingdom Metazoa; phylum Chordata; class Mammalia; order Tubulidentata; family Orycteropodidae; genus Orycteropus; species Orycteropus afer. Next base: position 6,816,809 of record NW_006921717.1, on the reverse strand, counting down.
TGACCCCAATCCACCAAAGGTACCAAATTTCAGCTTTCCTTGCTTCCCTGTGACCTTTCCACCTTCCAGCGACACTTCCCCACCTTCAAACTCCAAAGTCCCCGTTGGGGTTGAAGATGCACAGAACTCCCTTTCATCGCTGAAGGAGTTTGAGCGGTGCCGGGCCTTCTTGCTCTTAAATAAGGAGAACTTGGCTTTGGGAGAAGATGTTTCGCCCTCTGTCTCTCCTTCCAGAGAGCCTAGGCTGGCCTTCGAGCTTTTCAGATCACCTTTGGAGCCCGAGATGGACGCTTCCGGCGAGCCAGCAACACCCCCTTTGCCTTTAGGTTTTGAGAAATTAAACTTGGGCATTTTGATCTTGGACTTCTTAAGTTTCACTTCGGACTCTTCCCATTCACCTTCTGCGGCACCAGCCTGGACACTGGCCTCTGCTTTGGGGAAGTTAACATCCACCCCTACTTCTCTGCCAACCAGCTCCCGGCCCGAGAAGGTAAATTTGGGAATTTTCATCCTGGGGAAGGCTACTTTTCCAGATCCGCTTCCCAAGTGACCTTGAGGCCCAGACACACTCAGCCCGGGACCCTGGAGTCCAATCTGTCCTCCCTTCACGCTGCCTTCCACTTTTGGTCCTGAGAAATGAAGTCCCCCAGCAAACTTAGGTGCATCCAAGTTGAGAGCAGAGGAGACCTGGGGCCCTTTCCACTCCCCTCCGGAACCTTTGACACTCACATGCCCTTCGTCTAGGCTGATTCCTGGAGCACCGACACCTCCAGAAACATCCACATCTCCTTTGATTTTCGGGCCCTTCAAGCCGACACTGAAATCTGACCCAGGAGCTGCCATGTTAAATGAAGGCCCCTTCACGCTGATATCAGAGGCAGCCCCATCGAAACCTAGGCCTGAACCTTTCAAACCACCTTTGGTTTCAGGACCAGAAATCTGCCCAGTTGGGGGTTTCATGGTCACACCTGGCAGCTCCACGTCACATCCAGAGGTCTTGATTCCAGGCATCTGGAGGCTTCCTTCTACTCCCTGAAGATTGATGCCGCCAAGGCCTCCTCCGAGAGAGGTGCCTTTCACCTCACCTTTGACTTTTGGTCCTTCCAAGCTAAAGTCCACATCCGGTGCTGAGATCTGAGGGGCTGAAATCTGAGGCCCTTTCAGGTTGACACCTCCAAGGTTCACATCCACACCTGGCCCCTTCAATTCTCCAGTCACTTGCGGCCCCTTGATGCTAATGTCTGCGTCGGACCCTGGAGTCGAGATGCCAAACTGAGGAAGCTTCATCTTGGGGAGTTTAATACCTCCTTCGGTTGCCTCCAGGTTTAGATTGGGAGCACCCACTGAGACTTTTGGGCACTTGATGTCACCAGAGACTTGCAGGTCTCCTTGCAGGCTTGGTCCCTTCAGCATGACATCTGGTGCATGAACACTAAGTGACGTCGTGGCATCAATCCCTGGCACTTTCACCCCGTCTCCTTCTATCTGCACCTTCCCATCAACACCTTTGAGGTTAAGCCCTGGAGCGTGCACCTTCATGCTGGGGACAGATGCACCCAGGTCTCCCTTCAAACTTGGTCCTTTCAAGCTGAGGTCAACATCAGGCCCAGAGACTTTTGGCATTGAGAGGTTCACTGAAGGCAAGTCTACTTTTGGCCCCTTCAGAGACACATCAGGCCCTTCAAGGTTCACATCTGGTACACTCAGGCCTCCTTCCAGAGAGGGCAGCTGGGCATGGACCTCAGCAGTCCCGCCCTCCATTTTCACCCCAGGGACACCGATTTTGGGCATGGAAAACTTGGGGAACTTGATTTTTGCTTCTGGACATTGGAGATCCACATCTGAACCTTCCAGCCCCACACCGGGGATATCACCCTTTATCTTTGGTCCTTTCAAGTTCACATTCACATCGGGGATGGAGACTTGAGGGGTAGAAATGCCAAAAGATGGTGCTTTGACTTTAGCATCTGGGCCCTCGATGTTGATGTCAGGTGTATCCAAGTTTGCTTGTACCCTGGGGCCTTTCAAGTCACCCTCTATTTTTGGCCCTGAGACATCCACACCTGGCATCTTGAACTTGGGAGCCTTCAACTTGATGTGAGGACCTTCCACATTAATCCCCGGAGAAGAAGTATCCAAATCAGGTACGTGGATTTCACCCTCCATTTTGGGACTTGGAAGGGGGGCCTCAGCTTTAAATTTGGGTGATTTAATGTCAAATTCTACATCTGGGAAGTACATTTTTCCAAACATAGGTTTCTTGGTTTTGGGAGATTTCACATCAACTTTAAGTGCAGCATCCGGCCCCACAACATTGACATCTACATCAGGGGTCTTGAGACTGGCATCGATCTCACCTCCAGGAACGTTCAAGTCAAATCCCTGCTTCTTGGCCTTCATTTTAGGGCCACTCATGTGAATTTTGGGCATTTTAAATTTACTTTTCTTGCCCTTGCCACCAACGCTGATTTCAGGCGTGTCAACGTTCATTTCTACCTCAGGAACAGTCACATCTAGGGAAGGTGACTTGATGTCCGCCTTGGGGCCTTTTGCCCCAAATCCAAACTTGGGTTTCTTAAATTTGGGGATTTTAATATCTGGGCCCTCAATGTTAATATCTGGGCTCTCCATGTGTACATCCAAGCTTGGAGCTTCTAAGTCAACTTTGGGACCCTTGAGGTCCAGTTCACCACCTTCTAACTTGGGGCTAGAAACACCAATTTTTGGTGCCTTAAGATGCAAATCAATATCAGGAGCAGTTACTTTAGGGGCAGATATATCTAGTGATGGCATCTTCAAATTTGGGCCACTGAGTTTGGCATCAGGGCCTTTAAAATCCAGACCTGGACCTTTAAGGTCTACTTCTGGGCCTTTGAAAGTACCTTCAACCTTAGGGACAGACACATCAAAATCTCCTTTTACTTTGGGTCCTTTCAAATCCAGGTCAACATCAGGCACGGAGATCTTGGGGGCTTTGATGTTCATCTCGGGCATCTTGAACTTGGGCCCCTTCAGTTTTGCATCTGGACCTTCGATATTCACATCGGGAACATCTATGTCCACTTTGGGTCCTGAGATGTCAATGTCAGCCTTGGGCAGGTTCACATCCACTTCTGGACCCTCTCCTTTGAAGCCGGGCATGCTGAACTTGGGCATTTTCACCTTGGGCATCTTCAGATGCCAGTCTGGGCCTTGAACATCCACATCTGGGGCATCAATGTCCACTCTTGGGCCTTTGAGGTCAAGTTCAGGGCCTTTTAAGTCACCTTCCACTTTAGGCAGGGAAACATCCACATCACCTTTCACTTTGGGGCCCTTCAGGTGTAAGTCAATGTCAGGCATGGAGATCTTGGGAGCTTTGATGTTCATTTCAGGCATCTTGAATTTGGGTCCCTTCAGTTTTGCATCTGGGCCTTCGATATTAACATCGGGTCCTTCAATGTCCACTTTGGGTCCTGAGACATCAATGTCAGCCTTGGGCAGGTTCACATCCACTTCTGGACCCTCTCCTTTGAAGCCAGGCATGCTGAACTTGGGCATTTTCACTTTGGGCATCTTCAAGTGCCAGTCTGGGCCATGAACATCAACATCTGGAACATCAATGTCCACTTTGGGTCCCTTGATATCAACTTCAGGGCCCTTTAGGTCACCTTCCACTTTGGGTAGAGAAACGTCCATATCACCCTTCACCTTTGGACCCTTCAGATTCATGTCGACTTCAGGCATGGAGATCTTGGGTGCCTTGAGGTGCAGGTCAGGCATTTTAAACTTGGGACCTTTAAGTTTCCCTTCTGGACCATGGATGTCAATATCAGGAGTGTCTACATCCAGCTTAGGGCCTTTGACATCCACATTGGGGCCTTTCAGATCTCCTTCCAGTTTAGGAACAGAAATATCCAAATCTCCTTTTACTTTAGGTCCTTTCAAGTTCAAATCAATGTCACTCATGGAGATTTGAGGAGTTTTGAAATGGACATCAGGCATCTTAAATTTTGGCCCTTTGATTTTCCCTTCAGGACCTTCAATATCCACCTCTGGTCCTTTCAGATCACCTTCCACCTTGGGAAGTGAAAGGTCCACATCTCCCTTTACCTTTGGCCCTTTCAGATTTAAGTCAAGGTCAGGCATGGAAATCTTGGGGGCTTTGATGTGCATCTCTGGCATCTTAAATTTGGGCCCCTTCAGTTTCCCTTCAGGACCTTCAATATTGACATCAGGAGTGTCAATGTCCAACTTGGGGCCCTTGATATCAATTTCAGGGCCCTTCATGTCACCTTCCACTTTAGGCACAGAAATATCTATATCACCCTTTATTTTGGGGCCCTTCAGGTGCAAATCAAAGTCAGGCACGGAGATCTTGGGGGCTTTGATGTTCATCTCGGGCATCTTGAACTTGGGCCCCTTCAATTTCGCATCTGGACCTTCAATATTCACATCGGGAACATCAATGTCCACTTTGGGTCCTGAAACATCGATGTCAGCCTTGGGCAGGTTCACATCCACTTCTGGGCCCTCACCTTTGAAGCCAGGCATGCTGAACTTGGGCATTTTCACCTTGGGCATCTTCAA
>NW_006921717.1:6811251-6811885 GCF_000298275.1 Orycteropus afer afer | reverse complement strand
GGCCCTCACCTTTGAAGCCAGGCATGCTGAACTTGGGCATTTTCACCTTGGGCATCTTCAAGTGCCAGTCTGGACCATGGACATCCACATCTGGGGCATCAATGTCCACTTTGGGTCCCTTGATATCAACTTCGGGGCCCTTTAGATCACCTTCCACTTTGGGTAGGTCCACATCACCCTTCATCTTCGGACCCTTCAAATTCAAGTCAACTTCTGGCATGGAGATCTTGGGCGTCTTGAAGTGCAGGTCAGGCATTTTAAACTTAGGGCCCTTCAATTTCGCATCTGGACCTTCAATATTCACATCTGGAACATCGATGTCCACTTTAGGTCCCGAGACATCAATGTCAGCCTTGGACAGGTTCACATCCACTTCTGGGCCTTCTCCTTTGAAACCGGGCATGCTGAACTTGGGCATTTTCACCTTGGGCATCTTCAAGTGCCAGTCTGGACCTTGAACATCCACATCTGGGACATCAACATCCACTTTGGGGCCTTTGATGTCAATTTCAGGAGCCTTTAAGTCACCTTCCACCTTAGGCAAGGAAACATCCACATCACCCTTCACCTTGGGGCCCTTCAGGTGCAAATCAAAGTCAGGCATGGAGATCTTGGGGGCTTTGATGTTCATCTC
>NW_006921717.1:6807834-6809777 GCF_000298275.1 Orycteropus afer afer | reverse complement strand
ACATCAGGTCCTTCGATGTCCACCTTGGGTCCTGAGATGTCAACGTCAGCCTTGGGCAGGTTCACATCCACTTCTGGGCCCTCACCTTTGAAGCCGGGCATGCTGAACTTGGGCATTTTCACCTTGGGCATCTTCAAGTGCCAGTCTGGGCCATGAACATCGACGTCCGGAACATCAATGTCCACTTTGGGGCCTTTCAGGTCAACTTCAGGGCCTTTCAGATCCCCTTCAATCTTGGGAAGTGAGACATCCACATCACTTTTCACCTTGGAACCCTTCAGGTTTAAATCAATGTCTGGCATTGATATTTTGGGGGCCTTTAGGTGCATTTCTGGCATCTTAAATTTGGGCCCCTTTAATTTTCCTTCTGGGCCTTCAATGTTAATATCAGGAGTATCAATGTCCAATTTGGGGCCCTTGATATCTATTTCAGGGCCTTTTAGGTCACCTTCCACTTTTGGCAAAGACACATCCACATCACCCTTCATTTTGGGTCCCTTCAGGTTTAGATCAATGTCAGGCATGGAGATCTTGGGGGCTTTGATGTTCATCTCGGGCATCTTGAACTTGGGCCCCTTCAGTTTTGCATCTTGACCTTCGATATTCACATCGGGAACATCAATGTCCACTTTGGGTCCTGAAACGTCAACATCAGCTTTAGGGAAGGTCACATCCACTTCTGGGCCTTCACCTTTGAAACCAGGCATGCTGAACTTGGGCATTTTCACCTTGGGCATCTTCAGGTGCCAGTCTGGGCCATGAGCATCCACATCTGGGACATCAATGTCCACTTTGGGGCCTTTGATGTCAAAGTCAGGCCCTCTCAGATCCCCTTCAACTTTGGGCAGAGAAACATCCACATCACCTTTTACTTTGGGTCCCTTCAGGTTTAAGTCAATGTCAGGCATGGAGATCTTAGGAGCTTTGATATTCAAGTCAGGCATCTTGAACTTGGGACCTTTTAAGCTTCCTTCTGGACCTTCCACATTGATTTCCGGGCCTTCAATGTTTGCACTAGGACCCTCTATGTGTATATCTCCTTTTGGCAGGTCTACTGCCACATCTGGCCCTTCTGCGTTTAAGCCAGGCACACTGAACTTGGGCATCTTCATCTTAGGCATTTTCAGATTCCAGTCTGGACCATGAACATCCACATCAGGTGCATCAAGATGGACTTCTGGTGCTTTAATATCCACTTTAGGACCTTTAAAGTCACCTTCTAAATTAGGACCTGCAACATCTAAGTCGCCTTTGATTTTAGGACCTTTCAGATTTAACTCCACATCAGGCATAGAAACTTTGGGAGATGAAATACTCAGGAAAGGCATTTTAAATTTTGGTCCTTTCACTTTCCCTTGTATATCAACATCAGGAGCATTAATATCAACTTTGGGGCCTGTTACATCAATATCTGGTTTTTTAACTTTGACATCCACTTCGGGTGTCTGAACTTTGGAGCCTGAAAAATTAAATTTGGGAAGCTTAAAACGAGATTTCTTTGATTTCCCTTCAATGTTGAGCTTAGGACCAGAAATGTCCACTTCTGGAACTTTGACATCCAATTTGGGAGCTTTAATATCACCTTCTAATTTGGGACCAGAGATATCAACATCTCCCTTCAGCTTAGAGCCTTTCAAATTCAGGTCAATTTCTGGCATGGAGATCTTGGGCATGTTGACTTGCATGTCTGGCATCTTCAGTTTTGGACCTTTTAATTTGCCTTCTGGGCCATGAATGTCAATATCTGGAGCATCTACATCTACCTTCGGGCCCTTTAAGTCAAGAGAAGGTCCCTTCAAATCACCTTCTAAATTTGGAAGTGAAACATCCACCTCTCCTTTCATTTTGGGGCCTTTAAGATTAAGGTCCAAATCTGGCATTGATATCTTGGGAGCTTTGATGTTCATCTCAGGCATCTTGAACTTAGGACCTTTCAACTTTCC
>NW_006921717.1:6806097-6807019 GCF_000298275.1 Orycteropus afer afer | reverse complement strand
GACCTTTCAGTTTTCCCTCTGGTCCTTCAATGTTAACATCAGGTCCTTCGATGTCCACCTTGGGTCCTGAGATGTCAACGTCAGCCTTGGGCAGGCTCACATCCACTTCTGGGCCCTCACCTTTGAAGCCGGGCATGCTGAACTTGGGCATTTTCACCTTGGGCATCTTCAGGTGCCAGTCTGGACCATGAACATCAACATCTGGAACATCAATGTCCACTTTAGGGCCCTTCAGGTCAATTTCAGGGCCTTTCAGATCTCCCTCTACCTTGGGAACTGTAACATCCACATCTCCTTTTATTTTGGGACCAGTTAGATTAAGGTCAATATCTGGCAAGGATATCTTTGGAGTTTTAAAATGCATTTCAGGCATCTTAAATTTTGGACTTTTCCATTTCCCTTCAGGTCCTTCAATATTCACATCAGGACATTCAACATCTACTTTGGGTCCAGAAATATCGATGTCAGCCTTGGGCAAGTTCACATCCACTTCTGGGCCCTCACCTTTGAAGCCGGGCATGCTAAACTTGGGCATTTTCATCTTGGGCATCTTCAGGTGCCAGTCTGGGCCATGAGCATCTACATCTGGGACATCAACATCCACTTTGGGACCTTTGATGTCAACTTCCGGACCCTTTAAGTCACCTTCCACCTTAGGTAAGGAAACGTCCACATCACCCTTCACCTTGGGACCTTTCAGGTGCAAATCAAAGTCAGGCATGGAGATCTTGGGGGCTTTGATGTTCATCTCAGGCATCTTGAATTTGGGACCTTTCAGCTTTCCCTCTGGTCCTTCAATATTAACATCAGGTCCTTCAATGTCTACCTTGGGCCCTGAAACATCAATGTCAGCCTTGGGCAGGTTCACATCCACTTCTGGGCCCTCGCCTTTGAAGCCGGGCATGCTGAACTTGGGCATTTT
>NW_006921717.1:6804312-6805532 GCF_000298275.1 Orycteropus afer afer | reverse complement strand
ACATCACCCTTCATTTTGGGGCCCTTCAGATTCAGATCAATGTCAGGCATGGAGATCTTGGGGGCTTTGATGTTCATCTCGGGCATCTTGAACTTGGGCCCCTTCAGTTTCGCATCTGGACCTTCGATATTCACATCGGGAACATCGATGTCCACTTTGGGTCCTGAAACATCGATGTCAGCCTTGGGCAAGTTCACATCCACTTCTGGGCCCTCTCCTTTGAAGCCGGGCATGCTGAACTTGGGCATTTTCATCTTGGGCATCTTCAGGTGCCAGTCTGGACCTTGAACATCAGGAGCATTTATGTCCACTTTGGGGCCCTTGATGTTCACATCTGGCACTTTAATTTTACCTTCTACCTCAGGCACAGATACATCTACATCCCCCTTGATTTTGGGTCCTTTCAGATTTAGGTCCACATCAGGCATTGATATACTGGGGGCTTTGAAATGCATGTCAGGCATCTTGAATTTGGGGCCTTTCAATTTGCCCTCGGGTCCTTCAATGTTGATGTCTGGCCCACTGATATCTGCATGCGGCCCTTTGAAGTCTCCTTCCAATTTAGGAACATCCATGTCCACTTCTCCCTTTATTTTGGGGCTTTTTAAGTGTAGATCAATGTCTGGCATGGAGATTTTGGGAGCTTTAAAGTGCATGTCTGGCATCTTAAACTTGGGACTTTTCCATTTGCCATGTGGGCCTTCCACAGCTGCGTCTGGCATATCAACATCCAATTTGGGGCCCTTGACATCCAATTCTGGGCCCTTTAACTCTCCTTCTAGCTTTGGGGCAGAAACATCAACATCTCCCTTTATTTTAGGTCCCTTTAAGTTGAAATCAATGTCAGGCATGGAGATCTTAGGAGCGTGGAAGTGCATTTCAGGCATCTTGAACTTGGGGCCTTTTAGTTTTCCTTCAGGACCCTCAATGTTCACATCTGGAGTATCAATGTCCACCTTGGGGACTGAAATGTCAACATCTGCCTTAGGCAAGTTTACATCCACTTCTGGGCCCTCTGCTTTGAAGCCAGGCATGCTGAACTTGGGCATTTTCATCTTGGGCATCTTCAGGTGCCAGTCTGGGCCATGAACATCCACATCTGGGACATCAATGTCCACTTTGGGCCCTTTGATGTCCACATCTGGCACTTTCATTTCACCTTCTATCTTGGGCACAGACACATCCACATCCCCTTTGACTTTGGGGCCTTTCAAGTTTAA
>NW_006921717.1:6783557-6801635 GCF_000298275.1 Orycteropus afer afer | reverse complement strand
ATCTTCAGGTGCCAGTCTGGGCCATGAACATCCACATCTGGGGCACTGATGTCCACTTTGGGCCCTTTGATGTCCACATCTGGCACTTTCATTTCACCTTCTACCTTGGGCACAGACACATCCACATCCCCTTTGACTTTGGGGCCTTTCAAGTTTAAGTCCACATCAGGCATGGAGATCTTGGGGCCCTTGAAGTGCATCTCAGGCATCTTAAACTTGGGACCTTTCAGCTTCCCTTCTGGTCCCTCAAGGCTCACATCTGGGGCTTCAACGTCAACCTTGGGTCCAGAGATGTCAACGTCAGCCTTGGGCAGGTTCACATCCAGTTCTGGGCCCTCTGCTTTGAAACTAGGCATGCTGAACTTGGGCATTTTCATCTTGGGCATCTTCAAGCTCCAATCGGGACCCTGCACATCTACATCTGGTGCTTTGATGTCTAGCTTGGGGCCTTTGATATCCATATCTGGAACTTTCATCTCACCTTCTACTTTTGGTGCAGACATATCTAGATTTCCTTTCATTTTGGGTCCTTTAAGATCCAGGTCAACATCTGGAAGAGACATCTTAGGAGCTTTAAAGTGCATCTCAGGCATCTTAAACTTGGGGCCTTTCAATTTCCCTTCTGGGCCTTCAAAGCTCACATCTGGAGCACTAAGATCTATCTTGGGCCCAGAAATGTTCATATCAGCTTTGGGCAGGTTCACATCCACTTCTGGACCCTCTCCTTTGAGGCTAGGCATAGTGAATTTGGGCATTTTCATCTTGGGCATCTTCAGGTTCCAATCAGGACCATGAATTTCAACATCTGGGGCAGTGATGTCTATGTTTGGCTCTTTCAGCTCCCCTTCTAGCTTTGGCACTGTAACGTCATATTCTCCCTTTACCTTGGGACCTTTCATATGCAAATCCACATCTGGCATGGAGATCTTGGGGGTCTTGAACTTGGGACCCTTCAGCTTCCCTTCGGGTCCTTCAATAGTCACATCTGGAACTTCAACATCCACCTTGGGAGCTGAAACATCAATGTCAGCCTTGGGCATTTTCATTTTGGGCATCTTCAGGTGCCAGTCTGGGCCTTGAACATTCACATCTGGAACACCGATATCCACTTTGGCACTCTTAAGTTCAACGTCAGGAACTTTAATCTCACCTTCAACCTTTGGCACTGTAACATCATACTCTCCTTTTACTTTAGGGCCTTTCAAACGTAAGTCCACATCAGGCATCTTAAACTTGGGCCCTTTTAATTTCCCTTCTGGTCCCTCAAGGCTCACATCTGGAGCACCAACGTCTACCTTGGGCCCAGAAATGTCCACATTGGTCTTTGGCAGGTTCACACCCACCTCTGGGCCCTCTGCTTTGAATCCTGGCACACTGAATTTGGGCATTTTCATCTTGGGCATCTTCAGATGCCAGTCTGGGCCATGAACATCCACATCTGGGACATCAATGTCCACTTTGGGACCTTTCAATTCCCCTTCAAGCTTTGGCACTGTAACATCATACTCTCCCTTCACCTTTGTACCTTTGACATGCAAATCTACATCAGGCATGGAGATCTTTGGTGTCTTGACACTTATTTCAGGCAGCTTAATATCAGGGCCTTTAAGTTTGCCCCCAAGACCCTCAATGTTCACATTTGGGGCTTCCACGTTGACCTTGGGCCCTGAAATACTGACATCTCCTTCTGGTAGACTCACGTCTAATTCTGGGCCTTCTCCTTTGACTCCTGGAGTACTGAACTTGGGCATTTTCATCTTGGGCATTTTCAGGTTCCACTCTGGGCCATGAACTTCCACATCTGGGGCACTGACATCTACTTTAGGGCCTTTGACATCAACTTCAGGGACTTTAACTTTCCCTTCTACTTTTGGGAGAGTAACATCCATGCCCCCTTTCACTTTAGGGGCAGCCACGTTTAAGTCTACATCAGCCATAGAGATCTTGCATGTCCCTGTTTTCCCAGAAGGACTACTAAGCGTGGGACCTGTGATTGTCTCCTCTAGGCTGGGTGCTTCTATGTCCACTTGAGGGCCTTTAACATCACCCTGTATTCCAGGAACAGAAACCTTAAAATCTCCTTTCAGTTTAGGAGACCTAAGGCTCAGATCCACATCCTGCATGGAGATTTTAGGCTTCTGAATAATCATTTCAGGAGTCTTGACTTTAGCACCCTTCACCTTCCCTTCCAGACCACCAGGAGCAACCCCAGGCAAGCTGACGTCCCCAGAGACCCCAGGAAGGGTCACTTCACCTGTGGGCAGTGTCACCTCAATGCCAGCTCCTTCTCCCTTAGAACCCGACACAGAAAATGCAGGGACTTTCATCTTGGGCATATTCAGTTTGCCTCCAGCCCCATGAATGTTAACATCAGGGGCTTGAACTTCCACACTGGGACCAGTGATGCTGCCCTCAACTTTGGGAGCAGAGATGTCCACCCCTATGCTCCTCTGTGGCTTGGTACCCTTCAGGCCTAGCTCACCCTCAAGGGATGGCCCAGTGATTTGAGAGCCCTTCAGCTTCCCTTTAAGGCCCTCAACATTGACGGAAGGAGCACTGACTTCTAGCTGGGGGGCCTGGATGCTCCCGCCGACGATCAAACCTGGCTTGCTGTCCTTGTGCCCCACGGAGAACTCAGGTGCAGAAACACTCGGCCCCACCTCTGGTGCCTGGCCCTCGGGCCCTGTTGAGACCCCAAACTTGGGCATCTTCATGGTGGGAATTTTAATTTTCCCGTTATCGCCCCTGTCAAGGGACGGGCCCTGAACATTGACTGCCCCACTCCCAGAAGATGAAACGTCCACTCCTGAAACCTGGACCCCTCCTTTGCCACCCAAGTCCAAGCCCTTGGGACTGACATTGACGCCCTGGCTTCCCACCTTTATCCCAGGCACAGTGACCTGGAGCTTCGAGTGGCCAGCACCTTGGAGCTCTGGTCCCAAAGCAGAAATGGCCCCTGCTTGCATGTCTAAAGCAGAGCCTGTGGTTGGAGACACTGCCCCCGAGCCCGAGGGCAGTCTGATCACTGTCTTCCCAGGCTGGGTCTCCACGTCCATGTGGGAGATTTCAGTCAGCTCATGCCTAGGGATCTTGATCTTGAACTCAGGGCTGCTGATGTCGATATCCTTGGCGCCTTCCCGGCTCGTCACGTCCACAGTGTAGGCTGTGACCCTTCTGGTCACCGTGATGGTGCGGCTCTGGGTCTCTCCAGGGTCCCCTTCCACTCCATCCTCCGACTTCAGCCGAGGCTTGATCTTGGTGTTGTAGATGCGCTGATACTCCTCATCAGCCCCGCTCTGCAGAAAGACACGCACCGGCACAGGTTGCAGCAAAGCCCGCCTGGATCGCCAGACGCCTGGCCACAGCCCAACCGACAACACGGTTGCCTGTCTCCCAGAGAAGCAGGAACCATAACGCAGGTCCTTGGAGCCTCCCAGGACAGAGCGCAAGGCACAGAAAAAAAAAGAAGGGCTGACAGCCACATCACAGGAGGAAAACAGAGATTACTGGGGGAAATTCTGGTAAGCAGAAGCCATAGGGAGTGCAGGGCCTGTCAACTCCTAAAGTGTGCGAGCGCTTACAATCAATTATGCATTCAAATGGCCCTCCTGAGTCCCAGGGACCCTCCCAGGCCACAAGCTCCCGGGAGGATTCCCTCCCTGTTAAACAAGCCAACCAGGGAGTTGGGAGCACCATGTGGACTTGACCCTTCAGCTCCCAACTCCCTGACTTGTTTGATTAATGGGGCGGGAATCCTCCCAGGAGCCTTTGCACCTCACAAATACATGAGGAGCCTAAGAGACTGGTTGTATGTGGATCAACACTTTCACTCTGAGGATCCATTGTTTGTTAAATAAACAAGCCAGGAGGAGTAGCAGAGAGGCCCCTACAGGCCAAAATCCAGGAGAGAAAGGGTGTCCTCAAGGCAGGGTGGGGCACCTGTGAAGTCATTTCAAAGACTCTTACAAAGCAACTGGCCTTCCTCCTGGCATCTTTGCCCGGGCTGCATGAGTCATTCCCACACGATGGGTCATCTGGGCTCCCTGAGGAGACTGCAGAGCCTTTAGGGGTAGCATCAGCCATAAGCCACACAGGAGTAGGAAGAAACAGCCTGGCCAAGAGGACTGAAAGGAGAAGGAACTACGAGAGAGGCCCAAGTAGACGGACAGAGGTCTTACTTAGCGGGACCAGCAGGCTGGTGTAACAGGGAGTTCAGGCAGCAGAGGGGCCAGCGAAGACTCACCAGAAGCACTTCAGAGCTGTGGGAGGTGAAGGTTCCGTGGGTCCAGGTCTGGCCAGGCTCGGGGGAGAGGTCCCCCTTGCGGTGCAGCTTCAGGCCCACGGTGTGGTGTCCCATGGTGTTCAGCAGCTGGGTCACCTCGCCTGACTGCAGGTTGTCAAAGTAGATAGTGGCACCCACAATCTGGTCCCCTGAACAGGGAGGACCAAGAAGTAGGTAAGACCCCTGTGGTAGTTAAGGTTTTGTGTCAACTTAGCTGGGCCTGGTTTTGAGTGGCTGGGCAGCTGGGTATAGTTCTTCCCCATGATGAGACTGGTCATCAACTCCATGGTGGCATCCGCAGTGCAATAAGCAGTTGAGTAGCTGCCTTAGGGACGTGGTCTGCTCCCAACGTATAAGGAAAAGCTTTAGGAATGGCCTGTAGCTTGTCGGCACACTTGAACCCTGCTTGTAGCCAAGTTGTTGTTCAACAGCCTGCCACGCCCTGCCAGTCTTGGGACTCTCTATCAACTAGAATCAGTCCACTGTCGTGTGGTTTGCTAATATTGGGACCGTGCCTTTTTACTTGTCGACCTTGGGTTTGCCAGCCTCAGCAGCCAGCAGCTGCCTGAGTGAAGAGACGCCTCCAGCTCCATCTTCAGTGGGCTGGGAGCAGGCGGCAAAGCTGAAGCCCAAGGTTGAGGGGTTTTCACCCAGCCCCCAGAGCTGGCACTTTGAACTTGAACTTTTAGTCTCCAAAACTATATGAGAATAAACTCCTGTTTGTTCAAGCCATCCACCCAAACAAAGTAACCAAAACAAGCCCCACCAGGGCCTCAGGGAAGCAACACACGTGGGGTCCTCCAGCTCCCTTGCATTTAATTGTCATGACCATCCTGCAAGGAAGCTGCGGTAATACCCATTTTACAGATGAGGAAATTGAGAATTAGAGAGGCCAATTTGTTTGCTCAAAGCCATAGAGCTACTGAGCGATGGAGTCAGAACTCAGGACCACTCAGGGGCTCTCTACTTTTCCTGTTACCTGCCTTCCCCAGAACCATGACTAAAGGACACAGAGGGGACAATGGAGAGTAGGGCTTAGGGACCACCCTGACGCCACTGGGACCTCCCTCCACAATTACTCACCCACTTCTGCCTGCTCCCCACCCTGCCCGCCCTCCACCACCCTCGATCTCCCCCAGCACCCAGGCGGCACCCCATGGTGACTCACCCTCCTTGACCACCCCAGTGCGGGCCGCAGGGGAGTTCTGCATCACCTCCTGTACGAAGACACCGTCGTCCCTCTGGGCGATGGTCAGCCCGTGGCAGCCGCTGCCCTGCCAGTTAGGCAGTAGCAGCTCCCGGGTCGCCTCCTCCTCCTTCTCCATCTGGGGCGAGGTAAGGACAAGCAGTCAGGGCGGTAGGGACATACGGGCACGACGGTGAACAGGCCAGGGATCCCGGCACTGGGGACGTGCAGGGAGGACACATTCTCTCCAAGTGCCTACTCCTGTAGAGGAGTGTGGGGGTGCAGTGGGGGTGGAGAGGGGCTGGATAAGCCATCACATGCCTTCCCCTGCGTGAGTTGTCCAAGCCACCACGGAGAATGGGAAAAGGACAGGCAATGAAATTGGCCGCAGAGGGCCCTCATCTCTTCCGCCCCCGGGGCCCTGCGTCCAGACGCCCGTGGGTCTCCACCCCTCCATCCCGCATCCCCTCCACCTCTCCATCACCCTCTCTCCTACTGACCTTTTGCAGGGCTCAGTCACGAGCAAACGCCTGGCCAGGAGCCCGCCCCTCCTTCCTCTCTTCCCTTCAGTCTCTCTCGTCCTCGTCCTCGGGGAATCTCCGTCACACAGCCTAGGGGAAAGTTCATGATGACGTGAGTCTGACAGTCAGCTTGCTTGAAACCCTGCTCAGCGCCACCAAGGAACGGCCGAGTGTGATCCCCTGGGCCAGATCACAGCCCAGGCCCCTCTGTTCCCGCCGTGGGTGCTGCTCCCGGGTGACTTTCCAACCCAGCATCATGGAAAGGGCCAGTTGTTGTTGTTGTTATGTGCCGTGGAGTCGGACCCGACTCACAGCGACCCCTCCTTGGGTTTCCAAGGCCGTATCACTATGGAAGTAGATTGCCCAACCTTCCTTCTGAGGAGTGGCTGGTGGGTTTGAACCGCCAGCCTTCTGATTAGCAGTCAAGTGCCTTAGGCACTATGCCACCAGAGCTCCCAGGAAGGGCCAGACTCAGATTCAAATCCTGACTCGGCCTCCTTCTAACTGTGTGATCCTAACCAAGTCACTTAACTTCTCTGGACCTCTGTTTCCTCATCTGTGAAAAGGGAGATGATTGATGATTTCTAAGAGAAGTGAAAGAGAGACAGACTGTGTATGAAAAGCAGTGGCTCCTACGAGTCTAACGACATGTACACTCTTCGCAGAATCTTTACGACACTTCCGGAGATATTAAAAAAAAAAAAAAATTGTCATCAAATCAACTCTAATCATAGCAACACGATGGGTGTGAGAGTAAAACTGTGCTCCCAACAGCTGATTTTTCACAAGGACATCACCCGGCCTTTATTCTGATGTGCCCCTGGATGGACCTGAACTTCTAACCTCTCAGTTAGCAGCTGGGTGCACTGGCCATATGCATCACGCAGGGGCTCCAGGGAGATGTTATTGCCTCCACCTCACAGATGAACACTGAGGTTCTGAAAGGCCAACTTGCCCGGGGCACATGACAACAGTTGAACTGTGCCTAGCCTCAGACCTAACCTGTAACTCTTTCCTCTGTCCCCTCTCACGTCTGCAGCTTTTAACTGGTCTGAGACTCTCTGAGGGGGTCTCCAGGATGGCGGGGGGGGCGGGGAGGAAGATGTAGCTGGTAGGCCTGCAAGCAGGGTTCCTAACACCCTCCCCTCCCCCAGGGACCATGCCAAACAGTGACTCCGGGTCACCCTGTCTAACCCGAGCCTCAGGACAGGGGACCCTCACCAGCCGGGAACTTTAGGAACCTTGCCACAGGCAATGGCTCAAACAAGGAAAGCCCCTGCCCTGCCAGGCACCGGCCGAGCCCGAGGGTGGAGTACAGCTGGGTCCGCCTCAGGACCAGGTGAGTCAAGGCCTCTCTGGCCGCCCACGCTGGGCCCTGCAACCAGGGCCCCTCGGTGCAGACCACAGGGTGAGCTGTCAGCTGCAGAAGCGCCCTGGGAAGGCACCAGGCAGGGTTGTGGATAGGGCCATCAACTACAGCCACCCACACAAAATGGCGGCAGCCAGCACCATCTCAAAGCATGCCTAAGGATCTGTGCGTGCGGGGGACACAATAAATCACGGGGAACCCCACCCAAGGCCCCACCCCAAAGCTAGAAATTCATCACCAATCAATAAATGCATGCATACTGATTGCCTCTGCAGAGAAACTAGAGCAGACAGACACACGACATCAAACGCTGTGTTAAACTGTTACCTAACTTCACTCATGCCCCCTCTATACATTTACTGAACGCCTTCCATGAGCCACAGACTGGAAATACGGGAATTTAAGAGACTTGGTTTCTGCCCCAGATACAAATGATGGGCAAGGTATTCTGGGCTTGACCCGTTCAGCTTCAGAATGTTCCAGAAGGCTTGAGAGCCTTCAGAGAGGATGAAATGTAATGGGGTTTTGAAGGCACTAGAATTTGCCTCCAAGGACAGGGCTGTGTCTTCTTGGAAATACACGGACAATTAGCAGTTCCGATCTCGGGCAGATCACAAGCCAGGTGAAAGACACACACATAGGTCTCCAGGCCCCCCGCCACCTGTCTGACAAACACATAATGTGGTTATTTATGATGTGCATGTTGTTTCAACACAGGTGCTGGCTAGAAGGCGAGCGAAGAAACTGAGAGGTATGTGGCCTGTTGGCACAGGTGTGAGCCGAGAAAACACAGCGGAGGCCGCTACAGGAAGTCATGCTGACTGCTGACCGTTCCCAACGTGAAACAGCAGAGCTGGGCTTTAAATGGTGCCTTCCCCTAGAATGTAGCTCTAAGACGTCAGCCCTGCTGATAAAGAGCCAGGCAAGGGCAGGAAAAGAGAGAGGCTTCCAGCCAAGGGCTTCTCTGGGTAGCAGGGCAGCCACCCATGGCCCTGGCACTCCCCTCTTCCTCCTTGTGCAGGGCCCCTCTGGTGCTGAGCCAGCAGCCAGCAGCAACCCTCGCCCACATCTCGGCCCCACCCTCCCTCCTTCTCCAATGAGTCACTGTGGCCGCAACAGCTCCAGACATGCAGAGATAGGGTCACGCCCAAAACCTGATTGACAAAGGGCTTCGTCGGCCAGAGGGCTGGGGCTGGGGCGGGAGGTAGCCCAGTCAATCTGCTCCCCAACCATCTCTTCCAGATGGAGCCCCAGGCCAGGAGTCCCCATGAGCTTGGGGAGAACTCCTTGCTTCCGGGACCCCAGCAACTTCTGAGAAAGGAGAAGGTCATCCCAAGCAGAGAAGAGTCCACAGCCCTGGAAAAACAGGAGCCCTCAGCCCTGGCAAGCAACCAGCTGGCTTCTTGGCCACAGGGGCTCCCGACCACGCAGCCTGCCCCCTGGCTCAGGCCCCGCCTCCTGGCACAGCAAGAGGGACTCCCCCTCCTCTGATCTGGGGCATTCAGTCCTAAGGCTGTAAGTGAGGGTGCTGATGGGGGGTTTGAGGCCCTGTTTTCTGCATTCAGGTGCCATCTCTGTCTCTCCTCCAGCCCTGGGACCTGTTCCAAGCCCAGACGGTCCTTCCTTGTCCCACACAAGTCTCCCACGCTCCCACACAAGGCTTCCCTAGGGCTGGGGCTCTGCTCAGCTGTTACCCAAAGAAGGGTCTTTGGAACTTTGGGGAATTCTGCACCATTCAGCCAGAAGTCATCAGCCCCCACAGCGAGAAGAAGCCTTAGAGCTGTGTTGTCCAACGTGGTAGCTGCTAACCAAAAACAAAACCCCACTGCCATGGAGTTCATGATGACTCACGGAGACTTTGTGGGTTACAGAACACAACTGTTCCATTGAGTTTTCCTGGCTATAAACTTTACAGCAGAGTCCCTGGTAATGCAAACAGATAAGAACTCTGCTATTATCAGGAAGGTTTGCAGTTTGAACCCATCAGAGGCACCTAAAGGAGTGCTGATGGTGCACTGCCTAAGGCACCTGATGCTAACCAGAGGTTGGCGGTTCAAACCCACCAGCCACTCCTCGGAAGGAAGATGGGTCAATCTACTTCCGTACAGACTTACCACCTTGGAAACCCAGTGGGGGTTGCAATGAGTCAGAATCGACTCTATGGCAGTGGGTTTGGTTTTTTGGCTTTACAGACATCTGTGAAGATAAGCCTGATTGGTGCTCTGCTTCGGAAATGACATAGCCTTGGAAGCCCTATGGAGCCACTCTACTCCAACACACGTGGAGTCATCGTGAATCAGACGAAGACAGCAAACAAAACACCAGTCCTTCCAGAAGCTGAGCAGGCCCCTCGTCCGTGGTGCTGAGTAGGGTTAGGCCACTGACCTTTGGGTTAGCAGCCCATTGCAAGCTGTTTGTGCCACCCAGGGCCCTGGACACTAGTGCCTCCTTAAATCTGAGCTGATTAAACGAAATCAAAATTTTAGTTCCTCAGTTGCCTGAGTCCCATTTCAAGTGCCTGACAGCCACATGTGGCTAGTGGCGACCACACAGGACACAGAGCTACAGACATGTCCATCACTGACTGCAGAACATTCTAGTGGACAGCCTGGCCCACCAACAGATGGGGAAAGTGAGGCCAGAGAGGTGAGAATGGGAGAGTTCCAGGGCCCTAGAACCCAGGTCTGCGAGCTGCCAGGCCCCTGGTGCACCCCATGCCTGCTCACAGCGTCCTTCGTGACAGGAAGGAGCATGGCTGGAGTGGGGACCTCCAGAGGCCAGAGGTTGCTTTGAGAGCAGAAAAGGAGTGAAGAGGCAAGGTTGCTCCAGCTGCAAGGCCAAGAGGACGCCTATGTGAGACTGAGGGGACAGAGAGTAATTCAAGCCAGAAGCCTCGAGGAAGGAGCAGGGCTGTCCTGTGGATTCAAAGCCACAAGGAGGGTTTGCAGAGCAGAGGCCTCTGTCCACGCCCACCTCTGTGGATTGGGGGTGCCGTGTGGGCCGATCCAACAGAAGCCCAGGAAAGGGCGGACACCTCTTCCAGGTGCCACCCCCAGAAGGGGGGCTTTGCTTCTGTGAACGCACCACCAGCAGCACCACCCCCGCCCCTGGGGACTGCCCCCCACTCGGGAGAACCAGCGGGAGGACAGCCAGGGCAGTTCAGTCTAGCTGCTGGAGCAGCCTGCAGCCAAGGTCAGTGTCGAGATGACAGGAACTGATAGGCACACACTCCCTGAGAGACAGCCCCATAGGGCCTCAACGCCTCACTGCACCAAACCCCTCCCACCACAGGGAGGACACCAACAGTCACCAAGCTTCCACCCAGCACCGGGAGCCACGCACACATCAACCCACCAAACACACAGTCCTCATCCCGAGAAGAGTGAAATGACTCACACCCAACCAGGGCCCCCACCAGAGGAAGAGCCCCCAAAGACTTGTAACAGGGAGGAGGGATCCGCCCAAGGGAGCGGGGGCTATTCCAAGAAGAGCGGCACACCCAGGGGGGCCTTGTACTCTCTGAAACGCTCCCAAACAGCAAAGAGGAAGAGAAAGCGACATATTGAAAGAAAACAAATTCAGAGGAACGTAGGATGAGGCTAGAGAGTTAGGCATAGTCCAGATCAGGGGTTCTCCAATTTTTTATCTTCTATTACCCGACCGTGGAGGTGATTCCCACCCACAGCGCCCCTAGAGGACAGAGTGGAATTGCCCCACGGGTTTCCAAGGCTGTCAATCTTCACAGAAGCAAAGCCCAAACCAAACCCATTGCTGTTGAGTCAATTCCGACTCACAGCGCCCCTAGAGGACAGAGCGGAACTGCCCTGTAGGGTTCTGAAGGCTGTAAATCTTTACCGAAGGCTGTCACATCTTTCTCCTGTGTCACTAGACCCTTTTTATTTTTTCAAACTCAAGATCCCTAAGTTGTTGTTGTTGTTGTTTGCCGTTGAGTCGGCCCCGACTCATAGCGACCCCTCCTTGGGTTTCCGAGGCAGTATCACTATGGAAGTAGGATTGCCCAACCTTCCTTCCGAGGAGTGGCTGGTGGGTTTGAACCGCCAGCCTTCTGGTGAGCACAAGATCCCTATATAACATTATTATTGTTGTCACTGGATACCACAGAGTCAATTCTAACTCACAGCGACCCCACACAACAAACCAGAACTGCCCCGTAGGTTTTCCTGGCTGTAATCTTTACAGGAGCAGGTGGCCGGCCTGGTCTTTCTCCTGGAGAGTGGCTGGGTGGGTTTGAACCACCAACTTTTAAGTTAGCAGCCAAATGCTTAACCATTGTGCCACCACGGTGCCTTTTGACACGTTTAATATCTATCAACTTACCCTAATAGAAACCAAAACTTAGAACTTTTAAAAATATTCATTTAAAAGCTGCAATAATAAATCCACTGTACTGTTCACATAAATACTATAATTTTTGTGAAAAATAACTCTATTTTCCAAAACAACCACCAAAAAAAAATTTAAAGAGTAGCAATGTTTCTTTATATTTTCGCACATCTCTTTAAGGTACGGCTTAATACAAGATAGTTGGATTTTCAACGAAAAGAAAGGAAAGGAAACCCCCAACAAGTTGAAAGCGTGATTGTTACAGGCCCAGTGCTGTGCTGGCCAACGTGACATGCACGGGTTCTCATTCCATGCCCCAAACAACCTTGTGTGGTATATGTTGTTGTTGTTAGGTGCCGTCGCGTAGGCTCTGACTCACAGTGACCCTCTGTACAACAGAACGAAACACTGCCCGATCCTGTCCCAGCCTCACAAGCCTTGCTGTACTTGAGCCCATTGTGGCAGCCACTGTGTCAGTCCACCTTGTTTGTCTGGAAGTTCCACTGAAGCCTGTCCCCCGTGGGTGACCCTGCTGGCATTTGAAAGACCAATGGCATGGCCTCCAGCCTCCCTGCAACACTCAAGCTACCACAGCATAACAAACTGACAGACGAGTGGTGGTGGTAAAAATTAATAACTCTTATTTTAGAGAAGAGTAAACAGGCCCCAGAGGTAAGACAATTTGAGTGGGAGATGGAGTTGAAATGCTGGCCCTGGGGTTCTCTGACTTCAAGGCCAAGTACCCAGGTAGAGGGATACAAGTGAACACACACAGGATGAGGTACGCACAGAAACCACAAAGTGAGATGCACAGGGGAGATACACAAACAAGAAGATGCCCACAGCTGAGGGCGGAGAGCGAGCGGAAAGACACACCCACAGGAAGAGGGCACGTTGGGAGGCAGAATGACACCTCGGAGAGAAGAACATAAACACAGAGAAGGGGAGCCCCTGATATACTCGTGAAGCCAAGAGAGATTTAGGGACCTAGGTCCCCACCAAGCACAAGACCCACCCAGGAAGCAGTGCTGTCAATCGCACCCACAAGCAGGGAAAGGCAGGCAAGCGGCTGTCAGCCTCCCTTGCCCACACACCAGCCTCATCATGGCCCAGCCTGGGTGCAGCAAACCCAGACTGCCCGGAGCCCAAGCACCTTTTGGTTCTGAGCTCATTGAAGCTGTGTCCCCAAGGATCAGGAACCCTGCACTGCCCAGAATCCTGTTCACCCCCAGATTCTCTGGGGTCCCAGCAGGTGGGGGACTCTGGGGTCATCCCCTTCTGGGGCGCTGCCAGCATAGGACCCACTGTAGAAGTAAGACAAGCATTTGTGGGCTTCCCACTAGTGCTCACTGGAAGACGGAAAGCCGTGACAGGCAGAACTTTGTTCTAGAGGAACACAGAGAAACACCAAGGTGCCATCTCTTCCAGGGCGTGAGCCTCCAAGGAGACCCCCATATACGTAGCTGCCAGACTTCTGTTTGGAAAAAGCACGCCTTGTTCTAACAGGGGTAGAAGTGTGCAGTCAAGAGTCAAAGGTGGTATGACAACTTTCATACACAGACCCAGGTACCTCCTGGCTATGTACCCCAAGGGGCTACTTTCAACCTACACAGGATGCATTGGGAGGAATTATCAAGGAGAGTTAGAAAAATACGTTGAAAGACATGGGCAGCATGGGCACTGCAGGGACATTCAGAGAAAGACACACAAGGATATACACAGAGACAGTCCACAGCCCCAGCCATCACCAGGTCACAGCCAACACCTGTCTGTGCAGCCCCAGGACCTGCTGGGGATGGGGGGTGATGAGGGACATGGGGGACACAGGGAGGGTCACGGGGGACACCGTACCTGTTAGTCCCTGGACTGGACACTGCTCCAGTCCCTGCGTCTCAGCTTCCTTCTGTGTGCACCTGCCTCTCTGGTTCTCCGCTACCTACCCTGGGGGGAGGGAGGCACCTGGCCCAGGCCACAACGCCCACCAGGTGGCCGTTTTCCCAACCCTCCCTCCCCATCAGCCCCTTCCCCCTGGCTGCTCACCATCACACTGGGGTTCTCTGCACCTGGACCTCCAGGTCAGCGCCCCCCACCTCCGCCCCCGCCCAGCAACTGGCTGCTTCCTGGGCACTGCCTCCCTTACTGTGCACCGCTCCCTCCCACCTACCCCAGCCAACTCTCTTGACTCTCCAAAGCTCCAAGTTCTCACCAGCCCAGAGGGAGGTCCCCTCTTCCTCCTCAGCTCAGCGGGGTCTCCCCTCCTAAAGACATGGAACTAGGGGAGGCAGCAGCAGGCGGATTCAGACTAAGTCTTCCCGCACCTGACCACAAAGATAAGGAAGGATTGGGCCACTAGGACCGCTGAGATTAAGACACCAGTTCTGAGGAGGCGTCCTATGGGGGGGGGGGCGGCACAGAGGTGAAGCACACTCTGTCTTGCCCTGGGGGGTAGATTACAGCTGGGGAGCTGCCCGGCGGCCCCACCCACAGCCAGGCTGTCAGGGAGGGCGCTGCGCGCTCGCCCCCTACCGGTAAGGCCACGCTAGTGCAGGGCGCAGGGACACCCGCGCGCGGGCTGGGCCGCCAAAGAGCCGCCCCCCAGCCGGGCCAGGACACGTAGCCGGGATCAGCTCCAGGCACTTCCCCTTCCCCCAGAACCTCCGCTCCGGCCCCCGGGGACAGGGCAGGATGCCCCTCCCTGACAGGCCGTGTGCAGCACTGCTTTCACGCTCGGTGGCCAGCGGAGGCCTGCAGGCCCATGACTGTCCTCACCCTCCTGAAAGACTCTGAACACCAGCTGCAGGGGCTGACCTGTTCTGGACAGAGAAACTCACTTCAGCTCTTACCTACAGCTCCCGCGCACCCCGTGAAGCTGCCAGCAGCCCAGGGCAACCCCTACCCCACCCCTACCCTCCGAGCACCAAGACTGACTGATGGGACACACCCAGATACACTGCCCTGCCATGACCACCAGGCACAACCAACAGGACACCCTCTCACCAGCCATGACACTCAGTGACCCGAGGCTGCACACAGGGACCCAAGCCCGCCAGATACAGCCACCCCTGAGACGCTAAAAGCGACACACCCAAGATCCCCATTAGCAACAGACCCAAGACCCCCAGTGACAAAGGCTGCAGCCCCCAAGGAGCCAAGGCCAGCAGAGAGGGGGCTGCATCAGCAGACACACCGACATAGCCAATTCCTCCCAAGCCCTGCTGTGGCCCCCACGCCCCCTTGGGCACCCCCACACATGGCAGGAAACCATGTGCTCAGCTGCCCAGCAGATGAGCCCCAGCCAGGAAAACGCTAGCTCTCGAAGGTCCAGATATAGCCCATGTAGGCTGAAGAGAGATCAGAAGACCTCAGACCCCACCACACTCCACTAGCACCTTCTCAACCCCCTCCAGCGGCCACCTCTCTTCCTCAGACTTAGGGGTGCCCTGTTGCACACGCACGTGGTCAACACCGTTCCAGGAAGGGAAACTTGCGGGCACCTGGGAGTGGTGGGGGAGAGACCCAGCAGAGCTCCCAGCAGGCATCGGACTAGCTCTCCCAGTTTGCCTGTCTGCCTGCCCCCAGGCGGTTCCCAAGTTCTGAGAACAGCGGGTAACCACACCCCAGAGCCCCACACACCCCTCCACCCCCGGAGCTTTGCCCCAACCCCTCAAACCAGCTGCTCAGGCTAGGGGTGGTGAGCTCTGCCTGGCCAGCCAGCAATTCCAAGTTGAGCAAAAGAATCCTGCCTGGCCGTGCCCGGGCACCTCCACCCAGGGCCTGCCAGCAACTGAGGTGACCCCTGGTCCCCCAGCCCATTCGCTGCCCTTGACTGATGCTGGTCTTCTCCCTCTTAGCACTCCCCCCACTTAGCACTCTGGTGCTTTGCTTTAGACCTGGGGCCTCACCTCCTGACCCATGGCCTGGCTGGCCCACACCCCAAATCACTGCTGAGGCCTTCATGCCGGCAGCCCTCGGCCTCGTAGGACTTTCATGGCTCCCTCTGTAACCCTGTTCTCTGCCCAGCTTCCCTGCACATAACCTCTAGGCGACAGGGGAGTTAGGAAGGGGTTCAGCATGCTCCAACCCTCATCTCCCATGGCCTGGATCCCAACCCCAGATCCCGCATCAACTGCTAGCCATGGGGCCAGTTCCTCTGGCAGCCTCCCTCACCCCATAGCCCACAGCTCAGAGCAACAGGGCCCCCCTAAGTCTGGGAAACCCTGATTCCCCACTCTGCACACGCTAACCACTGTGTGCTGGCCCAGCCCTGCCATCCCACTAGGCCAGAGAAGGAAACTGCCCCCATTCAGAGAGGAAGTGAGGACCACACCCTACCCCAGGGATTTCCCTCATGGGGTGGGGGGGTATGAAAGAGAAGTCTACTACCCTCAGTTACACCCAGTATGGGGGGGGTGGCTAAAAGGCCTCCCAGTCCTTCTCCAATCTCTCCCTCCTCCCCCCACTGTATCCTTGCATGGCACAAAATCAGTCCACCACCATCTATCACGTGCAAAGCTGTGCTGGGAGGGGCCTGAAGAATGGGGGCCTGGAAGCTGATGGAAGAGATTGTTTGGGGTCCCAAGGCTGTGCTGGGGGACTGAAAAAAAAACCTATTGCCTTGGAGTAGATTCCGACTCACAGTGACCTGACCCATTACAGAGTAGAACTGCTCCATTAAGCTGTCTTGGCTGTAATCCTTACAGATGCAAATCACCGGACCTTTCTTCCGTGGAATTGCTGGGTGGGGTCGTGTAGCAACCCCACTGGAAATGGCTTGCACTACCCAGGTGGACATCTGGGTCCTTTTTCCTCTGAGTCTACAGGGCATTCTCTAAGGATTCCACCCCCATGGGAAGACCTCACACTGCCTTTCCACAAGTCCACTCCACAGAACAGGGCACTCAGCGGCGATTGCAAATCCCCCAGAGCACCTCAGCATCACCCCGCAGCCAGGCCCACACTATGAAACTCACGAGCACTCAAAGCACACAAGCCACTGTGGTCACACAGTACCTGATGCTTGGCACTCAGCTCGAGCTGTGAGGTCCCCCTTCGGCCCCCTTCACTCCGCTCCCACGCAAAGGAGCAGCCAGAGCCGCCCAGGGGCTTCTCCTCACACTTGTGGCTAGGGCACTGCAGGGGGCGCCCAGCCCTGCCAGGGGCCGGCCAGGCCCTGCACACTGCACACCCCCTCCCTGCATGGGAAGCCTTACATAACCCAGCTCTCTGCACACACCCTAAGCACAGTGCCTGTCCAGGACCAGGCAGGGCCTCGCCCCTCGCCCCTCTCTCCGGGCGCGCGCCGCTGGGTTGCAGGGTTCCAGCCAGGGCAGGCGGGTCCTCCTCCTCCGCCGAGCCCCGCTGGCGTCCCCGCCTCCCCCTCACAGCCCCTTCCCTTTCCCCTTTGCCCCTCACCACTCCTCCCCGAGTTCTGGTTTGAATTAGTCACCGGCTCCAACCACCACATTCCTCAGGCTGCTGGCGCCGCGCCAGGCGCTGGGGCGGGGGCCATCCCGCCAGGACGGGTTTGGGAGCGGGGTGGGGACGCGAGGACCGCCTCTGGAGGGGAAGGGGCGGTCCCGAGGGCTGGGCCACCGCGCAGCCCCCCACCCCGCCCACCCGGGCGCAGGAATCTCCCTAATTATGTCCCCCACCCCCACCCCACCCGTCCCGCTGGGAGGCGCGCTGCAAACTTCCAGGCTCCGCGGGCCCAAGGAGCGAAAAGAGTTTTCTGGAGCGAGGAACTCGGAGGGACAAGACGAGGGCGGGGCCGCGGAGGGGGGCTGAGGGGCTGCCAGGAGCCAGAGGGAGAGGCCGGTGGTACAGAACAGGGTGGGGCCGCGGGACTCGGGACGCGAAGTCCGGGCGGAGGGCGGGCAGCCGGGAAGGCCAGCCGCGGGGCGCGCGGCGCGGGGGCGCAGGGCGCCAGGAGGGGCCAGCCACGGCGACCTCGGCAGTTCGCCGCCAATCAACACGGATCGGGACGGAGCCGGCCGCCGAGCCACCGCCCGTGGAGAGGGACGGGGTGGGAACCTGGCCCCCAGAGCAGGAGCGGGGCGCCCTGCCGCGCCGTGGGGGCCAACAATCTGCCCGCGCGGGGAAGATGGAGCGGCGCGCTGCGCGTTCTGGGGCGATCTTCCAACTCGGACCAACTTGCGCCCCAACTCCCAAGACACAGCTCCGCTCCAGGGCGCGACGCGTCGCCTCCCCGCGCGGCCTCGGGCTGTCCCGCTTGCCACCAAATGGCCCGACTCCGCACAGTGACACCCCCTCCACCGCGCCGCGCCCGGGCCATGCCACCCAGTCCCCAGGGTCTCGGCGCCCGGCCGCGGGCAGTGCCTACCTGCGCGCTCAGCTCCAGGGCACGGCCATCGCCCGC
>NW_006921717.1:6771401-6783322 GCF_000298275.1 Orycteropus afer afer | reverse complement strand
CGGGGCCGGGCGGGGCCGAGCGGGGCCGGACCGAGCCAGCGGGCCGAGGCTGGGGGGACCGGGGCGCGGGTGGTGGCGCGGGCGAGGGGGCGTCCTCTGCCCCCTGCCCTGTGCCGGGCCTGGAGCCACACCGAGTGTGTACAGTGCGCGGCTTCGGCGGCAGGAGACACCTAGCAACTCTGGGGCCCACTCGACAGCTGAAACTGCGAAACAGCCCCATTTTGCAGGCCAGGCCAAGGGGCCTGGAAAGCGGACGAGGTGGGGGGAATGTTGGAACGATTCCGCCGCGACCTGCAGCCCAGCGCCAACCTTTCCGTTTTCT
Source organism: Orycteropus afer afer (assembly GCF_000298275.1). Lineage (NCBI taxonomy): Eukaryota > Metazoa > Chordata > Mammalia > Tubulidentata > Orycteropodidae > Orycteropus > Orycteropus afer. Next base: position 6,783,000 of record NW_006921717.1, on the reverse strand, counting down.
TTCAACACAGACAAGCCTACTTCAATTCCCAGTTCCCAGTCTCTTCACTTGTTCCCAAGTTCCATGCGGCTGAGGCCATTTCTCGCCTTCCCTCTTCCTGGGCGCCCCTCAGCTCCCCCCGCCCCCAACCAGCCTGGAAACGGTGGCCCCACCTCCTACAGTCCGGGTCATCGACGCCCCTGTATTGTTGCGACGGCGGCTGCAATGACCCGGGAGCCGGACCCAGGACCCAGGATCCAGACCCAAGAGTCAGACCCAGACTCAAGACATGGACCCAGGAGGCACACCCACGCGTAAGTCAACTGGCCTATCACAAAGCACAAGCCTGCTCATGATGTCACTCCCACCAACCCGATCCTATCCTGTGAGCAGACATGGACCCAGGAGGCACACCCACGCGTAAGTCAACTGGCCTATCACAAAGCACAAGCCTGCTCATGATGTCACTCCCACCAACCCGATCCTATCCTGTGAGCAGACATGGACCCAGGAGGCAGACCCAGAAAGGACACAGACAGACTCAGGAGGCAGGCCCAGGACATGGACCCACGACCCAAAACCAGGACCCAGACCCAGAACATATATCCATGACTCCACCCAGGAGCCAACTGGGCTGACCCCTTCCTCTCCAGATCCCCTGAGAGATGTGGGGGCTCTCACTCATTGGTAGACCTCTCTTGGAGCCCCTCCTCCACACCCCTACTTGCAAGACGCACAGGTTCCAAATTTACAGTCAGTTCCCACAGTCACTTCTAACTACATGGAGAGTTTATTAAAGGCTTAATGATGGGGTGCAGGGGCCTTCTGGCTACACACCTCCCCCTCCACACCCCCTTCCTCTTCTCCCTATGAATTCTCTTATCCTCCCCTCCTATGTGGCCACCCCCCTGCCCACACGAAGCCTGGGCCTTTCCCTTCCCTTCCAACCCCTTAGGAGGGAGACCCCAGGCTGGGGAACTGAGGAGACCTGGCCAGAGGCAGCAGCACCCTCCTCACTACAAGACCGTGAGTGGGCTGGGGCTGAGACCAGCAGCCCTGTTCTCTGAAATGGCAAACATGTTTACAGGCTAAAAATACCCAGCAGCCAACGCTCCTGCCAGCCCCGGGGGCTGTGTCTCAGGTCCAGTTACCCGTACAGGGTACAGGCTGTGGGGGAGGGAAGAGACGGTGGAAGCAACCCCAAACATGTATATGCTCCTCTAATGGACACAGAAAGGTGGAGACACACGTGTAGGCACTCAGGCAGGCAGAGACACGTAGACACACACGTGAGAGCAGAGACTGGGGCACTAGCATTCACATACATACAGCTACCCAGAGTGACTCAGATCGGTGGCAGAGGCAGCCCACCCCCCCAGACCACAGGAGAGACATCATCAGCCCCTCCTAAGAATGACCTCCATCTCATTTTCTTCTGCCCCCACCACTCTTCCTTGCATTCACCTTAAAGAAAAAAATTTTAACTTTTTAACTTGGCAATTTATTTTTTAAAATAAAAAACAAACCCATTGCCAAGTTAATTTCAACTCACACGGACTAGACCTGCCCCCTGCATAGGGTTCTCTCGGCCGGCCGTAACTTTGTGGAAGGAAATCACCAGGTCCTCCCAGCACAGCACCACTGGGTGGGTTCCAACAGTTTTTCAAATTCTATTTCCTTTTCACTCTTTGTTCATTTTTAAAATGTAGGCCAAGAATAAAGATAAAGCGACCGGTAACCCTACAAACTAGATAATCCCTGTTGAGATGTATTTTTTAATGAAATCAATACCTACATATGTTAAGAATTAAAACGATACAGAAAGGTAGAACAATACAAAACTAACATCGTCCTCTCCCCTACCAGGCCCTCTCCCGAAAGGTAATCATTAACAGCTTACCAAAGGCTTTTTAATTTTATGAAAGGCATCATCAGTTGGTTCCTTGAAAGAGCACATTTTCATGATGCATATTAAAATGGGAGTTGACTTATACCTAGGTTTTCAGAAGGGTGGCTATGATGTGACGTCTGACACGCAGACAGGGGGTGTCTTCCAAAAGGACCAAGGGGATTTGCAGGAAAGGGGCTGGAGCAGGGCAGGAAGGGTGCAAGCAGGCGTGGGTGCCGTGCCTTCACCCTGCGGGGCCTTCGCTTACCCCGCAGTGAATGAGCAGAGGCCAGCTTCCCGGGCTGACAGCCAACTTATCTTCCCCATTGTTTGCTCTGGCCACCCTCTTGGTCAACAGGGAAGAAGGTGGGAGAGGTTGGCTTGTGGAGTCGCCGCAGAGCAGGGATTACCATCCAGGATTTGACTGGGGGTGAGAGTGGCAAGATACTTGGTGGGAGGTGGTCCTGGGGATGGGCTTCTGCCCCAATCCAGGCTAGGGGGTGTAGACCATGCCCCCTAAAAAACCCTGGTCATAGCCTGGCAGGGCCTGCTGGACCCACAGCTGAGGTTTCCTGGGTCAGACTCTTCAGCTCAAACAAACCAACCCACTGCCAGTGAGTTGATTCCGACTCATGGCGGCCCCACGTTTTAGAGAGTAGAACTGCTCCATGGTGCTTTCTCAACTGTAATCTTTACAGAAAGGAGATCTGATGGCACAGTGGATAAGACATTTGGCTGCTAACCAAGAGGTCAGTGGTTCAAACCCACCAGCTGTTCCACAGGAAGAAGCTGAGGCAATCTGCTTCCGTAAAGATTTACAGCCTTGGAAACCCAAGGGGGGTGGCTGTGACTTGGAAGCAACTCATTGGCAGTGGGTTTCGTTGGGTTTATTTTGGGATCTTTACAGAAGCAGATCTCCATGTTTTTTCTTTCACGGAGGCACTGGGTGGGTTCGAACCACCAACGTTTAGGTTAGTAGCTGAGCACAAACTGTTTCAAGCCATCCAGGGACCGCTCCTCAATCCAGAGGAGAACGTTTTCAATTGTATAATTGTAGACACATACTTTTGGAAACTTCTGTCAGTCCTCCTGCCCATGGCTGTGGAGCCCCACCTTCCCCCCAATACACACACACACACACACACACACAAGCCATGCCTGCTGAAGAGGATTGTGTGTGTGACATTGTAGCAAGCACTTTCACAAGCTAACTCACTTTATCTCTGCACACCCTGAAGGAGGAGGTACTGAGATGCCAAAAATCACTCAACAAAACTTCTCCCAGCTCTCAGTCCCCAGGAACTCGTTCCCTGGCTTATCAGTCTCTCGTGCAGTTGCACAAATATTTACTGTGTGCCCAACACCAGGCCAGGCACCGGTGGTGGTAGTGGCGGCAGTGACAGTGAAGCCATGGAGGACTTGCCGTCTCTGTCCTCGAGGCGTTCAATGCGGCAGGGAAATGTCTCTGCTGCCCCCTCAGCTCTGTGCTGAGTTTCTCGCTGGTCTTCTGCTTCAATCAAATTACACATTACCTTTTCCACCAGGTCTTTTACACCATTACACACACACATACACACACATACACAAAGTTTAGTTCCAAGGAGTTCCTAGATCTCAAGGCTGCAAAGGCAACAATGTCTTCTCGAAGATTTCAGTCTCCTGCCAAAATAAAGGTAGTCCTCTTGAGCCAGGGATCAGAGAGAAAGCCTACCCTCCCCCTGGCACTCCACCATGCCTTCCAGGCTGGCCAGGTGAGCTCTAGGATTCGTCATCACTGGGATACCCCAGGCCCCAGAAATGACACTCCCTCTCCGGGGGTTCCCTGATATGTTATGTGTTGTGTATGTGTATGTGAGGAACCTTGAGCTCCTCTGTTGCCAAGCAACATGCCTCTGTTTTGTTCCTATTATGCTGGTTTCCGTAGCAACCACAAAGGGGAGCTCTGTGGGCAGGCCTTTTGCCAGGGGATTCCCCTTCCCCTCCCTTCTCTCCCCAGTCCCCTTTTCCGAACTTGGGGAAGAAAAGAGACGAACTGCTAAAAGGGTAATCACAGCTTTTAAACTTTCACTTCCAGAAAGGAAGTGGAGTTTGCGATCTCTTTGGAAGCCCAGTGCCGCCCTCCCCTATGAGGTCCCTTTGCATGGAATCCTAAGAAATGACTGCAAGGCCTTCTCTGAGTCATCTCCCACCTCCACCTCATACACACACCAGCCCAGAGGTTAGCATCCCTGTCCAGCCGCAGCCCCTCTCCACCCACTTCCAGTTTGCTCACTAATCTGTCAATTTCTATCCTCCCATCTTCCCCAGTCCAACGGCAAACCTAAGGGGTAATTCTAACCTAAGGGGATGCAAAAGTTATTTCCTAAGCCGTTCTCAACCTCCAGACCCCTAACCCTGACCCCAAACATGAAGGGAAATAAAATCCTCTAGCAACTCAATTCCAATCCCAGCCTCAAGCTTCAAGCTTCAAATAAACAGTTCCTGAATTACTGATACCCGGAAACCCTTCCGTTACACCCAGTCCCTAATGAAATCTTCAGCTCCAAGCAGAACCCAAGTCAAAGCTGGTTAGAGAATAAAAGATGCAGGGTTTTGAGCACAGATACTGGGAGGAAAGAAGGCAGAAAAAAAAAAAACACGCTGTGCATAGGAAAATGTACACACACACACACTGAAACTGGTGGATTGTATCAATGTCATTGTCTTGGTTATGAGTTTCTTCTATAGTTTGACAAAATGTTACCATTGGGAGACACTGGGGAGATTGGACAAGGGATCTCTCTGTGTATTATTTCTTACCATTGCATGTGAATCTACAATTATCTCGATAAAAATTTCAATTCAGAAAGGAGGAGGAAAGGAAAAAAAAAAAGACAGTCCAGGCCATAGAAAGGGAAAGGAAGTGGGTGAGGACAGGGCAGGGAGACACACTGGTCCTAATTGAATTGCAAGCGTCAACAGGAGGTAGCCTAGAGGCTGGGGAGCTGTGAGGGCAACAACGTCTCTGAAGATATGGACCCTAGATTAGAGAAAAGAAGTGGCAATGCGTGAGTGAAGGAGCTGTGAACACGGGAGGGAGGGAGAAGGAAAAGAAAAGCCCAGAATGAGCTGGGGACTGGGCAGGCGCGGAGTTGTGAACAGGAGCCGAGGGAGGGCAGGAATGGAGGACTGAGCAGCCAACGCCCCAGCCAGCTCGGTTCCCCTGCTGGGAGCAGACCGGGCGGGGCAGAGGGCGAGGGGCACCCCAGGCTCCTCTCCCCTTTCTAGGAATTGGCCTTCCCCAATTCCTTCCTAACTTCCTCTGCCTTTCCTCAGTTTTCTGGGAAAAGGGAGACCGGCACGGGTTGCCCTCCCTCCTCTGCTTAACGCTTCCCCAGATCCAGTTTGCGGAGATCAGGCTGAGCTGGGAAGGGAGGGCCTGGGCTGCCCAGAGCCTGAGTCACCACATAGTTGAGGTTCCTGTCACCCAAAGTCCCGCCTCTGCTACACCCAGTGCTCTCTGCCCGCCCCAAGCCTTGGACTGCTCAGGCCGCCCCTGCACCAGGGCTCACTCCGCTGCTTCCCTGTGGGCTCCGGGCTGCTGGCGGCTGGCAGACCCAGCACGTAGCCTGGTGCACCGGGGCCCCCAAGCTTCTTCCTCAGCTCTTCAGGCAGCGCTTTCCAGCGCTTTGGAAGACTCCAAGTGACTCAGTACGTGGCTGCGTGAACCGTGCAAAGACTCATGTGTCCCCGATAAGTCACTTCCCCTCTCGGGCTCTATTTCCTCAAGGGTGAAACACAGGGGTGACATGTGATGTTCTCTCAGGGGTCCCTGCCGCCCGTACATTCTATAAGCCTGAGTCAAAGAGACGAACTGGTCACTGGACAGAGTGGGAGGAAAGGGGTGTGTGTACCAGCTAACCCCTGTCCTAGCAGCAGGAGAGGGTGGGGTAGGGCAGAGGCAGGTGCAGGCAGTGCCCCACAGGACAGCCAGTCCCCCGGGCAACTAGTTGACTCAGGGCTCACATGGAAGAGGAGGACCGGGAGGGAAGCACCCTGTGGCTTCCCTATGACTCAGGGGAAGTTCGGATCTCCCCGAAGGGCTGGCCAGGCCCCACTAGAACCAACTGTCCCTTCCAATGCCAGGGCAGGCACCATTGACTTGGATGGGCACCCTAAGGGCATCATACTGCCTCAGCCGCTTCCACCTCTCCCACCTGACCTTGAAGGCCAGTCTTCCTCGGTCCTCAACCCCACAGTCCTCCCTGCCCTCCAACGGCTCCCTCGGCCCTGCCATGTTCCCTGGTTCTCCCCTTGGCTCTGCCCATCCTCACTGTCCACCCCCATCCTGGCAGAGCCAGCCAGATGATTGCAAAAGGGCTGAGCCAGCGGAGAGGCCCTCCCATGACAGCTGTTCCTGCTGCAGAGGGGAGGGGGCAGGTGGAAGTAGGGGATGGCACATTCCATGGGAGATCCGATCAGAAATAGCCCCCGTCCCTGACTCACCATCCCTTGCACCGCCCATTGTGCAAACAAGGCCGGGTCAGCGGGCAACCCTTGGATTCCTGAGGAAATTGGCAATACAAAGAGGGGCGTGGGTGTGGGAGGGAGACCATGAGAATGCAAAGAGCCCAGAATCAAATGACCCCAGGGTCACCAAGGACATCGAACCAGTACCACCTGCCCAACGTATTTCCCCTCTTACTAGAGACTCCAAGGAATGAAGAGCTACCCTCCACCAGCGCCCCCTGTTATTCCCCACTCCACTCATCCTTTGGGTGCTAAGGTGTGGGGACACCCCAGCAATGCCTCTGGAGTAAAACAGTGACCTCCTCTGGGAGCCGTGCCAGCCTGAATTCAGCAAACAGACAAGAGCAGGTGGCAGTGTCTCTAACCTTTCAGGAGCACCAATCTTCGAACTCCAGAGCACTAGGGGAAGAAGAATGCAGAAAAGGCGGGGTACCCCAGAAAGACATTCATACTGAGGATCAAAGCAATTCGGGGAAGTGACCTGTGTCCTGCAGGTCCTGCTCGTGAGCTGAGCCAGAGAAGCCACAACCCAACTCACCCCCCCCAGGAAAATGTATTTGATGCTGATAGAAGGAAAGTCCTGGGTTTTGAAGAGGAAGAGTGCCTGTTGCCATGAAAACCACAGTGTTAATTTCAGAAATGGCTGGGTGGTGCCTCCAAGCAGCTTAGGCCTCTCCCTGCAACATTCTAGACTCTCCCCTCCTTTCAAAAGGGGAAGTGGCACTTTTGGGGCATGTGGGCAGCTGGTGGGATGGGTCTAACCCAGTGAGAGCAGCAGCTGTCCAGCTCCAACTCAGAGCAGGCCGTGGGAAAAAAAAAAAAAAAAAGTCAATCTAGGTCTTTGAAGAACTTAAAAGGCTTTTAACTTTGTAATAAGTGATTTAAGGAGAAGCGCTAACAAAGCTAAAATAAATGCCTGCTTATAACCGGTAGCTACAGGCTTACCTACAAGTGAGATTAATCAGCCACTCCATGCACACTCCAGGCTCTGTAAAGATTTACCTGCAGCTAGTCGCACCTGAGCCCCGACCCCCTCGGTTTTCTTCCTTTTCAGCCTTTCTGAAGGCCCTGAGATTCCGCCCAGTGGACAAAATAGGCAATTCCTTTCCTCATTCTAGCCAGTTCCTCAAGATCATGCCCCTTGTTCTCAGCATCTCTTGCCTTCCCGCCCCTCGGCAGCCCGTCCTGCCCGCACGCGCTGGCCCGTGGGCGCGGGGGATGCCAGCTCCAGGTGGCGCGCGGGCAGCACGAGGCTCCCTGGCACTCCAGGAAAACTGCCCAGCAACCGGAGACGTCCGCCAGGCGCGGGCTCCGATTGGTTACGCCTGACAAGTCGGGAGGGGCCGAGTCCCTTGGGCGCCCAGCGCTGGGAGGAGCCGGGAAGAGCCAGGCTCAAGCGGGCGGCTCGGAGCCCACGCCGAGAAGGGGAAGGCGCGAGGCCCGCGCCGGCGGCAGTTCGGTGACTCAGGCCTCCTCGGGGCAGGGAAGGACCGAACCAATGGCACATGTGTTTTCCCTGGAGCCTTCCCCACATCTGCCGCTAGACCCTCCCGCTGTTAACTCCTTCCCTGCCCACCCTCCTGTCCCGCACAGCTGTAGACCACATCTCGCCCCCCTCCAACCTCTGCCCCACCTCTGGCTGTGGGCACTGGCCCTCCGCCAAGCGCGCGGGCCTGGCCTCATCCTCACCAGCCCGGTGCTGACAACCCTGGCCACCCTCGTTCTGCACCAAACCACCAGAGCTCTGGGCACCGGAGGCAGGATGTACTGATGAATCACCCTTCCTGTCGTCTCAGGAGCAGCCTGGGGGTGGAGGTCCTGGCCCCCCAGCCCAGGCCCTCCCATGCCACGTGGGCGCGCCAAGGGCCACCCAGCTGCTCCCCAGGAGTCCGGCCCTGGAGAATCCGGCCCTTTCTTGTGTTGGTCCCCATTCCTGGGCCTCAAATCTAACCTACTTACACAACTTGTACCCCCCTGCCCGGACCTTCAACCAGCTCCTGAGAATAAGGATACACCACAATGGCAGGGAAGATTGCACAAGTCAAGAAGGGGGTGTGGTGGGAAACAATTTGGGAGAGGAGTCTGACAAATTACTTAAGGGCCCAGCCACAAGCTCGGGGCACACCCCAAACCAGCACCTAGTGCTTCTGGACTCCATCTAAAGAGCTCAGAATGCTCAAAGCGAGAGAGATAATAAGTTTGGACCCAACTCAAATTGAGCAGCCAGGGAGCAAGGTCTGAGCAAGAACCAACCCATCCCCTCCCACCTGGCTTCCAACCCACAGCTCTCCTCTTGCCCATTCGTCCAAGAAACAAATGCCAGGAAGAGGCACCAGGCTGAACAGATTCCAGGCCTAACCCTGCAAGGCAGCAGCCCCTTGTCTGTTCTCCCCCTCCCAGGCCAAGAGCTTCCCTTCCGTGCCTGGACTGTGCTGGTGGTAAGGGGGTCAAACATGCACCCAAACCACAACCCAGAGATCAAAGGCAGAGCCGGGACTGTCCTCTGCATGTGCCTCAAAACAGACTCAACGGGCAGTTTCAAGTTTCCCCAGAGCTGCTAGATTTTATAAGAGGCTCTTCAGCCCTCTCAGAAAAGAGTTGAAGAGTGTGTAGGAAGTAACCCCCAAGAAGAGGAAGAGTGACAGCTGGTCCAAACAGGGTATTGGATGACCCTTAGGACGGTTCTTCATCCTCGAAGACAGCCAGGCATGTGACCTAGCGATACCCACTGGGTTCCAAATCCTGGCCCTGCCGTTTAGGATGTGCGAACACGGCACATTACTGTTATCTCAGGGCCCCCATTTGCTTGTCTGCCAATCAGGGCTGCCACCAGAGCTGACAGTCAGTCAGGTTAGAGTCCACGGGCCAGCATTTGTTTCAAGTGGTCTGTGCCAGGTCTTCCTGCTTATTCAATATTTAAACTACGAGCCCAGGTTAGGCCACCCACTTCATGTGGCAGTTGTGGAAAAGAATGTTAAGTTTCCCTGCATATTCCCATAGGGTTAGTTCATCCCCTTATGATCAAGTATTCTCTCCCCTCGCTGGCAAGGTCTGGAATCTAGTTCCCAAGAACGAAGCAGTCAGAAAAGCACCCCCCCCCCCCGAGCCACTTCTGACCTCTCCCTGCTGGCAGTCCTCTCTAAACTGAGGCGAGGCCTCCACCTCCACTCATGAGGATTCTTCTCTGCAGTCGAGGTGCTACAGGCCCCACAGATGCACAAACAACCTGCTTCACACCTACGCCACTCCCCCTGACAGAGCCATCACACACACAGGCAGGACAGCAACAGAGTCAATGTTCAGTTTCCTTTAATGACCCCCATCTCCCCGAAGGGCAGGTGCAGGCAGCTGGGCGACAAGATGTTCACTTGAAGATCTTGCCCTGGTTGAAGGCTTTGCCCACATGCTGGAAGGCCCCCTCCCAGGAGAAGTACTCTCGAACCAGCGTCTGGGTCTCCTCACTGCCAGGATCCAGCTTCCGCCACGTGTATGACTCGTAGTCCACCTGCCAGTCCGGACTCAGCTGCGGGGAACAGGCCAGGAAATACAACACGCAGTCAGGCTATGAGACACGCACACCGGGTAACTTCCAGCTCAGACCCGTGTCGTCAGATCCCAGGATTCTGGTAAATGGGAACAGCTCCTGCCTCTACACATTCCCTGCGTGCTCCCGGAAGCCCATCGGCCCAGGAATTAGACACTGTTACTTCTCGGACCCTCACTGCACCCTGAAGAGAGCGCTTCCTCCCGTGCACCCTCCTCACCGGGAAGGCCAGCTCTTGACCTCGGAAGACCCAGACCCCAGAAATGGAGCTGCTGTTGTTGGTTCCAAACAGGATGACACTGGCAAAGGCATTCTTCCTCAGCTTGTCCAACCGCTGAAACATCCCTGAAGGGGACAGAGGGCGCGCAGCGTTTGGAATCACATCCCCCACTGCCCCGTCCTGTCTTCCTCTTCCCACCGCCACCCGCTTCTCACCAGTGATGAGGTTGCAACTCATGAAGGTCTGGGAGAGCTCTTCAGGGAAACGGTACTCGGAATACCACAAGGACCAGCCATCCTTGTCAAAGTGCTCCCAGAAATACGGCAGCGCCACAGAGAGTGTGTCCTCGTTGGAGTACTTGCGCTTGAACTCGTCCAACACAAAGGTACTGATGGGGAGGGAAAAAGACACAAGGAGTTCCACACGGAGGTCTTACTGAAGTAGCAGAAGGGAAGGGTACCAGGAAGCAGTCACACGGCTGGCAGAGGTGTATAACCTCAGGAGCTGCGAGGTTCCGGGCAGGGTGGGGCACAGGTAATCCCCTTCTCTCCTCCGCGAGCCAGAGCCAAAGCCAAAGAGGGCTCACTGGGCAAGAGGAGGGGGAGCCCAAAGGGAGCCTGAAGGGGAGGTGCTCCAGGCAGGCCGTGGCTAACTGCTGCCCCCCAGTGGGAATGCAGAGTGAGAACACCTTTTACTCCTGTCCAGGCTATTGTCCTAAGAGTTAGAGTCTAAGAGTTAGAGACTCCCCCTCAACTCTTCCCCCACCACACAGGCCTCTTCAGGTTACACTCCTTATAACCTGACAGCTGTAGCAGCAAACTTCAAAGGGCCTCCACCCTAAAATCTTACACCCATGTCCTTTATTCCTGTTTTGTCCAGAAATATGCTCGGATGCTGAAGAACCCTTAGCTTGGGCTCCGTGGAAGGAATCCAGCTAGCCTGCTGAGCCAAGATGCCCGCCAGCACCACGCACCCGATGGGAGAGAGCTCCCTGCTCACCGGAGGGCTTGTGCTTTCCAATTAAGAAAGCCCCACAGTGCCAGGAAACAAGGATAACCAGTTAATATCTTCCTGTGTTCGTTCCCCTCTGGCTTTTCTCTGACTTTCCAAAGGTGAGGTTATGGGTGCTCTAGTTACATGCCTTACACTCTTCTCAGTGAAAATTCTTGGCAAACATTTTAATGTCCACAAGATCCTAGTTCCTTCCCAAATGCTCACTACAGACCTCAAAACATCACCCAAAAAGTGGGACTGGAGAGTTTTTCTGCACACCATTCTGAACTATTCAAACTTTATCATTTATGACCACGTATCAGTTTTTTTCCAGGCTCTGAGCAACTCCTGAAACAAGTTTATCTGAGAGGCCTTGAAAAGACTAGAGATTAAACCTTAAATGAGTCAAGTCTTGACCTTAAAAGACATTATCTTTTTATTTTTTTAAAAAACCTCAACCCCCCCC